>NC_060125.1:367958342-368263422 GCF_021461395.2 Schistocerca americana | reverse complement strand
CTCAAGCTTTGACGGTTTGCCATTTCCTGACGGAATGCCCTTTTCTTTAACCACTTACGTTCGCATTTATGTTTGCAGTCTGAGGTATCGGCCGTTTTTAGCGAATGGCGCGCCGGCTGTCGACCGCGTTTTACTTTTATCAGTCGTAGCATATGACGAAGGATATTTAATCTTCAGTTTAGCACCTCCGTTGTGTCTGTGGCGTATTTTTTGGACCTTTCTCAAAGTCTGTGGTTTTACCTGTCTTTCCTTCCGTCGATCGAGCTTAAAATGTAGTCGTTTTTAACTCTTTTTGTCTTCGTATTCTACGGTTCTGGCATGGGAACATGCGACCCGAGTTGTTTTCGCGCCCTCAAACAAAACTAGATTTTGATGAGTTAATTTTCGATTATCAAAATATGAGACATAAATTGCCGAATCTTTTGATTACATTGACTTATAAGCTTATTTTTTACGACGCCAAGGGACCATAGACATAGAAGTGTGACAAAAAACTGAGATTGATAGACTGCCCGTTTCTAAGAAAAAGGTTCTTAATAGTCGGACAGACATATAATAAAGCGATCCTGTAAGGGTTCTGTTTTTACAGACTGGGGCATGGAACCCTAAAAATTGGAGGATCTGTTGAAGAGAAAAACTTCACAAATTGAGCAAGTCAGTAACGTGATGGTCTGTCTCTGGTCCCGCAAGCAGTTATTCGGCTTCACACTGATCGAAAGAGTTGTTGGATTTCCTGAGGGATATAGTGTCGGATTCCATCGTACTGGCGCGTTAGATCGTCAAAATACTGAGCTGGTTGGAGGGCCCTACTAGTAATGCTCCAAACGTTCTTTTGCTGAAATGTAAGCCCAGGATGGCTTGCCATGAAGAGCAACAAAACAGGGTGTCGACATATCGTTGTGCTGTAAGGGTGCCACGGATGGCAACCAAAGGAGTCCTGCTATGAAATGAAATGGCACTCCAGACCATCAGACCCGATTGTCGTGCCGTATAAGAGGCAACAGTCTGGTCGATATCCCACTACTGTCCTGGGCACCTCTAGAGACATCTTCGCTGTTTGTTGTGGCTCAAGACAATTCTACTCCAGTGAGTGAGAGTCCAGGCCGAAGACGAGTTGTTGCCCTTCGTGCCATGCCATATTGGACTTTGGACTTAGGTGACGAAACTCGTGGGATCGCTCCTAATATGGTGTTGGACCTGCATTAGCGCAGTGCAGCATCTCGACTTGGCATGGACTGAACAAGTCGTTGGAAGTCTCCTGTGGAAATATTGAGCCAATGTGCTACCTCTATTAGCTCTCCATATTTGCGAATGTGTTGCCATTGCAGGATATTGTGCACGAACTGATCTCTCAATTATGTGCCATAAACGTGAGGTGGGATTCATGTCGGGCGATTTGGTGGCCATATCATTTGCTCGAACTGTCCAGAATATTTTTGAACCCAATGGTGAACAGCTATGACCTGGTTGTCATTCATAAAAATTCCATCGTTGTTTGTCAATATGAAGTCCATGAATGGCAATGGCTGCAAATGGTATCCAATTAGTCGAACATAATTATTTCCATTTAATGATCGGTACAGTTGGACCAGAGGACATTCCATTCCATGTGAAAGCAACCCACACAGTTATGGAGCCATCATTAGCTTGCATAGTGCCGTGTTGGCAACTTGGATCCATGGCTTCGTAGGGTCCGCACCATAGTCGAACTCTACTATCATCTCTTGCCAACTGAACTCTGAACTCATCAAACCAGGAAGCGGTTTTCCAGTCGTCTAGGGTCCAACCAATATGTTCACGAGCCCAAGAGAGGCGGTGCAGGCGATGTCGCACTGTGCAACGGCAATCGTGTCAGCCGTCTGCTGCCATAGCCCATTAACGCCAACCCACATAGATGTGTGTGGTTACTTCAGCAGTATTGCTTGTCTGTTATCACTCACAACTCTACACAAACTCCGCTGCTCTCGTTCATGTGAAGGCCGTCGGCCAGTGGTGAGAGGTAATGCTTGAAATCTGGTATTCTCGGCACACTCTTGCTGCTGTGGCTCTCAGAATATTGAATTCCCTAACGATTACCGAAAATGAATGTCCCATAAGTCCAGCTCCAACTACCATTCCGCGTTCAGAGCCTATTGATTGCCGTCGTATGGCCACAATCACGTCGGAAACACAAGTCAGCTGAGTAGAAATGACAGATTCACCAGCGCGCTGCTCTTTTAGACTTTTTTACGCGATGGTGCTGCCATATGTATTCGTACATATCGCTATCCCATGAGTTTTGGCACCTCAGTGTACATTTCAGCAAAATAATGCTGGCCCGCATGCAACGAGAGTTCCTTCTGCTTGTTTTCGTGCTTGTCAAATCCTCCTTTGGCCTGCAAAGTCGCCTGATCTCTCTCCAGTTGAGAGTGTTCTGAGCATTATGTATTGTTGTTGTTGTGGTCTTCAGTCCTGAGACTGGTTTGATGCAGCTCTCCGTGCTACTCTATCCTGTGCAAGCGTCTTCATCTCCCAGTACCTACTGCAGTCTACATCTCTCTGAATCTGCTTAGTGTATTCATCTCTTGGTCTCCCTCTACGATTTTTACCCTCCACGCTGCCCTCCAATGCTAAATTTGTGATCCATTGGTGCCTCAGAACATGTCCTACCAACCGGTCCCTTCTTTTTGTCAAGTTGTGCCACATACTCCTCTTCTCCCCAATTCTATTCAATACTTGATCATTAGTTATGTGATCTACCCATCTAATCTTCAGCATTCTTCTGTAGCACCACATTTCAAAAGCTTTTATTCTCTTCTTGTCCAGACTATTTATCGTCCACGTTTCACTTCCATACATGGGTACACTCCATACAAATACTTTCAGAAACGACTTCCTGACACTTAAATCTATACTCGATGTTAACAAATTTCTCTTCTTCAGAAATGCTTTCCTTGCCATTGCCAGTCTACATTTTATATCCTCAGGGCTCTCCAACTACACTCCTGGAAATTGAAATAAGAACACCGTGAATTCATTGTCCCAGGAAGGGGAAACTTTATTGACACATTCCTGGGGTCAGATACATCACATGATCACACTGACAGAACCACAGGCACATAGACACAGGCAACAGAGCATGCACAATGTCGGCACTAATACAGTGTATATCCACCTTTCGCAGCAATGCAGGCTGCTATTCTCCCATGGAGACGATCGTAGAGATGCTGGATGTAGTCCTGTGGAACGGCTTGCCATGCCATTTCCACCTGGCGCCTCAGTTGGACCAGCGTTCGTGCTGGACGTGCAGACCGCGTGAGACGACGCTTCATCCAGTCCCAAACATGCTCAATGGGGGACAGATCCGGAGATCTTGCTGGCCAGGGTAGTTGACTTACACCTTCTAGAGCACGTTGGGTGGCACGGGATACATGCGGACGTGCATTGTCCTGTTGGAACAGCAAGTTCCCTTGCCGGTCTAGGAATGGTAGAACGATGGGTTCGATGACGGTTTGGATGTACCGTGCACTATTCAGTGTCCCCTCGACGATCACCAGTGGTGTACGGCCAGTGTAGGAGATCGCTCGCCACACCATGATGCCGGGTGTTGGCCCTGTGTGCCTCGGTCGTATGCAGTCCTGATTGTGGCGCTCACCTGCACGGCGCCAAACACGCATACGACCATCATTGGCACCAAGGCAGAAGCGACTCTCATCGCTGAAGACGACACGTCTCCATTCGTCCCTCCATTCACCCCTCCATTCACGCCTGTCGCGACACCACTGGAGGCGGGCTGCACGATGTTGGGGCGTGAGCGGAAGACGGCCTAACGGTGTGCGGGACCGTAGCCCAGCTTCATGGAGACGGTTGCGAATGGTCCTCGCCTCCGTGCGTCGCTGCGGTCCGGTCCCAGGTCGACGGGCACGTGCACCTTCCGCCGACCACTGGCGACAACATCGATGTACTGTGGAGACCTCACGCCCCACGTGTTGAGCAATTCGGCGGTACGTCCACCCGGCCTCCCGCATGCCCACTATACGCCTTCGCTCAAAGTCCGTCAACTGCACATACGGTTCACGTCCACGCTGTCGCGGCATGCTACCAGTGTTAAAGACTGCGATGGAGCTCCGTATGCCACGGCAAACTGGCTGACACTGACGGCGGCGGTGCACAAATGCTGCGCAGCTAGCGCCATTCGACGGCCAACACCGCGGTTCCTGGTGTGTCCGCTGTGCCGTGCGTGTGATCATTGCTTGTACAGCCCTCTCGCAGTGTCCGGAGCAAGTATGGTGGGTCTGACACACCGGTGTCAATGTGTTCTTTTTTCCATTTCCAGGAGTGTATCTCGGGTTTTTGACGATCTAATGCACAAGTTGTTCAGAATTAGAAGAAAATCCAACAACTCAACAACATCACTGCCACACCGAATAACTGCTTGTATAGGGTCCAGAGGTGGACCAACGCGTTACTGACTTGCTCAATTTGTGAGGATTTTTCTCTTGAATGCATCTTCCAAATTTTTTTTTTCGAAATAGTCATTTGTTTGACTGTACATGTACATGACATCTACCGATTTCCGTCCCACTCGGATAATTCCTTCGTGGTGCGTCTTTTTCTTTGTCTTCGAATGTAATAATAGGTGGCCAGAGAATGCTCGTCTTGCCAGTAGCCAACAGGTACTCAGAGTGTGAGCTGTGTAGGCTTTCAGTGTTCATGCGCTGCGGAGTATTTCTGCCGCTGTTCCACGAAGAAGAGTTGCTGTTGTAAGGCGAGGTGAGGTGCGTGTGGGCCACAGAGGCTGGCTGGTTCGCGAGACATTGACGTGCGCTGAGGCGGCGCGGCAGCAGCTAAGCGGGCGCTGCTCCTAATTGTCTGGCCGGCCCTTGTGCTGCTAATGGCGCCGGCGGGCCTACTCTGTCCGCCCCCGCCCACCCACCTGCCAGGCTCGCCTTCCCAGCCTCTCTGTCTCCGCCCGCTCCTTACCTGCTCCACCTCTGTATGTAGGGCATCCTTTACAGCTTGCCCTTTCAACCAGTACCAAACACTGCTTAATGAAACCTCGGAGATGGTCGGGGATACCATTTTATTTTATAAACAACACTCTGGCGCTTCAGTTACATTTAATAGCAATATTTACTTCACACTAAGCGTTTCGGCAACAGCATTGTGTTCAGGCGAACATTTACGATGCATTTTGAGAAAATATGTTAGATTTTATATTTTTTGTTAGAAAAAGTGTACTTCGAAAAAAGTTACGGGATATTGTTGATATAATTGTTTATTATTTTTCCACATAATCGCCATCCCGTTCAGTGCAAGTAGTGAGCCGTTTCACAGGCTTCTTTATAGCCTCCTCGAAGAACTCGTTCTCCAGCTCCTTCCCCCACTTCAGAACATCTTTCTGGACCTGCTCGTCGGTTGAAAATTTAAGTCCACTCCTTTGTGCCTTCAGCGACGTGAAAAGATGATAATCTGAAGACGCTAAATCAGGTGTTTCAAGCCGGCCGAAGTGGCCGTGCGGTTAAAGGCGCTGCAGTCTGGAACCGCAAGACCGCTACGGTCGCAGGTTCGAATCCTGCCTCGGGCATGGATGTTTGTGATGTCCTTGGCAGTTGAGTCCCATAGTGCTCAGAGCCATTTTTTTCAGGTGTTTCAAAATACCACAACCAAATGACTGCTCGAGCGCCTTGTTGGCTAAGGCTATGTGCAACAGACACACTCCTTTCGTCAGCATTCCCCTACTTTTGCTGTCAATGGTCATTTTAAGTTTTTTTAGGCTCTCGCAATATTGTTGTCCATTGATGGTCTCCTCCTGAGGCAGAAATTCGACCAAAATGATGCCTCTTCGGTCCCAAAACACTGAAGCCATGCTTTTTTTTTTTTTTTTTTTTTTTTGTCCGAAATGTTGGTTTAGAATTTTTTTGGCGGACGGGGAATTGGTGTGACGCTATTGTGACGACTGTCTTTTTGTCTCAGACTTGTAAAGACCCACTCACGTTTCATCTCCAAGTACCTCAGAGCTCAGAAAATCCTCACCTTCCAATTGAAATGGCCCAAGAAACTCGCGGGCGCTATTGACCCCGATTTTTCTTGTGCTGCTCCAGCTTTTTTGCGACCCATCTTGCGCAAAGTTGTCGGTATCGTAGCGGCTCTTTTAGTCTCTCGTAGTAGATAATTTTGGAGAGTTGTGGAAACATCGCGGAAATTTCATCCATTGTCAATCGGCGATCTTCACGAACAGTTTCGTCGCTTCTTTGCACCAAGTCGTACGCCAAAAGGGAGGTCTTCCACTCCTCTGTTGTTCTGCCTCCACTAAAATCCGTACACCAGTTAACCACACTCGTGCTGTTCGTAACACCTTTGGGGTGAACCGTTTTGATTCACGAAAAAATTCCGCAAGTAGGAAGCGTACCACAGCACCTGGCTTGCGCTTGGTGGTATTTCTTACCGACATCTTCACGAAACTCGTCACTGCAACGTGTGCGTACATATTGCCACATTCCTGCGATGCTCGATCCAATCAGGGGATCCCCCTCTACCGGTCAATTTTGCCAACTGTAATAATTCGAGCCAACAAACCGAACAAATCATAATTGCTTTATTACTTCGTAACGAGCTCCCGTACACGACAACACTCAGTAAATGTCCCTGAACAACTTCAGGAAACTTGTCGGTGAAGTTACAGTTCACCTTGAAGACTGCGCTTTAGCCATGTAAAATCTTTGCTGCTTATGGAATACACTGAAACTCCAAAGAAACTGATATAGGCGGGCTGCCTTCTCAAATACAGAGATGTGTGAACGGGCAAAATATGGCGTTACGGTCGGCAACACCTATGTAAGATAGCTACTTTCTGGCGCAGTTGTTACATCGGTTACCGCAAAAAAATGGTTCAAATGGCTCTGAGCACTATGGGACTTAACTTCTGAGGTCATCAGTCCCCTAGAACTTAGAACTACTTAAACCTAACTAACCTAAGAACATGACGCACATCCATGCCCGAGGCAGGATTCGAACCTGCGACCGTAGTGGTCGCGCGGTTCCGGACTGAAGCGCCTAGAACCGCTCGGCCACACTGGCCGGCTCGGTTACCGCAGCTACAATAGTAGGTTCTCAAGATTCAAGTGAGTTTGAACGTAGAGTTGCGCACGAAGGTTGGGACACTGCATCCCCGAGGTTCCTCAGTAGAAAACACGATATGTAAATAGTTAAAAGACGAGAACACACAGAACGAGGTTTATGCAATTTGCTGAAGCTAGCGGACACGAATACCTTTCGTTTAGCTGGCTATTGTGGCGATGAGAATGCATCCAGCCACATACCGTATTTTACGAACTATGAGATGCACATTTTTCTTTGGAAAATTGCCTCCAAAATTAAGTTGCGTATTATACTCGAAATTAATATAAAAATGTCCAGCGTGTGATTTAAAATTGCCGCCAGTCTTAAAAATGGCCATACATTCGATGTCGCGGTAAACCTCTCACTATCGGGCAACATTGGATTCAACTGGCAGCAGCAGTGCACCGATATGCGACGAATATCAGTAGTAGGGATTCACAAGCTTGCTATCACTGTCTACATCTGCATCGACATCGATACTCCGCAACCCCGTCATCAATTTGTGGAACATCCTATGAGGTCTCTTCGTGACTCAGGTGGGTGGACAGAATGAGGACTTAACTGCTAACGCTTCAGTTTGTTGGCAGACTAATTATTGTTTTATAATACTTCTTCCTTATTTAGGCCATAAACAGTTCCCAACAGCTATACAAATATTGAGATGTCTCATTTCATGCATTATGTCATCACTGCTGTGCATTTTGAGAAATGTTATTGCGGTTAGTGTCTGGCCTGAAGCTTAAAAACTGATCAAAGCTATTAAACATTGAATGTCAACAATTCAACTACAGTAAGTCATCACTTGAAATACTGTAAGAAACTGAAAAACAGTTTGTAACAATCAGTATTATTTGATGAAAATTAATTTTTTGTGCAAATAAAAAATAATTTTATGACAGATCGACAGCAGAATCCATAACATGGGAATACCACGATTATATTTGGACGTCACAGCGTAGACCCATCTACAACCAGTAAGGGAGTCTGATTAACTGGTTGAATCAGTTTTAAATGCGCTCATTTTAGGCTAAGCTAGACCATGAGCGTTGTAAATATGATTTGGAACTACCGATAGTTATATCCAGTCACATTTCTTATACTTTCTACTACGCGTATTGGATGATTACACGTCCATCATCTGGTGGATGTATTGCCTGTACAACCTATAGGTAACCTATTCAATTTCTGGATGTAGAAAAATGTTTTGATTGCTTAGATGAACAGCGATATAGATATAAGCTGACAAAAAAAAAAAATCTCAACACCAAAAGAATTAATGTAGAGTAATGAAATTTCGGGAATACATTTGTCTTGGTGACATATTTTAAGAGATTAACATTGCAAGATCACAGAATGTTGAATGCATGCTTGAATGCAGGCATGTAAACGTGCCTACACTGCGTTTTACAGGTGTCGGATGTCAGTTTGTGGGAGTTCCACACCCGTTGCACTTGGTTGGTCAATACAGGGCTGGTTGTGGATGACGATGGAGTTGTCGTCCTATGATGTCCCATATGTGCTGAATTGGAAATCGATGTGATGATCGAGCAGGCCAAGGCAACATGTCAACAGTCTGGAGAACGGTGTGTGGGCGAGTGTTATCCTGTTGGAAAACATCCCTTGGAATACTGTTCATTAGTGCCAGAACAATAGGTCGAATCATCAGACTGACATAGTCCGCAGCTCGTGGTCGTGCGGTAGCGTTCTCGCTTCCTGCGCCCGGGTTCCCGGGTTCGATTCCCGGCGGGGTCAGGGATTTTCTCTGCCTCGTGATGACTGGGTGTTGTGTGATGTCCTTAGGTTAGTTAGGTTTAAGTAGTTCCAAGTTCTAGGGGACTGATGACCATAGATGTTAAGTCTCATAGTACTCAGAGCCGTCAGACTGACACACAAATTTCCAAACAGAGTGCGTGGGTTAACCACAAGTGTGGTTCTGCTGTCTTTCGAAATCGCCCACCAGAACATAGCTCCAAATGTAGGTCCAGTGTTTCTAGCACGCAGACAGTTTGGTTGTAAGCCCACAGCAAACACACGGCCAGCACTGGCACCGCGGCACGGCCGGTTTTCATCAGAACACGCAACAGACGTCCACCCTGTCCTCCAGTGAGCTCTCGTCTGACACTAATGAAGTTGCAAATGGCTGTGGGTGGGAGTCAGTGGGACGCACGCTACAGGGAGTCTGACTCGGAGCTGTCTGTGAAGTAACCGATTTGTGACAGTTCGTTGTGTCACTGTGCTGCGAGATGCTTCGCAAATTCCTATTGCAGATGTAGTACGATGCGCCAGGGCCATACGCCAAAAACTGTGGTTTTCCCTCTCGGTAGTGCCACGTGGCCGTCCGGCGCTCTGTCTTCTTGCGACCGTAGATTTGCGTTTCTACCGCTACGAGCAATCGTGTACAGTGGCTACATTCCCGCCAAGCCTATCTGCAATATCACAGAAGAAACATCCAACTTCTCGTAGCCCTACTGTACAACCTCGTTCGAAGTCAGTGAAGTGTTGATAATGGTGTCTGTGTGGCCTTAAAAGCATCCTGACTAAATCAACTCACCACGTCCAATCCCAAAGGTTAAATGCACTAGATGACGGAGGTAAAAATAATCTGAAACGTGTATGAAAAGTATTATAAATGTGACTTGTTACAGTACTCTGTAGTTTCATTTGATTGGTGGAAAGTAGTGGCACACTATCTTCCATATCTCATAAAGTGTTACGGATATCAGACTTCATGTAGATAACGGCAATGTATATTTGTATTCTGGGACTAGTATAGCCATGGTCCACAGAGTACTTTGACCTCGAACCGTCGGCTGAAGATCATCCAGGACAAGTTACTGAGTCAGCTGTAAAATCATACACAGCTTCAGCAGAAATTCTGCATCGCTGGAAAAAAATTTGCCTCGCCGGCAACAGCTCTGCCTCGTTGGCAAAAATTCTCACCGTTTTCAAAAGTATCAGAACGATCAAAATTATTTATAAAAATAGTTATATAAAGCATGTAACATTCATCAGTTCTACGTTTAAAATACATAACCTTTGTTGTCAGCAAAACACACACACACACACACACACACACACACACACACACACACACACACCTGTCCAAATTTATGCCTAAAACATGGCTGTGGATCCCTAAATGAAGAACTCCCATCCTATTTGCATATCTTCATTGCTACAAAGCAAGTGCGGCTAAAAAATGAAATACTAAGCAGGTAGTTGACATTCAATTTTTAGGCTTGAATGAGGCTATGTACAAAACACGCATGACCATACCTGTAACTGCATAGAATACATATTGGATAAAATACTATGATAAGCATCCAAGATCGAAAAGAGAGAGGCAGTTTTAATGTGTGACAGTTAAAGAATGGCAACTGCCTGCGTAGCATGTTATTTTTTGACAACATTGCTCACAGTGGCACACAAACCCGCACGCCTTCAATGGGCCACTCTGGTATTGGTATTGTAATAGCGGGTAAAATGTGACAATCAATGTCTCTGCAGTTTTGTAGCTTTATGGGATTTTGTCATCGTCGAGTGGCTTCGGCTGGCAGCTAGGGCATATCGGAAAAAAAATGTACCCTCTCCTCCTCGCCAAATTGAGGATAGTGGCGGCATTACACGGTGTTAGCGTAATGTCTCAAAGAGGATGACTACTTCTTTGTCTGGTGTGCTCATCAATAATATGAGGATTTTATGCATGTCATTTAATTATTATAATTATCTTCATGTTCATGATCTGCTGCCGTGACGTACGAGGGCTGATCAACAAAGATTGTATTTTTTTCTTCTTCTCTGATGTTTATTACTCCTTTGCATGATCTTTTGCAAAGTACTGCCGTCCTACTTCAATGCACTGTTCATAGCGTCTCTGGCAGTCCTCCATTCTTTGTTAGGTCCTTGACAGTCGTCTCGACCGAACGAGGTGGCGCAGTGATTAACGCACTGGACTCGCCCTCGGGAGGACGACGGTTCAATCCCGCGTGCGGCCATCCTGATTTAGGTTTTCCGTGATTTCCCTAAATCGCTCCAGGCAAATGCCAGGATGATTCCTTCGAAAGGACACGGCCGACTTCCTTCCCCACTCTTCCGTAATCCGATGAGACAGATGACCTCTCAGTGTGGTCTCCTCTCCCAAATAACCCCACCCAATCGACTCACTTATTTTCAGCACTGCTTCAGAGTTTTCAAATCGAATGCTCGGAAGCGTTGCCTTTAGTGGTGGGAATAAAAACAAATCACAGGGTGCAAGATCGGCGCTGTAAGGCAGATGCGGTAATGTGTTGAACTGAACCAGAAATTGCATGATTTGATTTGCAAGTTGTTGCTGCGCTTTGTCGTGATGAAGACGCCATCCATTCCGAGAAAGGTCGTTTCCTCGCAACGTGTTCCTCACTTTACCACGTACTGACGTGTAGTATGCTGCTGTAACAGTAGTGTGAGGGAGAACTGCGTGCTGGTAAATCTTTCTATGTCAGTCCAAAAATGTAATCACTAGCACTTCCCCTGCAACAACTTTCACCTTTCTTTGTTGTTCGAGGACCTGGAGATTTCCACGCTGTGTTGGCTCGTTTTCCTTCAGGATCATAAGAATGCAGCCATTACTTATCACCGGTGATAATCGATTCAAGAAACGCATTCCCTCCGTCAGCAAAGAAATTTTGTCTGTATTCGCACAGCCTTTTTTGTTCGGGACTCAACAGACTTGCATGCAGCGGGCACAAACACGGGACGTATTGAGATGAACATGCATAATCATAAAGACATTGGTATATGGAACTCTTCAACACTCCACTGAGGTTACGTAGCTATCCGCCGATCCTCGCCGTACGCTTGCTGCAGCTTTTCGTAAATTTCTGTAGCTATATGGTTTAAATGAACACAGAATTTTGTTGCGCCATATTGCTCCTCTCGCGTCTTCAAAATGAATTACTACCATCCTACCGATACGAGAGTGCTGTCGCCTACAGGCATTATACATAAAAACGTGCTCTTTTAAAATATTACATATAGGAAACAATCAACGAAGCTAAAGGAAATAGTGAGTCTAGGGCTTTGTTGATCAGCCCTCGCACGTCTGCACTGAAACAATGAAAGATCTGGCTTTTGTTTTCGTTTTTCACACTGTGCAGTAGGGAGCATAGGAATGCCAGATTAAATATTCTGAGCAGTTTTTTCTAACGGTGTTGTCACTGCACCAAACTTTGAACACAGTTCCACTAAACTGCTGACATGAATCCATGTGCAACTGTCAACAAGGAAATTTTGAAGACGCCGTATAAAACTCTTTTACTGCTGCCTAATGATGATCATTTCAAGTTCGAAAACTCTTACGTACGTTTTTTGTTAAAGCAGTGTAAATAATAGTAACATTCATAAATGTTACACTAGAAACAGGAATGGCCTACACTGTCCTTTACGCAGCCTTAGTGTACGAGAGGAAGAAGTGAAGTATTCACCCATGAAGATCTTTGACTACCTAAACACTGATGTAAGTAATTTAATAGACAATGAAATTAATTTCAAACACAAACTGAAATCGTATCTGGTTGATCGTTCCTTGTACTGCTCCATAGAAGAATTTGGCTTGTGCGCGCTAACGCGTGCACGTGTGTGTGTATGTGTGTGTGTGTGTGTGTGTGTGTGTGTGTGTGTGAACAGACGTTAGTACAATCGTGTCTTGCCCGGAAATGGCATTCCGGTGAATGGACAACCACGTCAACTATGACGTCAGGGCACCTATTAAACGGGGTAGTGTTTGCCGCTTGGTCCCACATCCACAGCCGCTGTGTATAGTCACACACGGTGCAGTACGCCACAGAGAAGATGCCTACAGACTCTCTGTGGTGGAAGGCCATTGGAAAAATGGAAACAGGACAGTCGCAAGCTGATGTTGCCCGATGGCTTAAAGTGAATCGTTCTTTGGTTTCTCGGATGTAGCGACAATTTATAGAGACCGAAACTGCATCCCGAGACCAGAGCAGGGCCGACTGTGTGTGATAATCAGAGAGAGAGGACCCTTATTTTGCCGTAAGGACAAGACGGTACCGCAACGGCACGGCAACTGGCATTTGACTTCGGAGCATGAACTGGGCGTGTTGTGTCGAGACACGGTGTACAGAAGGCTTCGGCAGAGTTGCCTTTATTGGCGGAGACATTCTGCATGTGTACCGCTGATGCGTCTTCACTGAAGGGAACGTCTAGTGGAGTCGTCAACATGTGGACGGTCGGACAGTGGTCCAATGTTCTTTTCTCAGATGAGTACCAATTTGGTCTGGAGAGTGATTCTCGATGGATTCGCTTCTGGAAGGAACGTGAAACACAATTTCGAAATCCAAACGTTGTGGAGAGAGACGGATATCGAGGAGGATCGTTAATGGTGTGGGCAGGGATTGTATTGACCATTCGAACACCTCTTCATGAAAGTTTACAGGTGAATCGGCAAGTTGTAACTGCTCTCAGGTATCGAGACGAGATCTTGGGGCCTCATGTGCGGTTGTTGCGAGGTGGACCCACACTTCATATTGAGGAACGATAATGCTCAACCTCATAGAGCACGGGTGGTTGATTGCATGGCATGGGTGTTCGCTCTCCCGATTTGAATCCAATGGAGTATGTATGGAATGCGCTAGGAAGATAGGTTGCATCACGTCTGCATCCACCAAACTTTCCAAGACCTGCGAGCAGCTGAGCAGGAAGAATGGGCTTTATTATGTCAACATGAAACTGATATCACTCATAGCACGCCCCGTCGTTGTCAGCCCTGCATTGCTGCCAGAGGTGGTAATATCCTATGCTGAGCACATTAACCAGTTGTCGGAATGTATGTGCAAAACCGTTAAGTTGGAAAAAAAAGAACAACATTTTTGTCCATGTATGTCCCATATGTTTACGTTCTGTATTCTGTTGACATTGTTTTGTGGCAAAACGAGCGCAACCTTACAAGATTTCCGTTTGTTGCTTTAATTTTGGACATCAGTACATAATTGTAATACTGACTGCTTTCACAAGGTAGTGAGATGCCAAATTTATGGTTTACGAAACGTGAGAATAGCTAAACTATCTAATTTAAGCTAAGTTTTTTTTTTTTTTTTTACTGCAGTATGAAATTAGCTGTAGACCCTTTTTTTAATTTGTGGTAATCGATGTCCAGCTGCTCTCAAGCCGAAAGTTGGCATGAATACTGCGATATTTTACAACACATATTCCTGTTTGAGGTGTTATCCATTGCCTATACCCAGCCTTCGAACTGTCTTAGCTGTCAGTTGTAGGGGGACGTAAAATGTAGCGTGGGCTCCGATCTACGGCGCATCTCAGCATTCGTTACATACGCAAATCATTGCCAGACGTAAAATAACTGGTGGCAGAAAAAAAAAAGCCTAGGATCAGTTAAGAGTAGAACGCTGAGTCTTTACCATTTGAAGCTTACCCTCTTTTTATTGAAATTACTATTCAATGCACTATTCAGTAACTGCTCAATCAGTATTAAATTAAGAGTAGTAAACTTGTTTCCTAGGTAATTCAGTTATAGCGAGAAGACATATGTAATTAGATTTGTAATTACAGTAGGGAGTTTTATCTTTGATGGAATAAAGACTTGTAAACCACCTTGTCTATTATTTACTTATACGGTGTCCGTTCTTTCGGACATG
This sequence comes from Schistocerca americana, assembly GCF_021461395.2. Taxonomy (NCBI): domain Eukaryota; kingdom Metazoa; phylum Arthropoda; class Insecta; order Orthoptera; family Acrididae; genus Schistocerca; species Schistocerca americana. The sequence continues at coordinate 368,248,666 of NC_060125.1, read as the reverse complement.
TTCGAAAGAACAGACACCATTTATAACCTGCAGCCGTCTAGAAAAAAATTAGAATTATATTTTAATACCTTCAGCTGCTACTAGGCGTTGATGTATATCAACGGGGACAGGTGAAAATGTATGCCCCGACCGGAACTCGAACCCGGGATCTCCTGCTTACATGGCAGACGCTCTATCCATCTGAGCCACCGAGGGCACTGCAGGGACTATCTCGCGCACGCCTCCCGTGAGACCTACATTCTCACCTTGTATGTCCACACACAACATTCGTAGTGCCCCACCCCAACACACTCATTACTCGTGGAAGACAGTCTTACCAAGTCCTGTAAAACAGACACCATGTCCGTATAATTACATAGTTCAGGCAACACAGGCCATGACCTCCTTCTTCTGTGCGGATGCACACATATTCCCCGAACTCTTACGGGACTTCGTAAGAATGTCTTCCACGAGTAACGGAGGCTCAGATGGATAGAGCGTCTGCCATGTAAGTTCGAGTCCCGCTCGGGGCACACATTTTCACCTGTCCCCGTTAATATACATCAACGCCAGGCAGCAGCAGAAGGTATTAAAATATAATTCTAATTTCTCTATTATTCGTGGAAATGGATTTAATTCAACTTCTTTCATTTGACTGACATCTTCATTATCACTCTTCAGATGTGGCACTTCTGTATCTCCGTTAGGTTACTCTTCATGAGTATCCAAGCCATAAGTAATAATTTTGTAGATTTTGATGTTTTCACCTTTGGTGTTTCTGCGAAAGATTCCTACAGAAATAGCATCGAACAGAAATATTCAGTCTTATCTTTCGTACGTGCTTGAGCCTTTAGCGTCGTCTTATCCACCATTGAGCTACTAAGTAATACCGTAACTGGCAAATTAAATGGCTGCCAAGTTGCATGTCTGGCCTTGATTTTTGTTACAGACAACTTCAAGCCGTCGTTAGAACTGGAGAGACAAGTACTGGCCGCTATTCTGTGTAAACACACGTCAAGGTAGTTACGAAACGTTTCAGGTTCTTGCTAAACGACATGTACGTTATTCCTCATCTGGATAATTTTTTGGCGCGGAAAAGCTTCATCTGCGAAACGGCTGTCAAGAGTGACAAATGGCTTGTAGTGCGATGTTTAGAGACTCGAGCTGGTGGCAGATAGTTTAGAAAAAAGAGCCCATGGCAAAATGGAATCCATTCCTGATTGAGAAAATCCATCCAAAGGTGAGAGCACTTGCCAACGCTGCACACGAAGTTAGTTCATTTACTAAAATGAAATATGTAATCTTACGTAGTAATGTCATTATATGCTGCGCTACAGGCAACAGTAGATTGTAATTACCCAGTGACTTATCTGTCGAGTGGGGTGTGTGCGCCAGGGAAGGCATCATTGTTCGTAAGTGACTTCTTACTGTTTGGAAGTGTGTGTGTATATGTGGGGGGGGGGGGGGGGGGGGGGGGGGCTAGCGAGGGAACTCACGACGCCAATACCCCAGACAACGAAACACAGTAACTACTACTGGCGTCACTATACTCGAGCGTCTTTTGGGGACGCATATGCTTGCGCGTTCGAAATGCATAAAGCAGTGGAACTCCCTCTGACGTTCCAAGTGACCCTTTGCGGAAAAGTCAGCGTTTCCTTAGATCTTTAAGATCCTTGAGTGTTGGTGCCTCACAAAAAGTCGCTGTGATCGTCTTAGTCGGGTTACTTAACCTATATCACATAATTAGATCTGAGATTTTATGCAACTCCACCTCCTTTAGTATATTTGCCAACTCAGAGCTTTAGTTTTCAGTTCTTATGGTGAGGTACATCTTTGTAAAGTTTTTATCCACTTAACTGTGTTATGTTGCATTATAATTCACGTTTCTTTTATAAAAAATCATAGTGCTACTTAAATCTTGAGTTAATTATCACAACAAGTTCCGTTAAATGATAAATATTATGTCAGTCCCTCACCTTCAGATTCATTGTTACAGCCAATAAATTGAAGTGTCAGTAATTCCGTTGCGTACATTGAATTCAGCACCGGATCTCAAGATTGTGCCTGTCTCTTGAGGAACTTCAGATTCAGTCGGAATTCACAGTACAGTGTATGCTGGCTAGAGGCGTACAGTTCTATTTGTTTTTATTTCAGGCCTTATAAACCTTAAAAGTTTCTTTGTTCAACAAAGCTCAGACAGTTTTATGTATATTGGTACAGTTCAATTTGGATAGCTCTACAGGTTTCGAAATGGTGCTCAACTTCTCGCCACATGTTCATAAGCCTCTACTGCAGCCCTAGATCCTTTGTATCAAATCTATCAGATCTCGAACCTTTGTTCTGTGAACAATGGCCCTGATAAACCAAGCTGCACTGAAATCCAGCGGAGTCATATCGAGAGAGTGGATAGGCCAGGCATTGAAGCCTCCCTTCCGGTCAAACGCTCAGGAAACATCTTATGGAGAAATGTGGCAGCCTCCCAATGATAAAGAGAGGGGGGGGGGGGGGGAGAGTGAGAAAGGGGCACCATCCTGCTGCGAAATGACGTCGGGAGGCACGTGTGGAACTGCATAGTTCGTCAACATGTCGAGGCAGGTCAGCTCTGTGACTGTCTCGCATGCTTCATGCAAGTCAGTGCTGTTAATGAAAATAACACCTTGGAGAATGTCTCCATAACTGCGTATTTACCCAACACAATAAAATGACGTTCTTTCGTTATCAGGATTTCTTTATGTGCACCTCTAGCCCGGACACCATGTTTCGAACATTAAAGACGTTTGAACTTAACATCTACCAAATCTCGAACCCTTGGTGTGGAAACAATGTGCTTGATAAACCTCGATGCACTGAAGCACAGTGGAGTCAGATCAGGAGATCGAGGGGCCGAGAACCTGAATCTTTAACCTTTTGACGCCCACTGTTTGATAAAGGCTTCGTGTAGTTTAATGGATTTAGTATTCAGCCATTTGCTTCCATTGTACTATGCATGTTTTCCAATGTTGACTAACCACCTTTCATTTGGTCATCGCCGCGGTCTTTTCCTCCCTCTTCAAACTCAGCATTGAAATATCTTGATTCATTTGCCATCTGTTCGTTTTCTCCGTGTCCCATCCACTACCATTTCGTTTTTGCTATGGTCTGAATTACGTATTCTTCTCCAGTCTGTTGCCTGATTCATTGTTGTTTTTCCTGTCTCTGCCAGCAATTGAAAACATACATTTCTCCATTGTTCGCTTAAGCCTTTTTTGGTAATACACATTGATTTTTAACTTTATTTTTCAGAGATGTAGGAAGCGTAGTTTTGAAAAACCTATTTAGTATACCATAAGCTTTCGAAGTAAGTTTTATTCGTCGTTTTATGTCTTTTGCAGCCCATTTAGTCTTTGTCTTCAAGTGACCCAAAAACAAATCCAATGAACTTAGGCGATGACTTCATTGTTAAATTGTACTGTTTTATTGTCGGTATACTGGTTATACATTATTTTTGTTTTGTTATAGGTAATTTACAGGTCTATTTTCAAACCTTCTGTATTGAATTCTTCCGTGCAATATTGCTAGTTTACGCTAGAATGTAATAGTGTAATGTGATGTGCGAATCAAAGATGGTTCAGATTTCTTCTTGGTTTTCGCATTTTAATGATCTGAAAAAAAAATGTTGATACAACTTTAATAAAAAAGTATATAACATTACTTCTCTATTTAGTGTCCTAGGCTGTTTCGAAGTACGAAGATTGTCAGCTAGCTGCGATCGTTATAATGTCGACCACATTCCAGTCGCAGAAACACGAATCTGGTCACTAATTTACGGATGCATAGAAACATTTTAGACTTTCCGGAAGCATGTTGTCCACGCAGCCAGTGGAAAAAAATTGAAAATCATTCTTTTAGTCGTGAAATAAAAATCGGAGGATACGAAGAGATGAGATTGTTTTGTAATCAGCCCTCGGGTCCTGTACGAAGTTGACTTTGTTTGTGTGTCACTTCTGAAATGTTTCATTAAAACACCGTCCCTTCTTTCTGCGCTTATAATAGCGGCACTGTGTTAAACGTGATGATTTTCACTTTAGTGATGTCAGCGCCGCCTTTTGTAGTTGATGGTTGATGAATCAGAACTATTGGAACTCTGGTTTACTGTAGAAGAATGTCTTTACCGTACACCTAATTCAATATTAAATACTGTCCACGTCCGATTTCTGCAGACGAAAGAAAAATTTCAAAGCTGTATGCTGCGCAATACCAACTGACTGTGTTCTGTAGGCAACTATTTACCCGCCGTGCTTTTTTGCCGACACTGTTGTCACGAACACGCGCACACACATTTCATTTTCTTCTCACGAAACATTGTGTCATCACCGAATGTGTGTGCACAGAAGGAGAAAGTGTTACTCTTTATTTACGTATTCTCGTTTGTCCCATACTTGCGTTTGGCACCATCAGCAAGTATATTTTCATTCGACACATATTCTTAATGGGAAAACAGAGAAAGAATAAATGCAGTTTAATCTAGTGGAAATCACTGAAAGGAGCCAATAAGAAGATCAACTGTTTTTTTGACCAACGTTGACAGTATAATATGAAAATTACTGAATAGCTCTTAACCTCTTCGTCTCTTAGACATGTAGCGGCAATGAATTATATTGTAAAGAAATTACAGATTCCAGAAAGAAATTTTCACCCTATAGCGGAGTGTGCGCTGATATGAAACTTCCTGGCAGATTAAAACTGTGTGCCGGACCGAGACTCGAACTCGGGACCTGTGCCTTTCGCGGGCAAGTGCTCTACCATCTGAGCTACCCAAGCACGACTCACGACCCGTCCTCACAACTTCAATTCTGCCAGTACCTCGTCTCCTAGTTTCCAAACTTCACAGAAGCTCTTCTGCGAACCTGATGCTAGAGCACTTGTCCGCGAAAGGCAAAGGTCCCGAGTTCGAGTCTCGGTCCGGCACACAGTTTTAATCTGCCAGGAAGTTTCAAATTACAGACTACTTGAGGTTGTTCATATTTATGTTTATTATTCATTAATGGCCGATTTCGGAATACTCATTCTATCATCATATGTATCTGGGAACCAGTTACATATCTACCTGTTCAGTGAAACACGTCCATTTATGTACAGTCGCTAACTACATGTATCCTGCCATAACATTTTACTGCGTAGATACAATTACTTTAAGATATGCGAAAACTTCATTTTATTTTATGACACATATGAAACCCGACCTTACCTTGGAATGTACCAATCAAAACTCAAAGCTTCAAGAAGTTTGTAGTCTTTTACACTGTAAAATTGCTAATTAGCAGGGTTTAGACTTGACATCGTCACCTGTCCACAAATATGGTGTCACTAAAGCTTTTTAACGGCACTGCACCTAAAGTTATGGCCCTACAACAGAATGTGACAAAGGTACAATTACGTTCGAACGCCGTGTTGTTCCGCTCGTATAAACTAATTTTTCACACAGACGATGAACAAGAAAGCACAGGGTAAAGTGATGTGTGTGGACCACATCAGCTGCTTGGAACACGGTCAGGTACACAAGGTCCACTCTTGTGTCAATATTACTAATATTAATTGGTCCGCGCACCGTGTTTCTCTAACCATTTGTTTACCAGTGGCTGCTATGCGAAACCACTTTCTTTACAACTACCGAGTTTACCAGTGGTGGTACAGTGGAACAGTGACATTTACTGCTGAACTCTGAATGCGACCTTCAGTGCTGTGTGTTGAATAGCACATATTTCCCAACTTCCATGGCATTAAGATTACCGCTGTAGCCCATGTTTCATTTTTGCACTGCTGTCTGTAAGCTGTTTTTCTCTAATCGTTCAGTTGAGAGAACGTCAGTCCTTTTATCGATACTAAATGTTGGGTATATTTTCAAAACAAAGCTTTGTGTGCAGCAAGTCATTACTAAGGGTCAACTTTCATACTACACAAGATAGTGTGGTTTCAGTCTGTAACCATTGACAAGTATGGGTCGAATTATCTCTTCTTCTCAGCAGTCTAATAATGGACTTCGTTTGCTTCTAACCAGACCATTGACCTACTAATTCAGCTACAGAATTGCCGAGTGACCAGATGTCAGAAAACTCCGACAGTGCAGTGAATGTAAAATGGTGATACTGCGTAGTGCGGCGTTTTCTTTGTGTGTCTGTTGACAATGCCAGCATAATCAGCGAAATTAATGTAGAAGAAATAATGATTTTTAGTTTTGGAGTTGCTGTCACTGCAGTGGTTGTGGGAGCATCTGTGTGTTCTTCAACAAGAGCAAATAAAGCCCTGCGAATCGGCTGTTACAAACCAGGCATTCCACAAGCTAAACGACTAAATGACGCAGCACTTGCACGACTGCAAAGGGAACATCAAGGCGGTGTGCAGTTGTACAGCGTAGTGAGACGGCCCCATCTTAGTAATTGGATTAGCCACACGTGTGATGTTTTACTCTGATGGAGCAATAATAATAATAATGTTGCAAAGTACCAGAAACTTGAATAATCCACACTTAAGCAGTGATTTATTGGAAATGTATCTGATCGTACCTATGTTCAAGAAATTAAAATTCTAACAAAGACTTTTTAGTGCTGGTAAAAACATCGTTAAAGTCACTTTGAAAAGGCAGCTTGCGGTAACGATCGTTATGGTCTGGCATAGTTCCGTTTTGTGTTTGAATTTAATCAAAGTAAAAGTTTGTGTATGTGAGCGCAAGCTGCACATATACCACAGTTCTCACGAACGGAATCAGTGGCGCTGCTGGTTGCAGCGAAGCGCGAAAAGTGTTAAAGAAACAAGACTCACATTTTTACGTACTTCTTGCAAGGACGTATACGCAGACCATTCAGATTAAAAGGGTTAATTTCCTGTCGAAAAAATAAAAGTTAATTAACGTTGATAAATGAAACATTTCAGCACATTTTTTTCCCCTTGTCGACGAGTGGATTTTATGCTAAAAGTGTGGAAAGAGATGTATAGTTGATGCCGTTGGGACGACTGCATGTGTGTACGTAATTACATTTTCATTGCTAAAAGCTTCCTTCTATTAATTTCATTTTTATATGGTTGCTGTACCGTAATTCTCTTGTTCCTTGGTGAAATTAGTGGCTTTTTGCGACCAGTTAACTTGTTTGGTAACTTCTTTCCAGTACTGGTAGAATAGTTAGCTTTAGACTAGTAGATCATCGTTTGCGACAGTTCACTGCGTAGTAGCTGCGGACGGATTTTCATCTCGACGTCAAGTCGTCGAACTGGTTTGCTTCAGAGTTGTCCTCCTTCGATTATTTTTATATCTTCTAATTTAAATTTTTTTGTGAATAAAACGGTCTACATCGTTTATCAAAATTTCTTTACTTATTACGTCGTTTCGACTATTGTCCTCAAGTATCAAAATGTTATAAACGAAGGTTGTGTGTCATTAGTAAAAACAGTGCTTCTGAAACTGAACCTTTTACGTTGTAAGCTTTCTGATAACTGATAATGGTAGTAGTCGACACGTCGTAATAAACAAATAAATTTTAATATGCGACCTAGAAAGTTTTATTCACAGAATATTCGCAGTGATTGCAACTTCATACAGGAAATTCATTTCCTGTATTAATAAAATGAATTAATTGTGCAGGAGCTTCTTAAGCGTATTCAGGTGGCTAATATCAAAAGAAAATTGTTATGTGCCACTAAATGTAGTATAGAGAATTCTCCGCCTTCCGCTATGTCTTCAAAACTTGTCATCAGATTTGACGCCCAGGAGGTAAGACAGAGAAAGTGAGTTGTTACAATTTCGTTATGTAGTACCATAGCGATTCCGCAGTTCCCGATGTAAATACACAGATGCAAGAAATAGCAAGACCAAGAACAACTCGTGTGACATAAGTGAATATCAGTATGCATTTTTCTAAATCTGAAAAATTATGATTTCTCGAACTTCGCACCAGTCGCATAAGAATATCGCTAATAGCGCCGCTATGAGAAATGCAGATCGGGTTTGCTTTAAATACACGTTGTAACGGTCGTCAGCGTCAGATACCTTTGAGATTGGACGTGGTGAGCTGATGTTAGTCAGTAACGCCTTTAAGGCGATTAAGACGTCATTATCAACACCTCATCAAGTTTGAATGGGGACGTGTAGTAGGGTTACGAGAAGCTAAATGTTCCTTCTGCGATATTGCAGAAAGACTTTGCAGGAATGTAGCCACTGTACATAATTGCTTGCAGCGATGGTCGCCGAAAGGTACGGTCGGAAGACGACCAGGGTCCTGACGGCCATATGGCGGCACTACCGACAGGGAAGACGGCTCTGGCGCATCGTACTGCATCTGCAGCAGCAATTTGAGCAGCAGTTGGCACCATAATGACACAACGAACTGTTACAAATCGGTTACGTCACCGACAGCTCCGAGCCACAAGCCCTGTAGCGTGCATTCCATTGACCCCAGACCACCACCATGGTGTCAAATGAGAGATCATTGACGGGCAGGGTGGAGGTCTTTTGTGTTTTATGATGAAATCTGGACTGCCTCGGTGCCAGTGATTGTCGTATGTTGGTTAGGAGGAGGCCAGTTGAGGACCTGCAGCCAACCTGTGTGGGTACTAGACACGCTGGACCTACACTTGGAGTCCCGTTCTGGAGTACGATTTCGGATGACAGCAGGAGCACTTTCGTGGGTATGCCAACCACCCTGACTGCAAAATTGTACGTAAGACCGGTGATTCGAATTGTACTGCCATTTGTGAACAAAATTCCATTGGGTATTTTCCAAGAGGATAAGCCTCGCCCACAAACCGCTGTTGTAACCCAACATGCTCTCCAGAGTGTCGACATGTTGCTTTGGCGTGCTGCATCACCAAATCTGACTCCAATCGAGTACATATGACATATCATCGGACGACAACTCCAACGTAATCTACAACCAGCTTTAACCGTCGTTGTATTGACCGATCAAGTGCAACAGGCATGGAACTCCATCCCACAGACAGACATCCAGCACTTGTACAACGTGATACATACACGTTTACATGCTTGCATTCAATAAAGATTTAGCCGCTAGAATGTTCATGTACCAACATTTCACATTTGCAACGGCTTATGTCGCGCATACATTAACCTGTGATCCTACAGTGTTAATCAATTAATTATCTTATCTAGACAGTTGTATTCCCGTAATTTCATTTTCTACGTAAATTACTTTTTGGTGTTGCGGTTTTTTTCCCGTCAGTATATTTCTCGGTTCGTAGACGAATTCATGGTTCTGACAGCTTGTTATCCGTTGTGTTACAGCCTGCGGAGGGGGCCAGGCGCCAACGTACAGGATGCCAGCGGTTACTCGGCGTTGCACCACGCCGCCCTCAACGGACACAGGTACGTCACGTGCTGTACTGCTCTCTTCTCCCGCGCGGCTGCTTCTCGGTGTTAAATAACAGCGTTCTAATGATGAACCCTCATGAAATTCATTACGAGGGCCAGACAGTTGGCAATTATTAGCGTCTTCAACACAAGACTGTTGTATCTCTTGTTCAAGAAAAAATTATATAGTTTACACGTTTGTATTACCTGAAATGACTATATGTAATCAAAAATTATAAGAGCGATGTATCGAAACCTCTCTGTAAACATATCAAATAGTTGTGTGTGAATAACAATGTTGTTGTTGTTGTTGTTGTTGTTGTGGTCTTCAGTCCTGAGACTGGTTTGATGCAGCTCTCCATGCTACTCTATCCTGTGCAAGCTTCTTCATCTCCCAGTACCTACTGCAACCTAGATTCTTCTGAATCTGCTTAGTGTATTCATCTCTTGGTCTCCCTCTACGATTTTTACCCTCCACGCTGCCCTCCAATACTAAACTAGTGATCCCTTGATGCCTCAGAACATGTCCTACTAACCGGTCCTTTCTTTTTGTCAAGTTGTGCCACAAACTTCTCTTCTCCCCAATCCTATTCAATACTTCCTCATTAGTTATGTGATCTACCCATCTGATCTTCAGCATTCTTCTGTAGCACCACATTTCAAAAGCTTCTATTCTCTTCTTGTCCAAACTATTTATCATCCATGTTTCACTTCCATACATGGCTACACTCCATACAAATACTTTCAGAAACGACTTCCTGACACTTAAACCTATACTCGATGTTAACAAATTTCTCTTCTTCAGAAATGCTTTGCTTGCCATTGCCAGTCTACATTTTATATCCTCTCTACTTCGACCATCATGATTATTTTGCTCCCCAAATAGCAAAACTCCTTTACTACTTTAAGTGTCTCATTTCCTGATCTAATTCCCTCAGCATCACCTGACTTAATTCGACTACATTCCGTTATCCTTGTTTTTCTTTTGTTGATGTTAATCTTATATCCTCCTTTCAAGACACTATCCATTCCGTTCAGCCCGCATCTCGTGGTCGTGCGGTAGCGTTCTCGCTTCCCACGCCCGGGTTCCCGGGTTCGATTCCCGGCGGGGTCGGGGATTTTCTCTGCCTCGTGATGGCTGGGTGTTGTGTGATGTCCTTAGGTTGGTTAGGTTTAAGTGGTTCTAAGTTCTAGGGGACTGATGACCTAAGATGTTAAGTCCCATAGTGCTCAGAGCCATTTTTTTTCCATTCCGTTCAACTCTTCCAAGTCCTTTGCTGTGTCTGACAGAATTACAATGTCATCGGCGAACCTGAAAGTTTTTATTTCTTCTCCATGGATTTTAATACCTACTCCGAATTTTTCTTTTGTTTCCTTCACAGCTTGCTCAATATACAGACTGAATAACACCGGGGAGAGGCTACAACCCTGTCTCACTACCTTCCCAATCACTGCTTCCCTCTCATGCCCCTCGACTCTTATAATTGCCATCTGGTTTCTGTACAAATTGTAAATAGCTTTTCGCTCCCTGTATTTTACCCCTGCCACCTTCAGAATTTGAAAGAGAGTATTCCAGTCACCATTGTCAAAAGCTTTCTCGAAGTCAACAAATGCTAGGAACGTAGGCTTGCCTTTTCTTGATCTAGCTTCTAAGATAAGTCGTAGGGTAACAATACAGTTGGCTAATTAGTTGCGCAGATAGTTGCTATGGAAAAATCAGTTAAAAACAGCGATCCAAGGCCAGTTTACTGGTTTTATAGTTCAAAACCAAAGTAAATTTGCTATTGCGTTCGACCATACGTTTCCGGAACCTACCTGGCTCAACCAGCGTCTTTCCGAACACATACTGCATAAGCCTTTTTTTGGGGGGGAGGGGGGGGGAGGGTGGCATCAGCTTTGTGGCTGGTTTGATCCGATCCTGTGCCAATCTCTTCACCCCAGGGTAATATTTGCACCAACATGCTGAATTATGTGGTGGGTATGTCCCCATATCTCCCTTCCTTTACAGTAGCATTCCGTTACAGCTCCCTCATGTACAAATTATTGTCTTATGTCTTAATACATGTCCTATCATACTGTCCGTTCTTCTTATGAACGCTTTCGGCATCTTCCTTTCCTAACCAATTTTATAGAGTACATCTTCATTCCTTATTTTATGAGTCAACAAAATTTTTAGCACCTCATATCCTCGATCCTTTTCTTTTTCAGTTTTCTCACAGTTCATGATTCATTCCCATACAATGTTTTTCCAAGAGTGCAATTGAAAACTTTTCTTCTTCAATTTAAGGCCGACGCTTGATACTAGTAGACTTCCGTTGATGAGGAATGCTTTCTTTGCCTTTACTAGTCTGCTTTTTATTTCCTCCTTGCTTTGTCCGTCATGTGTTATTTGGCTTCAAAAATAGCGGAATTCCTTCACTTCGTCTAACTCGTAGTCCCTAATTTTGAGAAGTTTATAGTTTCTACTGCTCCTCATTATTTTCATCCTTCTTCGGTTTACTTTCAGTCCACAGTGTGTGTTCATCAGACTGTGCATTCAGTTCAACAAGTAATGTAATTTCCCCTCATTTGACATCAACGAATGTTATCCTTGACTAGCGACCCGGCACAGTTTCGCACGTATAGCATTAAGTATGTGCTGCCAGACGACTTGACTGGCTTAGCGTATTTTGTCTGCGGTGCACGAATAAAATTATTCGGAGAGAACGTTGAGTAAGTGAATACTATGTCATCACCTTCGTATAACTTACGCTATGTAAGAAGCACGGCAGGAAAGTTGTTTGGAGGCATGAACGTTGTGTGTTCCATATTAAACTGGTTTTCCGAGTGGCATCTCGTGAAATGATGGGATGTAAGTAATATGTTTACAGAAAACTTCAATATTGTATGCGAATCGTGAACGTAAGCGTGTGTGATTGATTCAGTAGTAGGTGTCGGAGGCCGTGTTTCAGCAGTTCTCTTGTGAAGCTAAGTACGCACTGTGATGCATTGTTGAGACTCATTGCCGCAATTCTTTGTGTGGGCACTTTGTGGCAGATTTCTTGTGAAGCTTAGTACGCATTGTGATGCGTCGTTGAGACTCATTCCCGCAGTTGTTTGTTGTGGACTTTTTATGGCAGACTTCTTTGCCGTGCTAAGATTCGTGTGTCCACATGTAAGTTTGATTCAAAGAAAGCACAAAGCTGAACGTTGAGTCATATGCTAAGCTGCTGTTAAACTTTCTTTATATAAACGAAGTAAAGCAAATCTGCATCCTATATATGAAGGTAGTATCTGTTCCCGAAAGAACGGATACCATTGATGACCGTGCAGCTTCTCTAGAATGAAATGATAATTAAATCGACACCCTAGCTGCAAACAGGCGTTGATATACATCAGTGGGGACATGATGAAATTGTGTGCCCCAACCGGGACTCGAACCTGAGATCTGCTGCTTAATGGCAGATGCTCTATCCGAGCCACCGAGGGCACAGAGGATAGAGCGACAGCAGGGATTTATCCCTTGCACGCTCCCCGTGAGACCCACATTCCCAACTTAATGTCCACACAGATGGATAGAGCGTCTGCCATGTAAGCAGGAGATCCCAGGTTCGAGTTTCGGTTGTGGCACACATTTTCAACATGGCCCCAACGATGTATATCAACGCCTATTTGCAGCTAGGGTGTCGAGTCAACTATCATTTAAATCTGCATCCCATACTGCGTTTTACTATATGCGTAAATAATTGAAAACCACCGGTTTTGGATTCGCTTGTTATGTTTTTTATGCAATGAACTTAGGCTACTTGCATGTCCTTAACCAGTTATCCAACCGGAAAAAAGGGCCACAGTGTAACATGGAATCCGAACCACATTTCGCTTACGTCGAATCTCCAGACGATGGAGAAGTGAATGCTAGGTTAAAAGGCAGTGAGAAAAGAAGTGACGCAGCGGATATTCGATCGTGCAACGTCTCGGTTTCTGGCCAAACGCTTTACCGCTAGACCGCAATAATAGATGCAAATTGTTTCCGCTCTCTCAGATAACTGTACCCCTCTCGCTTGGTGGCAATGGCGTCACTTTCACAAGTAAACTTCAAGTCGTCATAATCCAGACAATTTGTACGAACTATTTGTAAATTTTATACAGAAGCCTTCCTCTTGAATTGGTGTGTCCATGAGTCAAAACCGGATCAAAATCCCTTCAGCAGTTACTGAAATTATGCTGCTGCAGATAAACCGGCGGAGGCGAGGAGGGGAGTTCACTTTATGTATGTGGGGATACTCATTCACCATGAACTTTAGTCCCACTGCTGATCCTTTTTTATTATTATTATTATTATTATTATTATTATTATTATTATTATTTCTGCCATTGCTTCTTCGTTGTATAAATTGAACAGTAGGGGCGAAGACTACATTCCTGTCTTGTACCATTTCTAATCATAATACACTCCTGGAAATGGAAAAAAGAACACATTGACACCGGTGTGTCAGACCCACCATACTTGCTCCGGACACTGCGAGAGGGCTGTACAAGCAATGATCACACGCACGGCACAGCGGACACACCAGGAACCGCGGTGTTGGCCGTCGAATGGCGCTAGCTGCGCAGCATTTGTGCACCGCCGCCGTCAGTGTCAGCCAGTTTGCCGTGGCATACGGAGCTCCATCGCAGTCTTTAACACTGGTAGCATGCCGCGACAGCGTGGACGTGAACCGTATGTGCAGTTGACGGACTTTGAGCGAGGGCGTATAGTGGGCATGGGGGAGGCCGGGTGGACGTACCGCCGAATTGCTCAACACGTGGGGCGTGAGGTCTCCACAGTACATCAATGTTGTCGCCAGTGGTCGGCGGAAGGTGCACGTGCCCGTCGATCTGGGACCGGACCGCAGCGACGCACGGATGCACGCCAAGACCGTAGGATCCTACGCAGTGCCGTAGGGGACCGCACCGCCACTTCCCAGCAAATTAGGGACATTGTTGCTCCTGGGGTATCGGCGAGGACCATTCTCAACCGTCTCCATGAAGCTGGGCTACGGTCCCGCACACCGTTAGGCCGCTTCCGCTCACGCCCCAACATCGTGCAGCCCGCCTCCAGTGGTGTCGCGACAGGCGTGAATGGAGGGACGAATGGAGACGTGTCGTCTTCAGCGATGAGAGTCGCTTCTGCCTTGGTGCCAATGATGGTCGTATGCGTGTTTGGCGCCGTGCAGGTGAGCGCCACAATCAGGACTGCATACGACCGAGGCACACAGGGCCAACACCCGGCATCATGGTGTGGGGAGCGATCTCCTACACTGGCCGTACACCACTGGTGATCGTCGAGGGGACACTGAATAGTGCACGGTACATCCAAACCGTCATCGAACCCATCGTTCTACCATTCCTAGACCGGCAAGGGAACTTGCTGTTCCAACAGGACAATGCACATCCGCATGTATCCCGTGCCACCCAACGTGCTCTAGAAGTTGTAAGTCAACTACCCTGGCCAGCAAGATCTCCGGATCTGTCCCCCATTGAGCATGTTTGGGAGTGGATGAAGCGTCGTCTCACGCGGTCTGCACGTCCAGCACGAACGCTGGTCCAACTGAGGCGCCAGGTGGAAATGGCATGGCAAGCCGTTCCACAGGACTACATCCAGCATCTCTACGATCGTCTCCATGGGAGAATAGCAGCCTGCATTGCTGCGAAAGGTGGACATACACTGTACTAGTGCCGACATTGTGCATGCTCTGTTGCCTGTGTCTATGTGCCTGTGGTTCTGTCAGTGTGATCATGTGATGTATCTGACCCCAGGAATGAGTCAATAAAGTTTCCCCTTCCTGGGACAATGAATTCACGGTGTTCTTATTTCAATTTCCAGGAGTGTAGTTTCATCTTGTTTCAGTGTCCGATAGATTAAGCCTGTTTTCCTGAGAATTTCGAACGTCTTGCATTTTTCTACGTTCCCTAACGTACGATGTTTCTCCCCTTATTACTGCTAAAACTGCTCCCAAGCCCCAAACGACACATTAAACATGATGCTTGTGCTTACCCAAGATAGATTCCAAATATGTTGGCCTCCAGTCCCTCGTGATTCTTCGGTTGTTCTTCGTTGTTTAGGGGGAGGCTAGACACTTGTTCACTTGGAACATACTGGACTGTGGTCAGCTGTGTGTACAGATACTCCACTGACACATGGTTCAAATGGCTCTGTGCACTATGGGACTTAACATCTGAGCTCATCAGTCCCCTAGAACTCACAACTACTTAAACCCAACTAACCTAAGGACATCACACACATTCAAGCACGAGGCAGGATTCGAACCTGCGGCCGTAACGGTCGTTCCAGACCGAAGCGCATAGAACCGCTCGGCAACCCCGGCCGGCGCTCTACTGACAACTAGTCTGCGTATGAGATGGCTGATTTGAGAAACCACCAGTGAGATGGTATACACTTAAATATTAAAGCTTAAACTTGCATTTATTCATGTTTGAGACACATCCCAGTTATAGCAGCTTTCCAAGCCAATGGTAAAAATCACTGAATGGACTGCTCTGCTTCATTACTATTATTCGCGATTCGTGTTCTGTGAATAGTTCTAAGTACGGCAACCAGTGAACAAGGTCAGTAACACTTAAGACAGCACTGAAACTGGCTAAGAGACAACCGTATCATGTCTGAACCCTGAAAAACTACAGAACTACCGCCGAAAAACTTCTCCAAACATAAATACCACCTCAGCAAAGCGCAGCACTGCGCTCCACTCCAACCAGTCCAGCCAGCGAGTACACGTAACGGCAAAACTCGCAGCTCCTGAAGACGACGGATGTGTTGGTCTCCGAAATAATATTCATAAAGTGGAAACAATAATTCGGCAGAACAACCGGAATCACATTATTAATTAATCGCGCCGAAAAACTTCACACATCACACAAAAGTAAGAATTCGTGTAGCTTGTCTTTCACCTTTTCCGTTTTCGTCATTCTTTTCAGTTGGTTAATTTGAGCTCAGAATTCAGCATATAACAGTGCAATGTTTTATGATATTAAAGGGAACATCGACGTTGTGTTAAGACACTCGTATATGCTGGAAGTCGATCGGCGTTTTGAGGCCCACACTGGTGTTGCTAGTTTTTATTTTAATGTCTTAACCGATCGCTTCTTGAATAGAACGACCAGTTTCGGCTGTGCAATAACCATCTCCAGACTCTAGAATATAAGTAAAAGAAAGTGCATTACTAAATACTACATTAAGAGATTAGAAATAAATGACAAAGGTATAACAAAAACGCAATATACCTCTCATTCTGCGGCACTGGAACAAGTCATAACATGTGCAACAACACGCATCAAAACTGTCATGCAGTCTTCAACCAGTCATCCATAGGATGCAAAATGATCATAAAAGACGTTGATGCATGCCTATCGTACAAATAAATATATGAAGTAATTAAAAGGTAGTTTACTTAAAAGTTCTTTGCAGAAACGTCTGATACCTCCAGTCTTAAAACAGGAGCTGTACCCAAGAGAAAGTAACATGCAACTATGAATAACCTGCGCCGTCGTAGCGACGACCGCTGGCGCTTCGCTACACTCTCCCACTGCAAAATATGCCATCTGTTATCTTGTTGAAACAGTTTTGTAATTTACGTCTTTCCGTTACTCTACATCCTTTCCCATTTCATATTCATTTTTATTACATACTGTCGTAATCAAAATACAAACTGGAGTGTAAGAAACCGGACATATGCATGTTCTCGAAGTTCATTCCGTCTTCTTCCTTTACAAGACTGATCTTAGAGCCCTCACTAAATTTTGGAATGAATTCTGTAACCACTTTTTATTTTTTGAATATTTTGTTAAATTGTAACAAGTTTAAACTATCAGAAGACGAATACATTAAAAAAAATTGCTTTCTTGTTACAACTGAAAATATTTTAAAGAACTGGACTTTTAAATAAACTTCCTTTTTGTTAGTTTTTGTATTTATTTGTACGTTACGCATACTTCAACGACCTCTAGGATGGCGTTGCATCCTATATATGACTGGTTGAAGCATACATGCAATTTTGGCACGTGTTATTTTACGTTTTATGACATGTAGGCGTGCAGCGGAATGAAAGGTATATCTTGTTTTTGTTGTAGTTTCTATCATGTGTTTTTAATTTCTCAGTGTATTACTTAGTATTGTATTCTTTTAGTACTGTTCTAGAGTCCGAAGATGGCTATTGCATAGCCGAAACCGATAATTCTGTTCAAAAATCGGTACTGCCGGACAAATAAAAACTATATACATGATGATCGCTCTCCAGATGGTCATGTTATGCCAAATTCTTCGGTGTTATTAGAATAGACGACTGTGTTTTATGTATCTTCACCTGACACTTTGTAACGTGTTTCACGCAGTGGCATTAAAGTTTCGTTATCGTCGTACTTGGCTGTCGTAATGGAAGGAAACCTGTTGTGCACGAATGGTTGATTGGTCAGAATATCCTCTCTGGCATGACTGAGAGAAAGCACTTCACTTCACCTGATGTACGAGACGAGATGTCGTTTTTATAATTTTATATGTACCGCACACATATATTCTCATAATTCGGTACTTCCCAATGACGATTACGTAATACTAGACCCGAACTATCACTAGGTTGTAAACGTCATCTCTTTTACTGTTTTCAGTTACTCATAAATCCCAAACCACAATACAGAAGGTGTTCGTATGTTATGGTGGAGGATGGTCGGTCGGGGTGACTCAGAAGCTCTTCGGAAGCTATATAATCCCTTTATTACAACCAGTAGTTCTTAGTATAACTCGAGCACTCATTAGGCGGAGGCCCTTGACCTTCGGATACCGGCAAAGAAGCGTTGTCAAAGGATCCTTGTGCTGATGTGCTTAGCGTGAGTTTGCATCTGTTCACCTTGCGGCTAGTTGTCGTGCGGTTGTGCTTGCTTCACACCCACGTAAAGGCACGTGTGGGGAGAATACTGCACCCCCGTGCGCACAATACAGAGGCATGCGCGACTTTGTATCGGTGGATTTGCCTCTTCGCACAACAGTTGCTTGCGCCTAGCGCGCACGGAAAGTCGCACAGGTATAAACACACTTGGCGTGGCCAAGGCGTTACGCGACCTTGTGTGGTGAACGGTCCCGGCCGTGGCCGATCAGCATCAGGGCTGACACGGCCGGCTGGCACAGCCCACTGAGTGTGGGACGCTGGTTACCGCCGGCCGTGGCAACTGACGAGCACAGATGTTCAGGAAGCGAACCCCGGGCGGCTGGTTCGTAGTGACTGGTGCTGACGAGCGTCCTCAGTGGCTCGGTTGCTGGGACGGCCTCAGTTAGACCCTCGCTCCATCAGGCGGCGACTGGATACCCTTGGAAGGTGGTCCTGTCTGGGTGATGGTAGACGGCAGAACAGCGGAGGCCGACGCTATGAAGGCTGAAGAATCGACGATTCGGTGCTTCGATGCGTGCCCAACCCGACCGGACAACCGGTATTTACAAGGGTGATTTGATACATCTGATAAAAAAAGCAAGATAAACTCTTTCTTGCCGCGCGGGATTAGGCGAGCGGTCTCAGGCGATGCAGTCATGGACTGTGAGGCTGGTCCCGGCGGAGGTTCGAGACCTCCCTCGGGCATGGGTGTGTGTGTTTGTCCTTAGGATAATTTAGGTTAAGTAGTGTGTAAGATTAGGGACTGATGACCTTAGCAGTTAAGCCCCTTAAGATTTCACACACATTTGAACAAACTCTTTCTTTGGTAAACAACTCCCCTTAACTCTCGAAATAGGCATCTTTAAGGGTTAAACACTTGGCCCAGGCATCCTCCAGCCTTTTCATGCCATCGGAAGAATAGATTCTGTCTAACGCTGCAAAATACGCGTTGATTGCAACTGTCACTTCCTCATTTGACGGAGATTTCTTTCCAGTAAGCCAAATTTTCAAGTTAGGAAACAGGGAGAACTCACTTGGGGCTAGGTCTGGTGAACAGAGCGAATGAGGAGCCACTTCAGAGTTCATGAAGTTTCGCAGTTGTTATGGCTTAATGGCCGGCGTGATGCATTATCCTGGTGAAAGAGCACTTTTTTGTGTGCAAGTTCCAGACGATCCAACTATCAAGCACGAGAGGGTCCAGTTATGGTTGTGCCTTTTTCCGAGTAATTTGTGAGGATTATTCCTTGGGAAGCCTCCTAAAAAAAAAGTCATCACCTTACCAGTCGACAAAATGGTCTTTGGCGTCTCAGCTGCACTTCCAGCAGCCTTTGTCAGTTGTTTTGATTGCTGTTTTGACTCGTGTTGAATGATCAACCCAGGTTACATCAAAAGTCACAAATCGGTTCAGAAGATATTGCGTATTCGATTAAACATCGCTAGACATTGTGTTGAAAAGATGTGCCAGATGCACTTCTGGTCGACTGAGCAATCGCGGCACCCATCTCGCACACAGCTTCGTCACAGCCAACTCTCCATGCAGGCTGTTATGCACCCCCTCAGTTGAGACGCCTTCAGTCTCAGCAATTTCACATCTTGGAATTTGTCAGTGGTTTCGTTGGTGGTAACCTGAACTGGACGGCTGGAGCGCACTTCGTCCTCGGTGTTTGTCCGACCACGTTTAAATTCATTGATCCAAAATTAAATGGTCCTCAGTGATGGTGGTGAGCCCACGTGAGCGTCGTCCAATCCTTTTTTTTACTCGTCCCCAGTCCAACCTTCCAAATGAAAATGTTTAATGACCGCATGAAACTCAGTTTTCTCCATTTTCAGTCGCAGTCGACACACCGACCAATTCAGATACCTCTGGATCACGGGGTCCCGGGTTCGATTCCGGACTGGGTTGGGGATTTTGTCTGCTCGGAGACTGGGTGTTTGTGTTGTCCTCATCATTTCACGCTCATCATCATCATTCGTGACAGTGGCTAGATTTGATTGTATAAAAATTGGACTGTGTACAAATTAGGACTTTGTACGGGTACTGATGACCGCGCAGTTGAGCCCCCACAAACTAAACCTCATCATCAATTCAGACGGCTTCAACAACGAACTGTACACTGTTGAAATTCTTTATACGATCTTTGGCATAATCAAGCTTACCAACCACGAAGGCCCAACAAAAATGCTTCATTGTTTCATGGAAGTTTACCAGACTTATCACATACACACCAAAACGGGTTTGTTGTGCTCTTGCGGTTCAGGAGTCACGTACGCCGAAGTGTCCCTGGTGACGGTAACTGGCCGGCAGGCGGTTGACGACGCCCAGTGAGCACCGTGGTGCAACGCTGGGTGTAGGTATTGCCATAAGTGGCCCGCTTTGCGGTGTGCATCCCATCTTCTTAGACTCGTGTTGTTCAACAATTTCGAAAATTTTAGTTCTCCATTTCACATTATACTCTATTGTATTGCCACTGTGACAACCTTTCTGTTCTGTGTCCTCTACAACGGCTGCAATAGTCAGCTGTTTCCTCACAGAACATATTACTTTCGTTTACGAGCTGCGGCAACGACAGTTGGCGAATAAGCGAATGGATGTATATAAAAGACTAATTACATCCAGTAGCTTTTTTAGCATTCGACTACAGTTCGAAGAGACCAATTACCCATTTCAAAGGAGGAGGGAAAACGTTACCTTTAGATAGTTCAAATGGCTCTGAACACTAACGGACTCAACATTTGAGCTCATCAGCCCCTAGAACTTAGAACTGCTTAAACCTAACTAACCCACATCCATGCCCGAGGCAGGGTTCGAACCTGCGACCGTAGCGGTCGCGCGATTCCACACTGAAGCGCCTAGAACCGCTCGGCCACAGCGGCCGACGCTACCTTTAGATTTACTGGCAATAGCTGCCAAGCGAAATGGCACTGTCCTAAAAGCATTTGTCAGTTGCACAATATCCTTTTAAAAATGTGATAGTACACTGAAGCGCCAAAGAAACTGGTATAGCATGCGTATTCAAACTGAGAGATATGTAAACAGGTAGAATACGGCACTGCGGTCGGTAACGTCTATGTAAGTCAGCAAGTGTCTGGCGTAGTTGTTAGATCGGTTACTGCTGGTACAGTGGCAGGTTATCAAGATTTAAGTGAGTTTGAACGTTGTGTTATAGTCGGCGCACGAGCGATGAGACACAGCATCTCTGAGGTAGCAATAAAGTGGGACTTTTCCCGTAAGACCATTCACGAGTGTACCGATAATATAATGAATCCGGTAAAACATTTCCGTCATCGCTGCGACCGGAAAAAGATCCTGCACGAACGGGACCAACGAGGACCGAAGAGAATCTTTCAACGCGACAGAAGTGCAATCCAAGCGTTCGCAACTGGGCAGAGATCCAGCGATCTTGCTGGCCAAGGTAGGGCTCGTCAAGCACAACGACAAGCAATAGAAACCCTCGCCGTGTGCGGGCCGCAGTTATCTTGCTTAACTGTAAGCCATGAATGGCTGTGCTGTAACGGTGCTGCGGATGACAACCAAAGGGGTCCTGCTATTATATGAAATGGCACCACAGATCACCACAAATAACTCCTGGTTATCAGGCCTTGGGGGGGTCAACAGTCAGTTTGGTATCCCACTGCAGTCCGGGGTATCTCCAGATAAGTCTTCGCTGGTCACTGGGCCTCAATTCGAAGCGAAACTAACCACTGAAGACAAATCTATTCCAGTCAATGAGACTACAGGCGAATGACGTGTCCGGAGACGCCCCAGACAGCGGTGGGGTACCAACTTGTCTGTCACCCGCCATACGGCCCTATAGTCAGGGATGGTCTGGAGTACAATTTTTTTTCCATAGCAGAACAACTTTGGTTGTCATCTGCCTCGCCCTTAAAACACCGCGTTACGTCGACGATACCCCTCTGCACCCCCTGTTATTGATATTCATGGTAAGCCGTCCTGGTCTCACATTTTGGTAAGATAATGCCCCCCGCACTCGGTGAGAATTTCTACTGCTTGTCTTTGCGTTTGCCAAATTCTGCCTTGGCCAGCAGGTTTGGCAGCGCCCACCAATTAGCTGTAGATTTTGACAATCTACCGCAACAAATGGACAAAATTTGGCACGGTATTCCGCAGGAAGACATAAAAAAACTCTGTCAATCAATGCAAAGCCGAATAACTGCTTGGATAAGGGCCAGAGGTGGACCAACGCGTTATCCTCTTTTGAAGCTCTTTCTCTTGAATAAATCATCCATATTTTTCTGAAATTGTAATCATTTGTTTGTCTGAACATGTGGATCTTATCTACCGATTTCCGTCCCATTCGGATAATTCCTTCGTGGTGCCTCTCTCTCTATCTCTATCTCTCTCTCTCTCTCTCTCTCTCTCTCTCTCTCTCACACACACACACAGTTTGTATATGGAACACGGATGTAACTAGAAATTTGCCAACTGAATTATGTCCCCTTATTCATCTACATACTCTTCATTTTCACGTTCACGTGGAACAGTATTTCTGGACATTACATCAGTCTCATGCGGTTTAGTGAAAGCATGATTAAATACTCTTGAGTGGGATAACCTTCGGTTGGGAAATCGTTCACTCCCCTTTTTACAAGTAGCAGCAGCAGCAGCAGAATTTCCATTACAAAACCCTTACACAAATACCACATGGGCACACACAACATTTGCGAATGCGTGCAGCATGCTTGAAAGAGAACAGTCGAACTGGCCAACAAACCATAATAACTGTTCAAAATTTAATTATTTTCTCTCAAGCTTAACTTCACAACTTGAACTTCTAAACAAAGCTTGTTTCTGTAACCACCTACATCTCTGTAAGAAATTAAAATGGGAAACATATTTAATGTCTCGTTCGAATTAACCTACACTACTATCGCCTGAAATATTTGTTACTGCTTCTGAAACACCCTGCACTTCTTATAGACTAGACTGTTCTTTCATACCGTGTAAAATGTAATCAGTTTGGCGAATTTTTTAAGTAGCTGATGATTAACGTCTTTCGTACAACTCTATTCGATTTACTGTCTGCCTCTACATTAGGAAGCAGTTCTAGGATTCGATTTAAATAAAATTACTAAACTAAAAATAAACTCCGTCCGAACAAGCCTCGGAAAGCCCAACAGTACCAACAGACCGCTATGTTATCCTCAGCCGATAGGCATCACTGGATGCGGATATGGAGGAGAATTTAGTCAAGCACACCGTTGTCAGCGTTCATAACCGGCGCCGCTACTTCTTACAAGGGAACCTCCCCATCACACCCCCCCTCAGATTTAGTTATAAGTTGGCACAATGGATAGGCCTTGAAAAACTGAACACAGATCAATCGAGAAAACAGGAAGAAGTTGTGTGGAACTATGAAAAAAATAAGTAAAATATACAAACAGAGTAGTTCATGTCCAAGATATGCAACATCAAGGATAGTATGAGCTCAGGAGCACCGTGGTCTCGTGGTTAGCGTGAGCAGTTGTGGAATGAGAGGTCCTTGGTTCAAGTCTTCTCTCGAGTGAGAATTTTACTTTCTTTATTTTCGCAAAGTTATGATCTGTCCGTTCGTTCATTGACGTCTCTGTTCACTGTAATAAGTTTAGAGTCTATGTTTTCCGAACGCAACGCAAAACCGTGCGATTAGTAGACGAAAGGATGTGCCTCTCCAATGGGAACCGAAAACATTTGATCGCAAGGTCATAGGTCAACCGATTCCTCCACAGGAAAACACGTCTGATATATTCTATACGACACATGACAGGAATATGTTGTCGACCTTCTACCTTGCCCGATTTAGGTTTTCTTGTGGATATGATAACCACTCCCAAAAAAGTGATGAAAACATAAGAGTTGGTCACATAAACTGGAACAAATGAATGCAACAGTTTCACAGTCGCACAGTTTTCCCTGTGCTCTATCAAAACATATGTTTTCAACGTTTTCAAATTTTTCCGTGTGTACACCGTGAAATCCTGCATATGTCTAAGCAAATCTGAACATGTCCTGGAACTTTGGAGAGCGAAGTTGATTGTGTGTGTGTGCCTGAACTTTGATAATTGTCTGAAAATAAAAAATTAAAACTTTCGCTCGAGGGAAGACTTGAACCAACGACCCTTCGTTCCACAGCTGCTCACGCTAACCACAGGACCACAGCGCTACCAAGCTGCTGGTGTCCTTAATGTTGCCTATCTTGGTAATGGACTACTCAGTTTGTATATTTTGCTTATTTTTTTCATAGTTCCACACAACTTCTTCCTGTTTTCTCGATTGATCTGTGTTCAGTTTCTCAAGGCCTATCCACTGTGCCAACTTATAACTAAATCTGAGGGGGGTGCGATGGGGAGGTTCCCTAGTTAGTCAAGCAGCTGCTCAATTGGCCTCGCAAGGGCTGAATGTATCCCACTTGACTAGAGCGCTCGGCAGATCCGGACGGTTACACATCCATGGCTAGCCAAGCCCGACAGTGCTTTACTGCGGTGATCTGACGGGAACCGGTGTCACCACTGCGGCAAGGCCGTTGGCCAAATTAAATCACTCTTTTTTTTTAAACTGTAAATCAGTGAAAGTGCTTAAAGTTGTGAAAATGAGGTATTTGACGTGAATTCCAGCTGCCGAATTACTTTGAAGTGTAACCTTCTTTGGCTGCTAAGCCACCATTGACAATAAATTTTAGGTACACTGTATGTACACAGAAGAAACAAAGAAACTGGTACACCTGCCTAATATCGTGTAGGCCTCCACGAGCACGCAGAAATGCTGGAACACGACTTGGCATGGAGTCGACTAATGTCTGTAGTAGTGCTGGAGGGAACTGACATCATGAGTCCTGTTGGGCTGTCCATAAATCCGTAAGAGCACGAGGCGGTGGGAGATCTCTTTTGAACAGAACGTTGCAAGTCATCTGAGATATGCTCAGTAATGCTCATCTTCAGGAAGTTTGTTGGCCAGCGGAAGTGTTCAAACTCAGAAGAGTGTCCCTGGAGCCATCCTAGCAAATATGGTCGTGTGGGGTGTCGCATTGTCCTGCTGGAAATGTCTAAGTCCGTCGGAATGCACAGTGAATTGATGCAGGCGATAAGACAGAATACTTAGCTACGTGTCAGAGTCGTTTCTAGGCGTATTAGGGGTCCCACATCACTCCAACTGCACACAGTTATAGTGTCTCCACCAGCTTGAACAGTCCCTTGCTGACATGCAGGGTCCATGGATTCATGAAGTTGTCTCCATACCCATACCCTCCCATCTGCTTGATACAATTTAAAACGAGAATCGTCCGATGAGGCAACATGTTTCCAGTGATCAGCAGTCTAATGTTGGTGCTGATGGGCCCAGGCGAGACGTAAAGCTTTGTGTTGTGCAGTCATCAAGAGTACACGAGTAACCTTCGGCTCCGAAAACCCTCATCGATGATGTTTCGTTGAATGGTTTATCACGCTGACACTTGTTAATGGCCCAGCATTGAAATTTGCAAAAGTTTGCAGAAAGGTTGCACTTCTGTCACGTGGAACGGTTCTCTTCAATCGTCGTTGGTACAATTCTTGGAGGATCTGTTTCCGGCCGCAGCGATGTCGGAGATTTGATGTTTTATCGGATTCCTCATATTCACGGTACACTCGTGAAATGCTCGAAAAGGAAAATACCCACTTGTTCGCTACTTCGCTCGTGCGTCAGCTGTATCACAACATTCAAACTCACTTAAATCTTGATAACCTGCCATTTTAGCAGTAGTAACCGATGTAACAGTTGTGCCAGACACCTGGTGTTCTGTATAGGCGGTGCCAACGGCAGCGCCGTCTTCTACCTGTTTACGTATCTCTGTGTTTGAATACGCATGCCTGTACCATTTTCTTAGGCGCGTAAGTGTATAATAATAATAATAATAATAATAATAATATCCTCTAACTTAGAGAACGGTTTATTATAACCACCCCGTATTTATTACTGTAAACATCATCTTTGACCTGATTTTTACATAATTTTAGGTATTCCACCCGAGAAAAGTTGCCTCCTTGGAGCATCAACCTCGCTTTTCTTAGTTTTTCATCTTTTCTGCCTCCTTCCCACGGCTGTCAGCCATTCAACCGGACTGTGTGACGGGTTTGCAGAGCAAGTCGCAGCCCGCGGGCTGTTCGCGGACGCTCGGAGCGGAGCGGCTGGGCCCGCGGCCGCGCCAGCGCGCGGCGAATCAAATTTTTGTGTCAACATTTCACAATTGGAAACCGCTGTTAGGGCGCCGCGTGCGGCCTGCCCTCGTAATGGCGGTCCATTTGGATTACTGTGAGAGAAATGACATTTGGATCGTAGTGATGCGTGAAGCTATTTAGTTTTAGTCTGGGAGTGGAATTTTAGCCGTAAACATGTAATGGTGTTGGTTTTGCCGATTACATATTCCGACTCACATGAACTGTGTACATGTAGTGAATTAAATTTCGCCTAATCTAGATAGGTGGGCAATTCCAACTCCTACCGCCGCGCCAGTTAATGCGTCCATTTCCGCATTATCTGCTGCTGGTGCCGGTTTCGGTATTCCGACAGGGGCTCGCTACGAGGTGGGAATTTTACTTACGGGCTCTTGAATAGTTCCAAATTGTTTTTGTTTCAGTTTGAGTTTGACAAATGCGTTTCGAAAAACTATGATGTCGCTCCTTTTTTTCTTCATTTTCGTCCGATGTTGAAGACTACAGTAATTTTTTTTCACGATCTGAGCAAGCTGCCAATGACGACGACGACGACGACGACGACGACGACGATCGGTGTCTCCGTTCCTACTAAGAACAAAAGGTTTTTTACACTGAAAGCATACTAAACAACGTCTGCGGCCATAAATAAATAAATATAATGTATTCTCAGTTGCGAATGTGGAGAACCGTTAGCTGTATAATGAAAATGTGTGCCGGACTGCCGACTTGAACCCGGATTTCTCGCTTATCGCGAGTCGTCGCCTTGCCATTAGGTTATCGAGCGCGCTTCACGACCAGTCCGAAACTTCCATATGTCGTCACCCATGTGTCTACAACCTGCAGTTATACGTCCAATATGTAATTCCAGTACACTTCACATTTTAATTGAAAGTCGATTGCCCGGTGTCGGATTGCATGTTGTTGTCACATTGTTGACGACATATGGAAGAGTTCGTCCCCGTGAAACTTGCTGTATAGGCTAATGGTAAGGCGACAGCTCGCGACAAGCGGAAGTCTGTATTCGAGTGCTGGTCCTGCACAAATTTTCACTGTCGTCATCCATTATACGGCTGGTGATTCTCAATATTGTCAACTGCGAAGTCGAAAGAACATTGCATCGTACTTCTGAGAAACACAGGCACTGCAATCTCGTATCGCATCATATTAATATTTGTTTCATCGCGCTACACAGTACAGTCACGTTCGCAACTGTAAAACATGGATCAAATGTATAAAAGAATTTTGCAACCCATCGGCCCTTATATGATTTTACATACCTTTCTTTTTAAATTTTATTGTAAGAACAATGAAATAATGTATTGTAAAACTACGTTTTTCAAAAATCTGCTGCAATAGTAACGATTTCAGCAAACAAAAACTTCTCGAAGACATTAATGACATCATCTATCGCTGCTTTTTAACGGTCTCTCGCCTCAGTTTCGCCGCAGAACATGAAACTTCTCACATTTTCACAGCGCATACGAGCAAGGCGACGTGTTCTCGGCTGACGGGCAGAGAAAGCGTCTGTCGGGTGAGATTTGAAACAAGAACTACACGAGATAAACATGTAACCTCGGTGATTGGTGAAAAAAATGAATACTTTCAATGCTTATACGTGCTGCATTGTGTCATGGAGGTTAGAGTAACAACTAAACAACTGGTACATCAACAGAGCCTATTTCCGATGACATTACATCATCTGCTGTCGGTGCACTTGCACTGACTGCTCCCAGCGTCAATCGCTGGGTGCTGAGCTGGCCTTTGTTTACGTTAGGGTTGAACTTGTAGCGGTACCACCGACCACCTTTAAACGGCAATCGATGCTAACGTTATACCTCTGCGAGGAATTTTTTAGTAGTTGTCACCGTGAGGTAACGTAATGGAAACAGAAGACTCAAACTGGGATTCGTTTGCGAAACACTCCCGCAGAGTATAAACAACAGTAAACAGGTGGGTCAGTAACCGACGTTCTCCCAGTACAAAAGCACGTTGCAACATTACATTTTAAAATCGGTCGCCAGCCTAATTAACCATTCTTGTGTCAAGCAAAATGATAAAGGAGACAGTGCTAAGGCTAGCCTAACTTTCCTTGACACACACACACACACACACACACACACACACACCAAACTATTTCCTTAAATCTGTTCATACTACAACACAGTAACCTAAGCTTGCAGATAAAAGTACTACTAACAAACAAATGGCCAAGAGATTGTAAACAGTAACATATACCTCTCAACAACACGTACCTTAATGAACTAGGTGTAACAGTTTATAAAACCAATTACCGACACACATGGAACTAGTAGCAGTACTGATCAGGGAAAAGCTTGAAATGATTTTGAATTTAAATCAGGGGGTGTGTTAATGATCATAATCTATGACTAGATTGTTTAGTACAGGGTCTCTATGCCTGTGCATTAACCAACTTTCAGTAGAAGAGATAACACAGAAAACAGTTCTTTCTTAAACTCTGTTTGAAGCAGCTAAAAAGAATGCAAATCTAACTACTCTGGCTCTGAAGGAGCCTTTGCATTGCTTCATTATCTAACTAGCCTAGTACATGAGGACCTTTAAACTTTCATGGTTTCAAGGACCACGCTCATTAACAAAATTATCCCAGTATGTATGAGAATTCATAAGTATTCTTATAATTAATTATAAATGAAGTGAAGTACAACAAACTATAACTCTGTAAATAACAAATGTCCTTCATAAGAAGTCTTCTGACCTACTCAAAACGGTCGCAGGTTCGGATCCTGCCTCGGGCATGGATGTGTTTGATGTCCTTAGGTTAGTTAGGTTTAAGTAGTTCTAAGTTCTAGGGGACTGGTGACCTCAGAAGTTAAGTCCCATAGTGCTCAGAGCCATTTTTGATCCTACTCAAAAGCATAATTGGCTGTGTAAATCACAACACAACATTAAATTCAAGTTCAACCACTTTCTCATAATAAATTAGGACACTCGGAATTAAATTCACTAGGATAGGATTCCTATCCAGGTTTGTGAGTTGGAGTAATCACAGGTGTTGGATAAAGTTTTTAGCAACACCGTAATTTTCATTATAAAATCAACCAAAGTTCACAAATGCCTGGTCTATTTACAGAGTGCCAAATATAAACAATTTAGTGGAAGGCTGGTGGCCCTGGTGGCGCAGTTTCCAGTGGCTATTAACCTGGCGGCGATGCAGTCATAGCAATACTGTTGGCCTCGCCCTGTTACATATCTTCTTGGCGTTGGAATTATACTTTTATAGGGCCAAAAACCATGCCATGATACTGGTATCACCAGATGCAGCATCCGAGGCCCATAAATATTGCCCTTAAGCTCTTCTGGCCCCAGAACTCCGGGAATATGATCTACAGTGATCTGCTACTGCTAGCGAGGGGTTAACCACAGCACTGCTCAGTCCAGACTCCTTGCCCGTCTCAAAGGACGAGTTGCCACTTGCGCTCTAGCCACACCTTTACCACTCCGCCAGGCTACTTCCGTAGCTGCGGGGCTTCCCCACATCTTTTACGTTCAACACTACGTTCATAACTGTGGACCAAGTCATTTCAGTAGTTACTTAAATCGACAAGCATAATTTAAACGATATAGTTCAAAAGTTGCACGCAGCTGAAACATATATACATAGTCAAAGAATTTCCATTACAGATACAACATTATACATAATCAGTACTACAAATTGACATAGAAATATCGATACAGTTACAAAACTGGTTAAATTTGGGTGTTACAAACTTCAGACTATTAAAACAGCAGGGCCTTCCGGACGGTACCGTCTGTAAGACTATAAACGCTGGAATATTTAAGGATTATAGATTAGATTAATCTCAATACACATCTTTTAAATATTTCTCCATGTAATCACCATTCGGATTTAAGTGTTCATCATCTCTCTTAACGAGTTGATAAATTCCCTCTGTGTAACACTGTGCCACCTACTGTGACAGCATCTTCATCCAAAATTACGTGATTACTCTACAGTTCACAGTTAAGTGCCTGGCAGATGGTTCACCGAACCGAGCTCTTTCTCTACCATCTCACTCATGAACAACGCGTGGTAAAAACGAACACTTAAATGTTTCCGTGCGAGCTCTGATTTCTCTTATTTTATTATGATCATCATTTGACCCTATGTAAGTGGGCGCCAACAAAATATGTTCGCATTCGGAGGAGAAAATTAGTGATTGATATTTCACGAGAAGATCCTGCCGCAACGAAAACCGGCTTTGTTTCAATGATTGCTACCCTAATTCGTGCATCATATCCGACGCACACTATTTTGCGATAATACAAAACGAGCTGCTCTTCCATGAACTTTCCCGATGTATCCGTCAGCTCCCTCTGATGAGAATCCCAAACCGCATAGCAGTACAGGGCGGACAAGCGTAGTATAGAAAGTCTCTTTAGTAGACATCTTGATTATTTAAGTGTTCTGGCAGTAAATTGCAGTCTTTGGGTCGTTTTCCCCACAACATTATCTGTGAGATCGTTCCAAGTTATAGTGATCCCTACGTCATTAGCTGAATTGGCAGCCTTTAGATGTGTGTGACGTATCGCGTAACCGAAATTTAACGGATTCGTCTTAGTAGTGATGTGAATGACTTCACACTTCTCGTTGTTTTAGTCAAATGCCACTCTTCGCAACACACAGATATCTTGTCTAGAACCATTTTTCAATTCGTTTTTGTCATTTGATGACTTTACAAGACAGTAATCACACCTTCATCTGCAAACAGTCAAACATAGCTGCTAAATCTCTTATGTTTATCAGGAACAGCAGAGGGCCTACAACGTGTCCTTGGGCAACGCCAGATATTACCTTTGTTTTACTCGATGACTTTCCGTCAGTTACTACTAACTGTGACATTCATTATTAGAAATAAAGAATCCAGTCTCACAACTGAGACGATACTCGGCAGGCAAGCAATTTGATTAAAAGTTGCTTGTGAGGAACATTGTCAAAGGCTTCTGGTAACCTGAAAATATGGAATGAGTTTGATATCCCCTGTCGATAGCACTCATTACTTCTTCAGAATAAAGAGCTGGTTCTGTTTCACAAGAACGATATTATCTGAATCCGTGCTACGCGTTAATTGACCCTTTTCTTCGAGGTAATACATAATATTCGTACAAAGTATGTGTTATCAAATTGTAGTGCATGTCGACGTCAGTGATGTGTTTCAGTAAGACATTGGATTGTTTCTATTTTCATTCCTCAGTATTGATTGACTCGTACAACTTTCCAGTTTTTACGTACGGATCTTTCGTCGCGTGAGCGGTTCTATATTATTGGTAAATATGGAACTATTGTATCAGCATATCCTGAAAGGAACCTAACTGGTATAAAATTCTGAGCGGAGTGACTGCCTTTAAGTGAGATAAGGTACTTCGCTACACTGAGGGCATCTACGTCTCAGTTACTCATGTTGGCAGTCGATTTGAATTCTACTTTGTCTTCTTTTGCGATGGAATTTGGGAAATCCGTGTTTAGTAACTCTGCTGTAGTGACATCGCGCAGCGAAGGTATTGATTGCGTCTTGTCGCTGGTGTACTTTACGTACGACCGGAATGTCTTTGGATTTTCTACCAAATTTTGAGACAGTCTCGTTGTGGCAACTATTAAAAGCATCTTGCATGGAAGTTGGCCCTAGGAGTTTAATTTCATTGATGGAGTTAGTGTTGAGTTCCAGACCATTTTTTTAAGTACATGAAGAGACGGAAATCAAATGGTTCAAATGGCTCTGAGCACTATGGGACTTAACTTCTGAGGTCATCAGTCGCCTAGAACTTAGAACTAATTAAACCTAACTAACCTAAGGACATCACACACATCCATGCCCGAGGCAGGATTCGAACCTGCGACCGTAGTGGTCGCGCGGTTCCAGACTGTAGCGCCTAGAACCGCTCGGCGACCCCGGCCGGCAGACGGAAATCAATTGGAACCAAGTCTGAGGTGTGAGGTCGAGCTTAAGAATTGTCCAGTTTGAACTGAATTGACACAACGCGCATTTGCTTATCTGGCAGAGTGGCCGAGAATTGCACAAAAATATGACTGCGGTAGTCAAAAGATTGCGTGCTTGTTTTAAACGAGTCTTCTTAAGGTCTCACATTAGGTTTCAGAATTTATTATCCTCCGGTTTTCCATAAAATCTATAACGAGATTCGCTTAATGTTCCAAAAAACGTTGCCGTAGTGTTCTTGACTGTCAGAATTTGAAACGCATTTCTTTGTTTGTTGGACTATGAAACACGAACCCACATCAATGAACGCTGTTTCGTCTCTGCGTTAGCGCAACGAAACTCATATTCCGCAGCATAACGAGCACAGAAATTGTAGTACCCTAAGTAGTCACGATCTTATGCAATGAGTGAAATCAGGATGTGCAAAAGAATTTTTAAACAGGTGAATCGAAAAGAGTCTGACTGATGCAACTAACTACAAGATATCAAAAGTTATCTGAAAGAGATGAAGATTGAACGGCGAAATTTTGTCATTGAAACATGTCCCTGCCGCCTGGTCGTATTTCCAATTTGAGACCTTTAGTATAATCGCTTTCATGTAACGGAAAATAGTTTTATTTAACAAGCAGCGATAAGCGTTCAACATAACAGGAAAAGAAGCGCCCGAGTCGACTAGCGGCTGGACAGATTGACCGTCGATGCTTACGTCGATGCGACCGATGCTTGGTTGTCGTTTGACGGTTGTGGCGTAAACCCGAGTTTGCCGAATCCGTTCTTCATAGTGAGTCCTACTGTGACTGCAGATTGGTGCTAAAGAACAGTAGATGAAATTCTGAAGAGATGCGTTTTTAAAGAAGGCTTTAGACCGTATTTCCAGAGAAAACTAAGCGAGAGAACTGGAGGGACATGGTCAAAAGTTCGGAAACAGCAAGACTGTGACTAAATTAAAATTTGTTGGAAAAACCAGCCTCCCTTAAATTTCTCTTGAAGCGGTGGGTGGGCGGGGTGAGCTCTGACGCCACGTTCAATCACATTCCAGATGTGTTCGAAGATGTGGCGAGTTCTGGGACCAACACATCAATTGGAACTCGCCACTGTGTTCCTCAAACCACTCCATCATACTCCTGGCCTTGTGACATGGTGCGTTAACTTGTAGAAAAATGCCTGTACCTTCGGGAAACATCATCGTCATAAATAGATGTGCGTGGTCTACAACCAACGTACGATACTTCTTGGCCGTCACGGTTCCTTGCACGAGGTCGACTGGACCCATGGATGCGCTCGTTAATGTCCCCTAGAGAATAATGGAGCCGCCGGCGCCGCCAGCTTGTCTCCATCCCGCAGTACAGACGTCAAGGAGCTGTTCCCCGGGAAGAGGACGGATTCGCGCCCTCCCATCGGCGTGATGAAGGTATCGAGATTCATTAGAGCATTTCAGTCGTAGTTGCCGATATTGCGGTATTAACATTGGCGCATGCACGGGTCGTCGGCTCCGTAGGTCGATCATTAGGAATGTTCGGTGCACTGTGTGTTCAGACACACTTGTACTCTGCGCAGCATTAAAGTTTGATGTTAGTTCCGCTACAGATCGCCACCTGTCTTGTTTTACCAGTCTGCCCAGCCTGCGACGTCAGACATCTGCAATGAGAGGTGGCCGCCCAACCCAACGACGGTTGGACGTGGTTTCACCACTTGTTGAGGAAACTCACCACAGCACTCTTTGAACACCCGACGAGTCATTCAGTTTTGCGAAATGCTCGACCCGAGCCTCCAGGCCATTACATTCTGTCCTCGCCCTCGGTCAGACTCAGATATGTTGCGCGCCTTCCCTATTCTACGTACGGACAGCACGCTCGCTGATACCAAATGCACTGTGCGTGTGTCTGTCAGTCATTCCTTGCTATGTCACGCTGCTATCGCCCGGACGGGTTTATATCCTTAGTAGGTTGGTGATCATAATGTTCTGGCGGATCATACGATCCCCAAATCGAGTGAATAATAGATACGCACTAAAAATTTATACGTGACATACATCCGCATAGGCACAATCCGCCCTATAGTAACAAGACTAAACATTGTCATGTGTAGTTGTAAATAAAGGGAACAGTAAACTGCGCCACGGTGTCTTACATGTGCGCAACGTTGGCTCTTCTGCCAGGTTGCTAAATCACATGGATTCCCAAATGCGCAGATACCCAGCAGGCTGCGACCGCCTTGCAGTGCATATGGAGGGAAAAATAGGGATTCTTGTAACCTCTGAACCGGTACTTTCACTTTGGGAATATGCATGGTGTAAATTTTAAGTTGACAAACCAGAAATGGTTCAAATGGCTCTGAGCACTTTGCGACTTAACTTCTGAGGTCATCAGTCGCCTAGAACTTAGAACTAATTAAACCTAACTAACGTAAGGAAATCACACACATCCATGCCCGACGCAGGATTCGAGCCTGCGACCGTAGCGGTCGCCCGACTCCAGAGTGCAGCGCCTACAACCGCACGGCCACTCCGGCCGGCGACAAACCAGAATAACTCGAAAAATAAGCTTCACACGAAAAAATGTGTAGAATCCGAAGTTGA
This sequence comes from Schistocerca americana, assembly GCF_021461395.2. Lineage (NCBI taxonomy): Eukaryota > Metazoa > Arthropoda > Insecta > Orthoptera > Acrididae > Schistocerca > Schistocerca americana. The sequence goes on along the minus strand of NC_060125.1, from coordinate 368,213,716 downwards.
TTATTTTCGAGGGGGACATCTGCTGGTGCTAAAATTAGCCCGCCACCCCAGCCCCCTGGGGGTGGAGCTATAGGCAACTTTAAAATTTCGAATGGGAAACCTCATTTTTTATTGCATAATCAGATTCTACATAAAAATCTATGTACATTTTGTCCTAAGTTTTAGCGAATCAAAATTTACGAAGTAAATAAGTATTTTTTATTTATCCGTAACCATTTTCCAAGCAAAAATGGGAACATGGATTTTTTTGAGTTACAGCAAGCATCAGAATAAATGTTTAAGACAAAATGTACGTAGATTTTTATGTAGAATCTGATTCTGCAATTAAAAATGGGGGTTCCAATTTGAAATTTTAAAGTTGCCTCCCGCCCCACCCCCAGGGGGCTGGGGGGGGGGGGGCGGCGGGCTAATTTTAAGCACCAGAAGATGTCCCCCTCGAAAATAATCGACTTTGGATTCTACGCATGTTTTCGTGTGAAGCTTATGTTTCGAGTTATTCTGGTTTGTCATCTTAAAATTTACACCCTGAATACTGACGGAAAAAAATCGCAACACCAGGAAGTAATCGCTGGAGAGTAATGAAATTTCGGGAATACATTTGTCTAAGTGACATATTGAAGTGATTAACGTTGCATGATGACAGGTTAATGTAAGCGCGAGAAAGATCATTGCAAATGATACATTAATAATCGGTATAACAGCCAGAGTGTTGAATGCAAGCATGCAAACATTCAAGCATTAGGTCCTACAGGTGTTGGATGCCAGTTTCGGGTTGGAGTTCCGCGCCTGTTGCACTTAGTCGATGAGTACAGGGACACTAGACTTGTCGTCCGATGATGTCCCATACATGCTCGATTGGAGACAGACCTGGTGATCGAACAGGCCAACGCAACATCTCGACACTCTTTAGAGCATGTTGGATTACAACGGCTATATGTGTGCGAAAGTTATTCTGTTCGGAACACCCTCTGGGACGTTGTTCATGAATGGCAGCACAACAGAGCGAATCGCCAGAATGACGTCCAGATTTGCAGTCAGTGTGAGTGGGATAACCGCTAAAGTGCTCCTGCTGTCATACGAAATTCCACCCCAGATCATAACTCCAGGTGTAGGTCCAGTGTGTGTATGGCACAGGCAGGTTGGTTTCAGACGCTCACCTGGCTTCGTCCTAACAAACACACGGCCGTTACTGGTACCGAGACAGAATGGGCTTTCATCAGGAAACACAGCAGACTTCCAATCCACCCTCCAATGAGCTGTTGGTTGACACCACTGAAGTAGCAAACGGCGGTGCATTGGGGTCAGTGGAAAGGACGCTACAGGGAGTCGAGCTCAGAGCTGTCCTTGAAGTAACCAATTTTTATCGGTTCGTTGTGTCGCTCTTGTGCCAGTTCGTGCTCCAATTGCTACTGCAGACGCAATACGAGCAATACGATTCACCACAGCTGTACGCCAAAAACTACGAACTTCTTTCTTGTAGTGCCAGACGACCGTCCGGAGCCCGGTCTTCGTGAGACCGTATCTCTCCGTGACCACCGCAGCTAGCAGTCGTCTACAGTGGCTACATTCCTGTGAAGTCTTTCTGCAGTATTACGGAAGTAATGTGCAGCTTCTCGCAGCTCCATTACACGACCTCGTTCAAACTCAGTGAGCTGTTGGTAATGACGTCTTCGTCGTCTTAAAGGCATTCTTGACTAACATCGACTCACTACGTCCAATGTCGAAGGTAACTAACGCTCACGGCTATTGCAGCGTGTATTTAAAGCTAACCTGACTTGCATCCCCATAGATGCGCTACTAGCGTCACTCTTAAGCTACTGGCGTGAAATTTGAATAGACGTCACTTTTCGGATGCAGAAACACGCCTACCACCTTTCATAGATCTCACAAAGCTCCGTCTTGGTGTTGCAATTTTTTTCGTCAGTGTACGTCGAGTACGTTTAAGGGAAAGCAGTAGCTTACATTCTTTGTTTATTTTTCATTTTTGCTACTATTATCGCTACGGCCGGAGCGAATGTCATGCGGCGCTGTTGGGCGTGTGGCAAACGCAGCAGTTGCTGCAGTTCCGCTGCAGGTGACATGAAGTGACGCGGCGTGGTGTGGCGCGTTCATTGCGGCCGGAGGTCAACAGATCTCGTTTCGCGATGGCGATGTGTTGGTCCCGCCGACACGGTCCACTGTTTTTGCCTTCTTTTCGTACGCCGGAAGCGCTGTATTGGCTTCCGCTGTACAAAATTACATTGGTTTTACGGACGCGTGCTATTGGGCGGATGCATTGGCGCGTTCGGCTCATGGCGATCGGCGTATTGCGATACCGTGAAAACGGGAAGTCGATTGTGGCCCGGATTCCGGTTTGTGAATGAAATTACGGCGCTCGCTGCGCCCCTGTTGCCGCTGCCTTCCACCGCCGTTAATTCCTTCTCTAGCTGTATTGCACCCGGGTCGTGTCCCGTGTAATTGGGTGATGCAAGGGTTCTCCATACCTCGCACCAGAGGCGCTCTAAGAGGCACATACCGTGCTCCACATCAGCATCCACATCTGTACTCCGCAAGCCGCTTTACGATGAGTGGTGGAGTTTGTTGCCATGCCTGAAACATATGCTGTGTCAGTACGCGAAGATTACTCCCTGGAGGCTTGTGCGATAGTAAAGTCTTGTCATAGCATTCAGTACATGTTTTCTGCGGACCAGGCAGACCAGTCAGGAATCCACACATTCTCCGTGGCGCTTGTGATGCTAACTGCTTTTGGGGCCGTATTATTGTTCAGGCCCCCTTCAACAATTATGAAACCAGTCTTGGGGTCATATCCAGTAGCTGCCCACACCATGATTCCAGGAGTTGAAGAGGTATAGGTCTGTGACGTTTCATCATGTCGTCTACGAACACCTTGGCATTGATCCCAGTCGCCACAAACACAAGCGAGACTCATCACTGAACATCACTGAGTGTCATCCAGTGTTAGCTGACTGACTCACCATGCAAGTCTCTTCCGTCTGCAGTGTGGTCTCAACAATAAACTTGAAATCTCAACCCAGATTACTGTTATCTGTTCCCGACGGGTCGTGGTGACACACTGTCTGTAACCTTTGCTCCATTTTCATCTGTTGCTACTCGTCTATTCATCAAAGCCAGTCGAACGGGCCTACGGCGTTCTCGTAGTGAAATCCTCCTGCAAGAATCCGTGCCGCCTTATCTCATGCTTTTCGTAAGGCCATCTCGCCGCCACTTCTTCTGAAATGGGTGCACGACAGCATACTGTGTATGTGACATGTCCATGTGATATTACCATGTCCGTCATGTCAGTGATGGCGATAAACTGTACCTTAACGTCCTACGGGCATGCTTTGTTGCGGTCACCTGTGAAAAGTTGAAATCCCGTTCGACACACACCCAAGATCCATCATGTACACTCATCATTGTTCATCTGTAGGAATGGCGTTTTTCTCTGTTGAAAATAAACTCGCATAAGGATGAAATTGTAATAAACATATCCCACAGTTATGAAAATGCCGAAATATCTTGGTAATAGTGAAAGTTCATGGTGTAAGACTTTTTATTTCCGTCAGTGTAACATAATGAGACGAGCGACTAGCGAAAACGTTAGGCGTGGCATAGGAACTCGTTACAGGAGAGGGGGAAATAGGATCTGATGAACAGTATAAATTTTAAATGCCGAGAAACAAATTTGTTCCCGCGATTTTCAAACCACTTGTTGCTGAATGCAGCAGGTATTACACACTATGCTGGAAGAAAGGGAACGGCGGCTGGTGAGTAACAGTCGTTCGGAATAATCCCGCCGACTTTGCGTTGTACTATGTGCTGCAAAAATGGTTCAAATGGCTCTGAGCACTATGGGACTTAACATCTGTGGTCATCAGTCCCCTAGAACTTAGAATTACTTCAACCTAACTAACCTAAGGACATCACAAGAGCCGGCCGAAGTGGCCTTGCGGTTAAAGGCGCTGCAGTCTGGAACCGCAAGACCGCTACGGTCGCAGGTTCGAATCCTGCCTCGGGCATGGATGTTTGTGATGTCCTTAGGTTAGTTAGGTTTAACTAGTTCTAAGTTCTAGGGGACTAATGACCTCAGCAGTTGAGTCCCATAGTGCTCAGAGCCATTTGAACCATTTTTGACATCACACACATCCATGCCCGAGGCAGGATTCGAAGCTGCGACCGTAGCAGTCGCGCGGTTCCGGACTGAGCGCCTAGAACCTGTCTGCTGCATCTACAGTCTTGTAGTGTTGGGACACATGCATGTTACAGGATGTGAGTGTAAGATTAACTGGAAGAATAACCCACGACTCGTCTGCAACAACTGACTGCCCGTCGGATCTACTTGCTCCAAATCTACATTTTTATTACTCCTGCCTTCACAGTTCCTAAGCGAATTGTACGTTGGCGGCAGTAGAATCGTTGTGCAGTCAGCCGCAAATGTTGCTTCTCTAAATTTTCTAAATAGTTCATCACAGAAAGAACGTCGTCTTCGCTCCGGTACGCTCATATGAGTTTACTGAGTAATTCCTTAATACTCGCGCGTTGATCAAATCTTTCAGTAACGAAACCAACAGCATGCCTTTGAATTGCTTCCATTTCTTCCTTTAGTCTGACTTGGTGGTGATCTTAAATACTCGAGCAGTTCTCAGGAATGGGTCGCTCTAGTGTTCTATACGCGGTCTGCTTTATAAATGAACTAAGCTTTCGTAAAAATTTCCCAGTAAACCGAAGTTGACCATTCGATTTCCCTACTATCGTCCTTAAGTGCTCGTTCCATTTCGTATCGCTTTGCAAAGCTACATCGAGCTATGTAATCGACGTGCTACGTCAACAGTACACCACTAATACTGTATTCTAACATTACAGCATTGCTTTTCCTGCTGACCTACATCAACTTAAATTTTTCCATATTTAGAGCAAGCTAAATGATTAAAGAACAATCCTTTATCGTGCTACACTCGCTCAAAGAGGACACTTTCCAGTACACTGCAACGTCAGCAGCAGACAGTCGCTGGTTGCTGCTCTCCCTATCCGTCAGAAAAGCTAAGAGCGATCCTGTCAAATCTACAGCCGAGCGAGTTGGCGCAGTGGTTTGCATGCTGGACTCTCATTCAGGAGGACAACGGTTCAATTCCTCTTCACGCTAACCAGATTGAGGTTTTCCGTGATTTCCCTAAATTGCTCGAGGCAAATGCTGGGGTGGTTCCTTAGAAAAGTGCGTGGCTGATTTCCTTCCCCATCCTTTATTAATCCGAGCTTGCTCTCCTTCTCTGAAGACCGCGCTGCCGATGGGACTTCAAACTGTAATCTTACTTCTGTTTTGTCATACTTCCCTGGCCCCCCCATGGGACTCAGAACTCTCTTGTGAGTACGTGCTTGGCGTATATGGGCCCCCTGCCTCTGCAGTAATCCTTCCGTTCCCATGCTGCATGTCTATCCTCCTACTAGTCTGTCATCCCTCCTTTGGGGAGTATGACTTGTGTACAATGGGGAAACCGAAACTGGTGCAAGTATCGGATGGATTAGGTGGATTTCATTTTTGTTTTTCTCTCCTTTCTTGTACTGTCTTCTCGTGTCCTTCCTCTGCTTTGGCGTTTGAGGTCCCCTTTTTGTCTTTCTTTCTGCTTGTGTGCGCCGGAAGGGCAGCTTATATGTTTGATGTGTAAAGAGCTACTGGGTAATACGTAACTCCCAGCACCCGGGTCGACAGGTAGGGCTTGCGTGTATCCCGTGGTAAACGCAAGACCCAGGGAGGGATGACTGCCTGAGCTTTTACCTTCCCAACTGCCGGTTGGCCCGTCTGGAGTTCAGGAGGTTTGACTTGAGGTGTGAACAATCACCTAAGGCGGGTATGCTCTCACCCCCCTCCCCTCCCCAACGCCCTTTGGGAGCCCCCAGAAGGTAGGAGCGAGCCATCGGAGACGCTGGTAGTCATGGAGGATTCCCCTGTGATAAGTATATAAGCTCCATCGACGCTACCTCCACCGAATAAATGGAAATGGAATGAGGCCAAAGAGGTGACAAATCTTCCAGTTGCATCCCACTACCTCGCGCGAGGAGGTCAGAACTGTTCTACAGTGAACCCGTTTATCATTCAGAGATATGTGGGTACAATTGCAGGCCCACTTAAGTCCAGCACTCGCTTACCAATGGATTTTGCTTCTAGAGGCAGACAGTGCCTTTCAAGCCCAAAAAGTGCTTAACGCTACACTCCTCCACGGATATCGTATTCGTTTAGAGGATCATTAAACACTGAATTCTTCGCGTGGCGTCATATGAACTCTGCTGCTTGATGGTATACTGACGGAGATCTACAACATCATCTCTCTGATTAGGGTGTAGCCACAGTCTATCAGTTTATGAAGAGGATTGATACAGATTTAGTGCCTACCCGTACCCTTTTTAAACGTTTGATCGAGTGGAGCTCCTGTTGAAGATCAAGACGAACTATGACGTCATCAACATTAGACCCTACATACTGAACCCAATGCGTTGCTGCCAATGTCAGGGTTATAACCATAGTCGCACGTCCTGTAAAAATGCAGCCAAATGTGTAACTTGTGGCAAGGGTGTTCATGAGGGAGATTGACCACTTTCTTCTCGCTGCTGCATCAACTGCTCTGGCAGCCATGCTGCTTCATCCCGCGAATGCCCTGTGTACTTCAGTGAGCGAGCTGTTCAGGAAATCTGGGTGCAGGAAAGGGAACCCCTCAATGTTGCTCACAAATATCAGCTAGCCGAAAGTCTTGCATGTACCACTATCCGGCAGTTCCAGAACCGTTGTTGCTATGTCACAACCCACAAAATATAGGACCACGCAGACCTGCTATCTCCAGTTGCTACGGTTGTGAAATTACGTAGTGCTAAGGTGATGTCCTCACCTACGCCCACTACAGTTGCTCTACACACCAAAAAACCTTTGCCCACACTGTAAATCACTTGCGACACAACCAGAAGAACGGAAATTTCAAAAAGGAATACTTCCGAGATGACTTTTTGTGCACCTCAAGCCAGCAAACATCTGGTTCCAAGTTGGTAAACGTAAAGGTACTAAGTCGACCAAAGACAAACATCAGTGAATGAAAAGCGCTAATTTGCTTTTGTTCTACTGTATTACTTTTATTGTGTTAACAGGCTTTCGGCTTAGAAGGCCTTCTTCCGACATTTACTGACTATTGTCGCCAAAGAAGTTACAATGTTTGTAAACGACATTGGAAAAGAAATTACACATATAGGTTGAAGCAGAAACGTACAGTAAATGACATCTTTGACAGTGTGTGTAATGCAATGTAAAAAGTAAGAAGTTGAACAGTAAATAAAAGTAAATGGAGTGAACAGCCAAGGCTACCTCAGGGGGTGAAAAGATTGTTTACAAACGCTGTAACTTCTTTGGCGACAATAGTCAATTCATTTATAATAATGTTGCTCTACCAAGAACCAACGGTTCAGTTAACATGACAAACAAGCTTTCCCTCCTCCTACTCGGAGATCCTACAACAGTGACAACGTGCGTCATCTCTGTCCGGCCGACCTCCATTTCACCAATGCGAATCACCAACCGTTTCTCCACCCTGGAGGTAGCTGACTGACGCAGGGTGATTATTGATGCCTCTGAAGATATAATAGAACAGGATCCTCTAGCCTCAGAACCCTTTAGTGGTATGCAGCCAAAATCTAGCACATGGCAGCCACCGAAGTAATTGCCCCTTATAACAGAAATATCTTCTACGTCTAATGTGGCTGTTCTTCAGTGGAACATTCGTGGGATCTAATCACACAGGACAGACGTACAGCTGCTGTTGCGACCCCCCAGTTACCGGTTGTTTTATGCCTCTAAGGAACGATATTGCGTTCACAAGACCACTTTGACCTCTTACACTTCACTCCAGTATGTCTCGACTGTCTTTCCGAGGAAGAAACTCCAGCTCATGGTACAATCATGACGCTCATTTGGGACGACATCTAGCCAGACCATTGCATTGAACACCCAGCTACAAGCTGATGCTTGTCCATCTTCCCCCTCCCCCCCCCCCCCCCCTCACCGATTATAGGTTTTCTCTTTGTAGTGTATCTACATACCCCTATCATCTGATCTAACCAGGGCAGACATCAGACATATTGCAGCTTACCGCTCAGCTCCCTCAACCCCTGTTGTTACTCAGCGACTTCAACGCCCACCATGCCATTTGGGGCTCTCTTGAGAACCTGCCCGAGAGGCTCTCTCCAGGCAGATATTGTCAACCTGCTTGGTCTCATTTCTCTCAGCATTGGTGAACCCACATTTCTTTCAGATTCCACACACACTTACTCGTACGTTGATCTCTCGTTCTGTATGCACAGTTTGTCTCGGGTGGTCCGCTCTCGCGGACACGTATTTGAGCGACCATTTCCCTTGCGTAATTCTTCTGCTAACCCACGTCCCATGTGTGTGCAAGACCAACTGGCAGCTTTCTCAAGCTGTCTGGAGTCTCTGCTGTTCACTGGCAACCTTCGATTAACGACATTCCCACAATTGTGATGATCAGGTAGAGTTCTTTAGGAATGTTCCATCCCTAGAACCTCTTCCATACTGCGATGTCTCCCAGTCCCCTAATGGACTGGGGAATGCCGTGAGGTGGTTCGCGTGCGAAGACTTGCTCTCCATATCTTTTGATGCCATCCCACTGTGTTCGTTATAAACAGTTGTGCGAAGTGTCGTCGCTTTATCAGAGATAGCAAAAAAAGCTAGTTGGATCTCTTTTACTAATTATTTTAACTGTTTCATTCCCTCTTCTGTCGTTTGGAGTAAAACAAGGTACATATCACGATTCCTGGCCCGACAGTAGTGGACGTTGTGATTGTGGACCCTATCGATAATTTGTACACCTTAGGTGGATAATACTTTGCAGAGATCTCGAGACCGAGCGAGGTGGCGCAGTGGTTAGACACTGGACTCGCATTCGGGAGGACCACGGTTCAGTCCCGCGTCCGGCCATCCTGATTTAGGTTTTCCGTGATTTCCCTAAATCACTCCAGGCAAATGCCGGGATGGTTCCTCTGAAAGGGCACGGCCTACTTCCTTCCCCATCCTTCCCTAATCCGATGAGACCGATGACCACGCTGCCTGGTCTCCTTCCCCAAAACAACCAACCAACCAGATCTCGAGATCCGTCCATTACCATCCCGCCTTCATACCTCGGAAACGAGCGTAGGCGGCTCGGAAGATATCTCCCCCTCCCTCAGAATCATGACCGCCACAATACTGTTTCTACTATCAAGATGGAGCTCGAACATGATTTCACCTCGTCACGATCCTCCGCTCCTGGAGCTCCTGGACTGGACTATATTCACCAGTTGTTGCAGCACCTATCTCTTGATGGCAAGCGCTGTCTCCTTCGTACATATAATCGCGTCTGGATGGACGTCGCGTTGATGCTGTCACAAATTTTTATCTCGATTGCTCCTTTTGTGACGCTGTCCCATAAATTGTTATTCCGTGTAATAACAGATGTCTTGGCAAATGCAATATTGTGCCCGTTTTCTAGAACATGTTCAGCTGCCGCTTATTTCTGAGAAAACCGTAGTTGAAAACATCTCTGGTGCTCTACACGGCGCTGTTCGGTAGTACGTCCAGTCTGTCTCACATAAAATTGTCCACACCCATACGGTGTTTTATATACTGCTTGCATTCTGGGACCGACATCGTCTTTTAAAGGCTTCATTAGATGTCGGATTTTAGATGGAGCCCTGAAGACCCAAGCGGTAGTGGAACGTGCTGCAGACAACGGACACCATATTGAATTTGCCGAGACATCTCTTACTATGTGGACTAATACTTTGTGGAACAGCGCCACAAAAGAAGCAATCGAGCAAAAATTTCTGACAACATCCTCAATAAAGACGGCTGCCTGTACTAAGCACAGCCTGGAGCCCGGTCATAGGTAGGTTGTTTGTCTGCAGCTCGTGGTCTAGTGGCTAGCGTTACTGCCTCTGGATCACGGGGTCCCGCGTTCGATTCCTGGCCTGGTTGATGATTTTCTCTGCTCGTGGACTGGGTGTTTGGACTGTCCTCCTCCTCCTCCTCCTCCTCCTCCTCATCATCATCATTCGTGACGATGGCTAGTCTGGACTGTGTAAAAACTGGACTGTGTAAACATTGGGACTTTGTGCGGGCGCTGATCACCGCGCAGCTGAGCGCCGCACAAACCAAACAGCATCACCATCATCATTGGAAGGTTGAAGCGGGCGCGGCAAGTGCACAAGGAAAACATTACCATATGTGGCGCTGGACCGAGCACCCGTGTCGTCACTGAAGGCAGCACGGCTGCTTAAGGACGGCAGCACCCATCATTCGACGGTCACCACTTGACAATGGCCGAGGAGTACTCGGCTGGAAGCTCGTGGATTTTAAACCATTTGACGGGGCTGGAAGCCCGCGAGAATTTCATTGACACATACTTCAGTATTTTAGGCGACCGGACCGAATCAGAAAATAAATAACAATTCGGGCGGAGTTGTGAATCTGTATGAACTGTAATGTACTGTGAATGGACTTCAGGCATCTTAGGGGTGTTTTATAGAAACTTCTGTCAGTGATATGGTGGGGATATGTTGACTCCAGGAACCGTTCCTTTTACTTGCTTTGAATGTTTGTAACAGTGCAGCGCTGCAGGTCTCAGTATTGTTCAGTGTTCTCTCGGCTATTGAACAGAGTGGTTGTGTTTACAGCAGGTAAATTTGTAACCGCAGACCAATTTTTCTTTCAGTTGGGATCAGATTGTCCGCACCATACCGAGGCTGAGATATTTCTAAACAAGTATTTTCTGCTATTTTAGACTGAATGGCGTTATCGTCTCGTAATTAAATGAAAATAAGTGACCGTAAACCCCACGAGTGGGCACAGTCAATCCTTGATGAGGTGTAGAGTGAGTTCACCTGTAACAATGACTCAGATCTTGATCCAGGCCGTAGAAGTTAACATGACAGGTGAGGAAGAGGAAAACGAAAAATGAGGTTGAAGATGAAGAGGTTTTGGAAGCAGCTCGATGAAAAGACAGGTAAACAAAAGTTCGCTGTAATACCTGCAGCACACCAATATGCAGAGACAATGGAAAACGTATTTGTAATTAGTGTGCACAAAACTCTGTGTGGTTTTCTTTCCTGCGTCAACTTGTTTGATTTCATTGCTAAGGTTTCTGTTGTTATAACCCATTAATAAGTTCTGAATGCCAATAGTTTTATGATGGTAAAATACATCAATTCTTTGTACACTGAATTTTTGTTACTTTAAAATATTTATTTAACAATAAAATGCTTGCTATTCATTTCATTAACATTTTGAGTATATTCACCTTAAAATATTCATAACTACTAAGAGTAATGTGATTATAACAGTTTATTTTCATTCTCCTAGTTTTGAAGTGAAAAAACTTGGGTCCTGATGACCTCATCATACCAGCAGTGCAACGAAAGCTTTATCATACTAGTTCAGGGTTAAAGTATAATAAATGCAGTATCTAGTACAAACTGTTTTGGTTTCAAGAGACTTTTCTTCTCATTTTTCGTGTTACTGAATTAGTTGTATATTGAATAAGTTACGCAGTTGGAGCAGCAGTTTGTTAAGACATGCGCCACTTAGGCATGCCGTTCGAAACTTTTTTTTACCGTGATAAGTGTGGCTTGGGAGTAAAGATACACGACACCGCCAAACCAATACGACAGCAAACTAAAGAAGGTAGTATTTAAGGACCGACGTTAGCGTGAAACTGGCAACTCCCACTTGTGGAGAGAGAGATGACCATCGTGGTAAAGTGAAAGAAATCAAAGCTCGACGATAAGATTTAGGTGTTCATTTTTCCCACGTGGTATTCGATAGTGGGACACTAGGAAATAGTCTGAACGTGTTCCACGAATCCTATGGCGAACACGCGTAAATTGCAGAGTAGTGATTTGGATGGAGATCACATTCTATTGAAGCGCAGAAGAAAAACCCATGTTTCAACAAGAGTCTAGAAACCCGCGCACAGCTCAGTCTTTTAATGTACAGCAGTTTTGACAGACTCTTGTTGAAACATGGTTCCTCGGAATTTCGTCACTGAAGCTCTATACGACATTGATGGTCTTTCTTCTAGCTTTAGGTGTAAATTCAAAAGGTCGGACTCTGTAGCCGCCTAAGAGACATCCAGCATGAACTGCCTAAGAGACATCCGGCATGAACCTAAGGGTCCAAACGTCTGACCCCACGAAAAGAAAAATGAAGTAAAATAAATGGAATTAGCCGTGTATCCAGTAGGCAACTGCAGGATTAGAATAGAGGCGTTCCACCGATACTTGTAGAAGCGCCACTTCAAAACATATTCACGTCTACTAGAAGAAAAATTAGCCACTTCAAGGTACCTGTTACGTCCTGACGTGTAGCAGAATAATTTTCTGCCACGCGCAGCGAGCAGCGAACCGAGCCGGAATGCTAGCGTTTGCATCTAAATGACGCTTTCATAGTGCGATCGTCAGTGGCAGAGGGCGCCGTCATGAATATTAATGCCGCTTGTATAATCAAATTATCATGTCATTGTTTCCTAGTGAAAGTTATCCTAGTTTATAATCCGTTTAATAGATGATTTGTTTAACAAATAATGCCATTAATTTGCGTCCGCGCGCTGCCGATATTCACGCCACTTTGTATTCATTGTTGGCATTGTTGCGCGGCCTGTCGGCGAGTTGCAGCATCAGGGCGCTCGCCGTGATGGACATATATTGTGAAATGAGGCGCCCTGGCTCGACACACTGGAGCAATCGGTTTTGCTGCACGTCGCCTTCTGAACGATAAAAAAGTGCCGCTTTTCAGAGCAAAGTGGAAGATAAATCCTCCTCTTTCTGCGTGAACAGGATTCAACATCCAGTTAACAGAGAATCTATCAGAGAAGGAAGCAAGCCACGCGGAGTGGCTGTGCAGTTTGAGGCGTCATGTCACGGATTGCGCGGCCCCTCCCGCCGGAGGTTAGAGTCCTCGCTTGGGCATGGGTGTGTGTGTGTGTTGTTCTTAGCGTAATTTGGTTTAAGTTGGTTGGTTGGTTTGGGGGATTAAAGGGACCAGACTGTAAGTAGTGTGTAAGTCTAGGAACTGATGACCTAAGCAGTTTGGTTCCTTAGGAATTCACACATATGTGAACATTTTTTTTTTTTATGGAAAGAGACAGATGGAGGAAAAGTAAGTAAACTTTATTGAGAACGAAGCCTTTCGCGACGGCACTGTTGTATAAAACATTCTCGACTTATTGCCGCATCAGTTCAGGGTAAAACCTCGCGCTATCGATGATTACTTCCGTCGTCTGCGTCTAAACTGCTATTTTTTTCTTTATTGTTATTTCATTCCCCCGCTCCCCATATGGGCGGGGGGCTGTCAGCAGTACAGTCGTCCCGGTCTTCAGCCAATTGACAAGAAAAACTAAATGAAACTAAAAACAATAAAGAGGGATATTTACAATGAATTTAAAACTTTTTAAAAGTGAAAATAACTGGAAGTTTTTATGTATACGAGAGGTAGTCAAAAAACAGTAATAGTAAAAGGAATAACGAAACAAAAAAGAGCATATTTTAGAAATTTGAAACATGGTGCCGAAACACTGATATTTCAAATAAGCAAGCAGTTTCCTGGCACTAAAACTTAAAGGCCCTTCCATGACATAGGGAATGTATTGCTGAAGGGGAAAAGGTTGATTAGTGAGGACGGTAGGAATGTGGTGGTAATAAGGATGGACGACTGGAGCATGGTATGGATGGGCTAGAAGTGGCTGATGGGACAGAAGAGGGGTGGAATAGAGGGAAGGGGTAATGGTGAGGCTAATAGTTTTTGGGGAAAGGGGGTGGAGAAAGAAAGGCAGACGGCGAAGAAAAAAGGGGGTAGAGAAATGTGGGGAGGGGAGAGGGAAAGGTAGCCATGATGAGGTGGAATCGGTAGAGTGAACTTACAGCTGGTAGTATATGTGAATGTTGGGCCGGAATTCATGATCTGGGAGGGAGAGATGGTTGAAGTTCCTCTGCGAGAGTGTGTGGCGGGTGGGGTCTGTAGGCGTAGGGTTGGTGGGATGTGTTGGTAAAGGCGCGGCAGCGTACGGTGATTGGAAACTAGAGGGGAAACTATAGGATTATTGGAGTTCAGTCTGCAGATGGTGTAGATTGTTCAGAGGTTTTCAGTTTGAGTGAGTAGAGGTGGGAATTCGGTAAGTCAGTAAAGGATCCTTGTGGGGGAAGATACATGGATGCGGAAAGCAAGGCGGAGTACACAGCGTTTCAGGATCTGGAGGGACTTAAGAACGTGGGTGGGGCGCTACAAACTGTTGTTGCCGCGACCTTATATAGCCCATAAATAGTTTGTGATTGGTCGGCTAAGCGGATATAATCTTATCGTTGCATAGAAACGAGCCCTCTATGCAGATAAGAGGCAAAGATGTCCTTCGCAATGTTCACGCGACTACGGGAGCGGTTGCACGGCCAGCGCAGACGTTGACACCATCTGCAGGGGCGTCACGTAATTACCGACCAATCATGAGCCGCCTGTGGGCTATATAAGGCCGCCACAGCAGCATTTTAGACATTTGGCTGAAGAGTGTGTTTTATCCGCTACCAGCCCGTCCCAGTTGTGAGGAATTTAAATTAACAACGAAGAAAAAAAAAAGCAGTTTAGACAGTCAGTTGCTCCTGATGATGACGACGAGGGGAATCATCGGAAGCTCGAGGTTTTACCCTGAACTGAAGTGGCAAAGGGTCCGAGACAGTGTCCTCGGGAAAGAATTCTTTCTTAAGAAAGATGACTTTCTTTTTTGCCATCTGTCTCGTTTTCATTTGAGTGCCCCTTGTACCCAGTGGATGGAAGCAAACACTATCGAAATTCAGTGGTAGTTATTCAGGGAATATTCACTTCATCAAACTTACGGACTCCGGCTTATCGTTGTCAGATACTTAAATTCAATCAGTAAAACCTATTACTGAGGGATAAAGCTGTTGCAAATCGCATGTGTTCCTTACTGAGTACCGAGTTTCTACGAGACTCTTTAAGTACTGTTTCGTTACTTCCTGAAATCTTCGTATATTTTTCCCCAGCACGCAGCTAATGCCCGAGTCGGATCGTACGGGTATTTTCCGTTTTCCTTCAGTTCGTTACCCCCCAGCGGCACCCCGAGTAACGGAAACGTTTCATTACTCGCCTGTCCTCTCTCTCGCACGTTCGCACCAACTACGTAGTTATTTGTGTTCCTCCAGTTTTTTGTTCTGAGCTGACCAGGTCGTGAGTGATACGGAGTACCGAATACAACTTGTCACCCCTCAAGTTGTGACACTGTTATCAATGTTACCTATAATGGTCTTATCTAACTTCTTTGTCTGTTTTTACTTAATGTGACATTTGTATAACCCTACTCTTTGATGAAACGTGGATGCAAATATTTTATTCAGTATCTATGATAATTTTTGTAGTTGTAATTAATCTATGGATATAATTTCAAAAGTAACATGCTGCAAAAGAATGTAAAAGCTAAAACTTTAATTGCAGTACTGGTTCACGCATAGTGAAAGCTCCTTTGTGGCATGAGTCAGTCGGTGGGTAACGGGCAAACGACGCGCATCTTGTGAACTAAGTGATGCGAGAACAGCAATATAGCCTCGGATGCGGAAGTAATTCGGCTTATTATTCGTGGCGTACTTTGGTTAGCTTTGTACTATGAAAATCTGACGCTGAGAAGAGAATTTTCAGAGCTAGTTACACAGGAAGACACACGGATGTTTTTCCTGCCTTCCTTTTTTTAATAGCACAGGAGATCGACGCTGCCACCATCTTCATCTCAAATTATCAGTTCACTACTGTATAACTACTGCATGAACCAGTTACGTGATTTCGTTTTCGATAGTAATTTTAAGTTCTGTAAACTTTGTGTTGAGCCACCGTATTTTATCCTTAGTCATTTACCTAGATAGGGTCGTATCGCAACTGCTACGATGAATCCGAGTATCTGATTTTACTGAGCTGAAAAAGCATTTATCTTCCTTAACAAAAGTTAACAAATGTTGTGAAAGTGTAAAGTACATAATTATTCAGTGAGCATAAGTTTTGAAATACTCCACGTGGTTTCATGAATGGACACATGACGCTGCACCAAAGTACAGTTATTAAGAGAATATTTAAAGTATTTAGTTCAAAGGTTTTTCTTATTGAAATAATAGTATTTACAAATTATGTGTTTGTAGTTAACAGCGTTCAGCCGCGACCTTGCCAATAGTTGAGCAAGATTTTAATGTCATCTTACAATATCTGCGATCAAGAATAAGCACTTAGCTACAAATATTGAAACTATACTAGATTTAGGTATCACATGTTCCATTTGAGCTAAATAATATAAGAAAATGAATGTTCCATGAGAATGCAAATAGTAATAGCTACGAAAGATGCAATTACTTAGTAACTATTTCAATAGTAGTAATTTCCAATAGTTAAATTGACAAAGGAATCTCTTGTCCAAGTCAGTAGTGCTCCACCATTAGTAGGCATTTAGCTGTAATTATCATTATTTTCATACTGTAATATACAGGTTGTAAGTGTTATTGAGAGCCAGTTTTAGCGTAAACGTATTGATACTCCTGCAGTGTACATCAAGACAAATCACTGGTACATTACTTGCTAAATTGTGCTACTGTCTTGTATGTTATAAGCGAAACAGAAGTTAAGTATCATGTAAAGTCAACCCCAATCGTTACTGAAGAAAGTTAGCCGTAATAGTAGTGGGTGCAATTGTGCCTAGTTAGGCTGGCGACCGTTTCCTTTTATTTAATTACAGCAGAGTAATCACGTAGATGTAGTGGTTTTCCATCCTCAAGTACTTCACCTTTCTTCTCTTACAGCAAGCGACGAAGCCTACCACCAAGTCTCTTTTGGATTCCAACTTTTCTATTGTTGTATTGTACGGATTTTTATCTGTTACGGCTTTGAAAGGAGAGGAGACCCCATCACTAAGGTATTTAGTATATCTAACACCATACTGGTCCTCAGATCTGGAGAACATCCTCACAACTGCAGCAGCCTCCATGCCCCCACTTGAGCCACTATAATTTTTACAGCTTCTACGGCATGCTTTTCTTGCCACAGTTTCTCACTGACTTCATTGTTGGACATTTTCCTTGCTGCACACTGGCGGCAGTACTTAGACATAATTTCTGCATCTAAAACTTTACCTGAGTCAATACCAATAACAGATACAACTCCATACAGAGATTATGACCCCTTTTCGTCACGGTCCCATCTACAGTCACACACAGGTCAGTATAACTTGTAGGAGATTCACTGTCATAAATATCTACCCCAGGCTTTATCTTTTTCGTTTATTTCCACTAATTCCTCCACTGCTTTTTTCATAGAAACTTTGCCAGTGTCACATACAGCATCAAACATTCCTATATTTATTTTTCCAAACCTTGCACAAGGTGGGGGCATGTTCAGAAAACCACACAATAAATTACCTCCTTCCCTGCCCTGTCCGAGGCATCTCAGAGCATATGCTAAGCTAAAATTGCTTTAATAGGTACCAGTGTCAGTTTTTTTTGGAGGAGGAGAATGAAAATTCATAGCCGCACGAATTACAAAATAATTTAAAATCACAAGCTATGCCCACAGGTCTTCCTTCAACAACAATCATGCATTCCGTAATTTACAGCTAACACATGAACATGAAAACTTTATAGCTGGCAGAGAAGCTCTAAATCAATAAGTCTGAATGCAGTGGAATCCGTATCATCATCATTCACGCACCTGTACAATTCTCCTGTCCCAAGTGTCGATGTTGAAGCTCTGAGAGTTTATATTCTTCATTTCGAGCTGCTTCCTCATTTTTGTTGGTAAACCGATTTCCATGAAATCTCCGTTTCCTATAAACAGTTTTTCCACCACCCATCATGCATAAATCGTGATTCCACGTGAAGTTTGCGAATTGAATCTTCCACTTACTAATATGTGTTAATATTGTGAAAACGTAAATAAACCACATGCAAGACAGTTTTCAGGCAAAGATATAGATGTCAGCCAGAGATATAGATGTCAGCCAAAGATATCGAAAGAAAATAGCCTTCAAGCCTTCACACTGATAAAAATTCCGTTGAAGCGAGCAGTTTCCCAAAAGTCGGAAAATATATGCAGAGTTAATCAGTTTAACAATTAAAAGGCATTTCTAAAGCTGCTATCACGATAAAATCCACACACAACATAGATGAAACTGTGTAGATCAAGAAAATAATATTTTTGAAAAATAGATTTTTTGGGCCAAAACCCATTACATCTCCCCTTAAACTGCCACCATTAATGCCACTACGATAGTGGTGACTGTTCCTCAATATGTAGAAGAGGAAACTCTGTGCAGAAAAGACAACAGATGCCACATACATACATACAGTACATACACTGGTGGCCAAAATTAAAGCAACAATTATTTTGCCACAGAACAGTACAAACATGTGATAGTACAGCAGAAACAGTGTAAGGAAAACAGAATGTGAGCAACGCTCAACATGCAAAACGGTACACAAAAACGTTCTTCATTTTTCTCCAACTGCTGTCCGGAGTGGCCGAGCAGTTCTAGGCACTACAGTCTGGAACCGCGCGACCGCTACGGTCGCAGGTTCGAATCCTGCCTCGGGCATGGATGTGTGTGATGTCCTTAGGTTAGTTCGGTTTAAGTAGTTCTAAGTTCTAGGAGACTGATGACCTCGGCAGTTAAGTCCCATAGTTCTCAGAGCTATTTGAACGATTTTTCTCCGACTTAACGGATTTCTATACAGATGGTGACGTATGGTGAATGTGCTCAGTATGGGTTGTGACCACCTCTGACAGCAACACAGGCTTGACGACGACGTGGCATACTATGAATGATGTCATGAGTCTCATGTTCAGGCAATAACGTCCATTCTTCCTGCAGAGCTGCTCTCTAGTCATAGATAATGGTTGGTGAGTGATGGCGTAATGGAACCCGTCTCCTTAATGCATCCCAGACATGCTCTATGGTATCCAAATTGGAAGAGCGAGCAGGCTACTCCCTCGTGCAACATCTTCCGTTTCCCTGAAAACATCAACCACCTGTATCCTATGAGGCCGAGCATTATCGTCCATCAGTACGAAGTCTGGGCCCGCAGCCCCTCGTGGCAACCTCACACGAGGTCCGAAGATCTCATCTCGTCGCAATAGCTGACTGCAGTTAAACCTAGCGATTCACCCGTACAATTTCACGAAGAGGTGTTATGAGCTGTCAACAGATTCCCTGCCCACACCATTAGGGATCCTTCTCGATGTCTGTCTCTTTCCACAATGTTTGGGTCACGAAATCGAGTTCCCTCAGATGTGAATCCGTCGAGAATCATTCTGCAGACGGAACGGGAGTTATCCGTGAAAAGAACATTGGCCCGCTGTTCGAACGTCCAGGTGGCATATTGACAGCTCCACTCTAGACGTCGCCCTCTCAGAAGACGCGTTAGAGATACACAAACAGCAGGTCTCCGACAGTAAAGGCCAGTCTACCGAAGCTTTGTACACCATTTGCCTCGATACAGCATGTTCAGTGGATGCTGCGCTCAGATGTCAGTTGCCTTCCAGTGCTACGGCGGTTCCGTCGTGCCCTGACGGCCAAGAACTGTCCTCTCTTTCTGATATCAGACGTGGTTGGCCTTGGTCTGGCCTTCGGGATACAGCTTCGGTTTCTGTAAAATGTCGCAACATCCGAGAAACAACAGAACGATCCGCATTAAGCCTTCGGACCACATCAGTTAGCGACTGTCCAATTTGCATTCTTCCTCTGGCCTTCCACTACAGAGCGCCTCTTAGGTGTCTTCTCTGTCCCTGACTGCACCGTCTGTGACAGAATATACAGCGATAGAGGATGTGGGACTACCAGGAAAACACTATCCTGTTTGATATATACCCTGACGTCATCGTTAGCATGGTTGTCCGTTGACCGGCTTGCCGTCTTCCGTGCAGAACACGATCGAACTGACTTCTGTTGATAGTTCCTATGATTATTGATAGTTCGTATGATAATATCTTGAATAAGACACAGAACGGGGAAATAGCGATTTGTTGCTTTAATACTGGAGACCAGTGTAACTACGACGATGACAGCCAATGATCCCTCGGTGTGTAGGTGCACACCAACTGGAACTCTTACGGAAATCGGCGAGATGCCACGAGTAATGAGCTAATGACTAGGAGCACTGCATCAGAAGTGTATGGTGTAAGATGAGAATTTGTGTCTGACGGGAGGCGTGCTGAGGCAAAGTGTTGTGGTCAGCACATCTGCCTAGTAAGGAGGAGACCCGGGTGCAAATTCGTGACCGGCACAAATTTTCATTTGGCCCCTTTATCTAAATCACCGCTCACTGGTAGCTAATGTCTTTAATTACCTTGTGTCTTCATTGATAGTTAATTACCTTGTGTCTTCATTGATAGTTGCCGTGGGATCAAAATGGTGTCTTAAAGAACAGACACCACATAGACGTACAACCTAGGTAAATGTGGCATTCTGTAGCACGGTAATACCTACAACTTGTTAGGTTCGCAAAATCGTATTTATGTTTGATGATTCCATTAGTAATGATGGCCATAAGCGAAAGTAACGAGTAACGATAATACTTTTTAACGGGTATACGTCTCGGCAGTACTGCTGTAGCTCAAACGAGTGACAGATGCACTGGAATGTAACAACAGTTGGTGCATTTGGAAAATAAGTAAGTAAATCCTTTTACATAAACAGAAGAGCCTGTGCAAGTAGGCAGTGCCGGCGCTTCCAATTTTGTGTATACTTTGGCAGCCATTAGGGAGACCCTATCTACCTGAGCTGAAAAGTTTCGTTTGTAGTTCAAGAAAATTCTTAAATACATGCATTGCAGTACTTCTCGGAATTGAGCTGTTACATAAAGTAAAGGTTTAGGAATAATTTGCCCTTAATAAGTATGTATGTAGTTTTATTTTCAGCTATTGTTAATTTGTTGCTCCTGCACCACCGCTGCATCCTTGAAAGCACGTGATCTGCATTTTCTTCAGGCTTGCGTCTGGAATCTCCAGAGACCACCACTCAGATACCATCAGCGTAAGCCCCAACTCCATTCGCTTCATCAGTTGCATCCAGCAGTTCCAGAGACATTCTTATCTACCTTATGGCACTAATGAAGCTCCGTCAATTTTCTTCGTGTTCCCCAGAGTGAAAGAAATTTCAACCCCCAGAAACAGTCGACACTGCCTACTTTTGTACCGTGAAACGTAGCCTGAGCCCTGCTATTCGAACCCGGCCGTTGTGGCCGAGCGGCTCTAGGCGCTTCGCGCTGCTACGGTCGCAGGTTCGAATCCTGCCTCGCTCATGGATGTGTGTGATGTCATTAGGTTAGTTAGATTTAAGTAGTTCTAAGTTGTAGGGGATTGATGACCTCAGATGTTAAGTCCCATAGTGTTCAGAGCCATTTGAACCTGCTATTCGAATGGGTGTTGCAAGCACGAACGACAGGGAGTCTACTTCGATAAGACGTACTACTTTCAAAAGTTCAAAATAAGCGTAACTCTCTAAACTTTCAGCATTTCTCTCGTACATTACAACGGTCCTGCCCCCCTTGTGTCGTCTCTAACAATAAAACATTTTACTTTCAAAAATTCTAAATGTGTGCACGCATTGCAGAATTTAAGCGATGTGGTGTCACACAAAATGATAACGGTGTCAAATGAGCGTAGAGACAAAAATCGCAAATTGTGTTGTTGATTCCGTCTCTACCTTAGTTACTGCGTTTTTTGCAAGTTGCGGTAGGAACAGAAAGAGCGAGCACGACGTGAAACGACGTCGTTAAAACACCGCCACTGTGTCATAAAAGTATGACATTAAGAAGGCACACGGTGCCTGTATCCGAATTTTTAAACGCAAAGCGTTCACAGAAGTCATTTGGAGTTTTATCATGTTCAGTTTCAAGCACCTACAACACAATGTCTACTTCTTTGCCATAGGTAACAACACTTTCTGAGGTAACGACTGTCAAGGAGCGCCAGAGTTTCTTCCAGTGTATAAAATGTTAAAATAGCTTACTCTGTTACTATTCAATCAACTCAAGGAGATGCAGGCAGCTGACTTCTGTCAGTTTCAAGACAAATGCAACGACAAGCTTTGTTGTTCCACCAGTAGGAGGCTGAGTCCACTAATGCCTCGGTGGTGTTAAGCACGCCGACGGTAACATCTGCTAAATAAGGAATTGTTTCTGGGAGTAACGATACCATACTTAGTGTCACGTAGAATACCCCATACTCAGTTATATGAACACGTGTGATATGCTACAGCTTTATGTCTCAGTAATAGATCTTACTGAATGAATGTTAGTACTCAGCAACAGTAAGCTGGATTCCGCATGTTTGATGAACAGAATATTCCCTGAATAATTACCACTGAATTTTAACTGAGTTCGCTTCCGTCCCCTGTGTATAAGGGGCACTCAAATGAAAACGAGACAGACGGAAAAAATAATTAAACTTCATTGAGAACAAAGTCTGTCGCGATGGCACTGTTGTATCATACGTTCTCAGACTGCTTGAGCGTCTATTCAGGGCAAAAGTCCGTGCTCCGACCATTACGTCTGTCGTCTTCGCCAGGAGGAACTGATTGTGTGATCTGCTGGTGTGGCGGCCTTATGCAGTTCACAGACGGCTCATGATTGGTCAGTAATTACGTAATGCTGTCGCTGATGTTTTCAACTACGGCGCTAGTGGCGGCATCTCTCTCTTAGTCGCGTAAACATTGCGATGAAAATCTCTGGCCTTTCTCTGCATCGAGAGCTCACTTATAAGCACAGGTAAGCTTATATCCTCTTAGCCGACCAGGGCTACATAAGGAAGCCACAGCAGCAATTTAGATCGCCCCGGCCAAGTTCTTATTTGTAGCCCCTAATAAATGATTTTACAAAAATCCCATGTTTACGTTTAATAAGCATTGGGTTCTTGAAGCTAACGTTTGGATTTTTGTGAACATCATAATGGAAATTGTTGACAATTAGCTATTGTCCCTCGATAGAATTAATAACGTGTGTCCCGTATATAACTGGAACATAGGAAGTCATGACAGGTTGCTTAAGCTGGGAAAGTGTGGTTTTGTTCTTGTTGTCGAATTTGTTTTTGTTGTTGACTTCATCGTTCTGACGAGGGAAACTACGCATTGCTTTCCCCCTCCCCCCACCCTCCCCCTAGATTTAGTGGTAAAATGACCCAGGTGATAGCCTGTCAGAAACTAAACACAGGTCAAGCATGAAAACAGGAAGAACGTGCTCTGACTTGTGAAGAAAGATTATCTCCCCCTTCGTAGTCGTACTGCGTGAACACGTAAGACGCCGTGGCTACACAGATTCGCTCGATGTAGCGTATCTCGAGCTTGACCGTTCGCTGTTTCTATTTTGCTTCTTTTTTCACTCATCAGTACACTCCCATCCTGTTTTCATGCTGGATACGTGTTCAATTTTTGGCAGACTATTCACTGGGCTATCTTACCACTAAATCTGAGGCTGGTGCGATGGGAATTTCTTCTTGTAAGGAACTGCGTCTCAGACATCCGAATGGCAGACTGTTTTACTTCCAAAAGGATGCCATCATCATTATTATGTCGTATGGTAGAACTCTCTGCTCTCAGGAAATAGGAAGGGAGACAAGGCTTTAACGTCCCGTCGACTGCGAGATCATTAGAGACATCGCACAAACTCAGATTACTTGAAGGCTGGAGAAGGAAATCAGTCGTGCCCTTTCAAAGGAACTGTCCTGACTTTCCTGGACCGATGAAGGGAACTTACGGGAAACTTAAATCTGCACGGTTGGGCGCAGATTTAAACCGTCGCCCTCCCGAATGCGAGTCCACTGTGCTCCCCTTGCTTTTAGCCTTTCGCAGCACCAACATAGTAAGGCCATGTTGGCTAATCTTACGAGGCTACATCAGTCAATCATCCAAACTGTTTCCCTTGCAACTACTGAAAAGGCTGACAGTCCTCATCAGGAACCATATCTTAGTCTGGCGTCTCCATAGGTACTCTACAGGTATGGTCGCGCCTACGGTACGGTTATCCAGTAAGCCACCCCATAGCGATCGCAGGATGTATTGTTGACCTTGCACCTTGAAATTCGTGTTTCTGGCGTAGTTAACGGCTCCGGTGCTTTATAAAAATAATAGAAAGAGATACTTGCGACAGCTACAGGCCAATTTCTTTTCTGCTGGTGTCTTCGAAAGTTTTTGAGAAAGCAATATATAACAGAGTAATGACACTACTCAGTACACACAGTTTTCTGCCAGGTTCGTCGTTTGGCTTCAAGGAAAGATTATCCACAAAAATGCAGTTTAATTCTTGTGTGCGTGAGGCACTAACAGGACCAAACATATTTCCCTTGATTTGATTGTGTGGGCCATGTAATATTCTTGCTTAACTGGGAACATTATGAGATTATGAGAACAAGCTTATCAATGGTACACTTCGGTTCTGAAAAGTAGGAAGCAAACACGAAATAGATCAGAATCTGACTGGAACCGTGTAAACTGGAGCTGCAGAGAGTTCTGTTTTGGGTCTGTTGCTATTCTTGATGTATAGCAATGATCTGTCTCTATATATGACAGATAAGTAAAAAAAAGTTCTCTTTACATATGACGTATGTATTACTGTGAGAGATGTGGAACGTAATATAAAAGTAAATTATTAATTTTTTAGTTCTATTGTTTATAAATTTTCTAATCAGCGTTCTGTAAACTATTATTGACTCTATCAATGTCGCAGTAGATTTGGGTCACACGGTCTGACAGTACCCCATACAAAAAATAAAAACGTCTTTGACAGATGAGGAGGCGTAGAGAGAATGGATGAACTTCGCATCTCTTGTCTAACAAGTGATAAGGTGATCGGTGATTGACAGAAAGTTGTATCTGAGTATAGTCGAGAAAGAAAAGATAGCGGCCTGACAAATGAAGAAAGTATCGCGGCACTATGACTGAACGAAACCTTCTCGAACTTCCATGTGTTTTGTAATGTGGTTTATTTGTAGAGTAGTAGTTTGACGTCTCAGTAGACCATCATGTGTCCTGTACAAGTGCCAGAGGCAAGAAAGTAAGTAGGGCTGTCGTGTCAGTAAGTCGCGTGCAGAACAACTGCTGAGAAAAATAAATACTGGTGGAACAGAAAGACGAGATCTAGTGTTTGACCATGCAGTTAGTCTACACAATTGATTCCCAAAGTGGTCTATATCGACTCCCAGGGGTCAACTCCAATCTGCAACTGGTCCATGTCAGCGAAAAAACAAAATTGGGGGTGCATTAAATGTAAATGAGGGCCCATGAAATTGGGTCCCAGCCCGAAACAAACTATTAGCCAGTGGCGCTATGAAATCGTCCAAGATGGGGGATCATTTGAGAAGGTGCCACCCTCGAGAAAGAGGTAAAGAGTTGAAATGCTCCCAGTATATAAAGGAACACTTCAAAAGAGACCCACGATGGACAGTATTTTTGCTTCGACGTGAGAAAAAGATGATGATGGTTTGCAGGCGGCTTTAAAATATCTTGCCACTTACAGAAAAATCTGGAAAACCGCATCCTGTCGAGGGAACATTTAATTTTGCCAGCCATTGAACAGGTTTTAAATGTTCAAATGCGTGTGAATTCCTAAGGGACCAAACTGCGTAAGTCACCAGTCCCTAGACTTACACACTACTTACACGAACTTATGCTATGAACAACACACACACACCAATGCCCGAGGGAGGACGCGAACATCCGGCGGGAGAGGCTGCGCAGTCCGTGACATGACGCCTCAAACCGCGCGGCCACTCCGCACGGTCGAACTGGTTTTTAAAACAGTTCTACACAAATCTGCTTGTGATATACTCAAAAGAATTTCTTTGAACAACAACATAGTTCAAAGAAATAATGATGAAATAAGCTATGGTGTTGAAAACATCTTGTGTAATGATCTACAAACGACACATTTCCCCATGCCACGCGATAAGTCTGCTTAAAATAGTACTGCATTTTTGTTAACGCTTTCGTTCAGTTCACCTGCCTCGATAGGATTTTTGCCGATGTCCCTTCACTCTGTGGTAGCAGATACGTGCTAGACAGTGTAAAGCAGCGTTGATGAAACCACCATCTAATATCTACCACACAGAGGCCGCGTAACTCTAGCTGAAAGTCATTTCCTGAAAGTTCATGATTAATAAATCGGACGTTCGGGATCTTCAGTCTACTCGCAGAAAAGCGTTTAAAATTAGATTAACTCTACTTTTTATTCATATTGAAATACATGAAATGTCTATCAAGTCCGTATTTAGTATGGTAAAACATTATCATTCTAAGTTCACTGTCTGTGTAACAAATATTCACTAGGAAAGCAACCAGAATTTTAGTAAGTCCGACCCGACTAATTTTCACGTTCTACCAGTCACAGACCCACAACTATTCGCGGATTAAACGTTCGGTCGTTTCAGTGGTCTTCTTCGTAAGAGCTGCTCGCCTAAATATTCCGTACAGAGCACGAAACACTCCTCGCGGAGTTGTTAGTACGACCAGAAAGTTCACACGCTCATATCTCTCAAACTATTCAATTTAGAAACACGAAACTTCCATTTAAATGTTCGTAACTCCAGTCGCTTCAGTCACGATATGTTCGAACCGAAATTAGCTCACTACTTCCTTATCTTACAAAGTATTTTTAAGAACCGATCTAACTCGTGTTATTCGTAGGCCGGCTAGTAAGCTATTCCTCTCGAGGTACTCTCCTATATACCCCACTCCTCTTTTCGCGCGGGAACAGCACAATTCTGATTGGCTGTTGATCTAAACGACCAATCAGAACGGTCCTTCCAGTTCATTCTCGCGGCAAATCGTGTTTTAACCAATCACTAACTTGATAATAATTAATGTCAGCAAAACTTTAAATTCTTGTATTTTGTTTAATCAAAATAAACGAAGCGCGAAATATTCTTCAATTTCCATTCTGGCTACTTTTATACAAAAGCTAGCACACACCGACATACTTAACCTGAATCGTGGTTGCAACATAACTTCCCCACGGTTCGTTTGTACAAGGTTTTATGTAAAATGGAATATTAAATAATAACGTATGTCCCACATACTCTCTCAATCATTCACACACACTCACACGGCAAAATACAATCAAATAATAATTTTGACCGATTTTTTATTACGTAATGCACAGTGACTAAAGTTTTAAAAATAAAATTCTAATTAATTGGTTTTTATGCACTGATAACTTTGGAATGGCTTTAAATGATAATGAAAGTCAATCTGTTATTATTCCTTACTTGGTTTTAAAAAACAAGCGTAGGTTTTAGGACTTTCAGGTAATTCTCTTTATCTCCAGAACTTGAATAAATAAAAATCTGAAATTTTGACAGCATCATTCCATCAGTAACAAAAGGCTGTTTACCAAATTTGAATAAAATCGGATAATAAGATATGGATTATTTGCTTCGTAGAGCGTATGAATCTTCGTATCGACTGAATGTTAGGCTATGCAGTTCTCACGGCAGGCAGCGTCGGCTGT
Organism: Schistocerca americana; assembly: GCF_021461395.2. Classification (NCBI taxonomy): domain Eukaryota; kingdom Metazoa; phylum Arthropoda; class Insecta; order Orthoptera; family Acrididae; genus Schistocerca; species Schistocerca americana. The sequence goes on along the minus strand of NC_060125.1, from coordinate 368,186,161 downwards.
GCTATGAGCAAAGCGGAAAAACCAAAAAAAAAAAAAACACACGGCCATCCTGCAGCCACTGTACTACACGGCTGCGTGCCTTACTGCAACGAATGTCATCTAATAACAACTTGCTGCGTTACACTGGTAATGAAGCATTGTTATTGGCCTACGTACGTTTTGTTGTGGACCAAGAAATCCGTAAGAATGGCTGTTCGCAAGAACTGTGATAACAGATGCTAAAGGTGAATCGCCGGCCGAAGTGGCCGAGCGGTTCTAGGCGCTTCAGTCTGGAACTGCGCGACCGCTACGGTCACAGGTTCGAATCCTGTCTCGGGCATGGATGTGTGTAATGTCCTTAGGTTAGTTAGGTTTAAGTAGTTCTAAGTTCTAGGGGACTGATGACCATAGCTGTTAAGTCCCATAGTGCTCAGAGCCATTTGAACCATTTTTGAACCAAAGGTGAATCAATGTTCTGGCAGATTATTTCATGAGGAAAGCGATTCCATTATCAAATATGTCATCAGCGGCAGTACCTGTCATGTACGGACGCTACCGTGGATTTATACACCGTAAGGAAAAAAAGGACGCACTACGAAGAAATTATCCGACTTATACGAAAATTGGTAGATGTGTTGTGCATGCACAGACAAACAAATGATTACAATTTCAGAAAAAAATGTATGATATATTCGAGAGATAGAGCTCCACAAATTTGAGCGAGTCAAGAACGCGGTGGTCCACATCTGCCCCATACGAAAGCAGTTATTCTTCTTGTCATTGATTGAAAGAGTTGTGGGATTTCTTTCCGAGGGATATTGTGCTAAATTCTGCCCTACTGGCGCGTTAGATCATTAAATCCCGATCTGGTAAAAGGACTCTGTCCATAATGCTCCAAACTTTCTCAATTGGGGAGAGATCGGGCGACATTGCTGGCTCAAGTAGGGTTTGGTAAACACGAAGACAAGTAGTAGAAACTCTCGTCATGTGCCGGCGGGCATTAACTTGTTGAAACGTAAGCCCAGGATGGCTTTTCATCAAGGACAACAAAACGGGGTGTAGAAAATTGTCGACGTACGGCTGCACTGTAAGTGATCCGCGGATGACAACCGAAGCGGTCTTGCTATGAAAAGAAGTGACACCCTAGACCTTCATTCCTGATAGTCGGGCTGTATGGCGGGCAACAGTCAGGCTGGTATCCCACCGCTGTCCGGGTCGTTTCTAGACACGTCTTTGGCCTGGAATCTCATTGACTGATGTAGAGCTGTCTTCATTGATGAGTCCCGCTTCGAACTGAGCCTCGATGACAAGCGAAGACCCGTCTGGTGACAACCAGGACAACGATGGTGTACCGACCAGACTGTCACTCGTCATACGGCCCGACAACCGGAAGTGATGGTCTAGGGTGGCATTTCTTTTCACAGTAGGACCCATGTGGTTGTCATCCGCGGCACACGTATAGCACAGCGGTACGTCGACCATATTCTAGGCCCCGTTTTGATGTCTTTCAAGGCAAGCCATCTTGGGCTAATATTTCTGCAAGATAATGCCGGCCTGCACACCGGAAATTTCTACTGCATGTTGTCGTGCTTGCCTCACCGGATCTCTCCCCAAATTGAGAACGTTTGGAGAATTATTGCCAGTACCCTCCAACCGTCATGGGATTTTAACGATATAATGCGAAAATTGGGCAAAATTTGGCACGATATCCCTCAGGAGGACATCCAATAACTCTACCGATCAACGCTAAGCCGAGTAACTACTAGCTTAAGGGCCAAGGGTTGACCAACGCATTATTGACTTGCTCAATTTGTGAAGCTCATTCTCTTGAGTATATCATCTAATTTTTCTCAAACTGTAATCACTTTTTTGTCTGGTGCGTCGTTTCTGTTGCCTCAGAGTGTATCGGGTATGTTTGCACTACACTGTGTCATCCATCGACAACTTTCAGCTGCTAAAAATCCGAGGGATAGATTGCATGAAAATCTTCAATTTGTCGTTAACATAGAAACCAAATTCGAAGCAAAGCGTTCAGTTCTAGCATATTTGCGCAGCTATACGAAAAAAAAGACGAGAACTTTGATCGGTTACTCCTACATACTGAAGTACGCTGGCTATCAAAAAGCGTATGTTTGACAAGAGTTTTGTTACTCTTTGAGACTGTTTAAGAGATTGTGGGTACCAAACATCCAAATGTGAAGGAAAATTTTATTTATTGGAAATCGAACGTTGCTGATTTAACAGCTTTTTTTTTCTAAATTTAGTGAGTTTAACTGGAGTTACAAGATAAGTCTACATATGGTAAAAACGAAGCTTATCATTTTTGATTTTCTTCCCAGAATCAAACTAATGAAGCAAAACATTGGACGGCACGAATTTTTCCGGTGTCCCAGTGAGCCACAGACAAAAGCCAGGATTGTGTCGTTTCAGCTTGCGTTCAACCTTTAAATGTCCTTCAGACAGGCTTCGAAACTAGGTTTAATGATGTTTTACGTATGGAAATACCACATTGGATTATCAGTTCATACTGTGATACTGAAGAAACGGATGTCTTATTTCAAGAAGAACTGATCCTAACTTAAGGTACAGTTTTAGAAGGGAAATGAGCATGTCTGGCTTCAAAGAGACATACCTGTTACTTTTCCTGTTTTATGGACTATCGTGAGAAAGTTTTTCATAGCTTCTGCTTCTTCATATACCATGCAAAAGGAGTTTCAGTGCGGTTGCCAAACTACTTAGGGGAAGAAAAAAAAGAAAAGAAAGAAAGAGATTGGAAAACACTGACTGAGGAGATTTAATGGTAAATCTAACGAAAGGAACCCAAATATTGAAAATCTGCTTATAACGCATCTGGCCCGTCCTTCCAATTATAGGTATTTATATAATTTTACTTGACTGCATTTTGTGTTGTGTAAATTAGTAAATATATAATTATCAACATGATTTTTTAAAGTTTTTAACTGTTCATTTCTACAGGTCAACTTACCATGGTGAGTAGCCCTGTATCAGCTTTCAAAAACAGGACCGAAGTTACGAATTTGTAAAAATCTAGTACATGGAAGACAAGAGGTTTGCCTTTTTATGTCTTGGTTTACACGCTGTGCGGTTCTTTAGTGGATACAGAATCGAGGAACAGATGCCGTTCATGAACAGGGAATTCTCATATTAATTTATTCTTCATCTACGATCGAAGATAAAAGAAGCATCAGTTTCTAACCGTAGATTTGAATGTAGAAATATATACAGATACAAAAGATAATAAATTTGTCACTCCTCAATTCAATTCTGTTCACAAGATGTCGTGCCATGGCCACTGCGATAGTCTGTAAATGTTATTCAATTGGCAAATAAGGAAAATTGGGTCAGTGCATGAAAGTCTGAACGTTGGAGCTTCGGAGAGGGGTTGCTTGCATCTCATTGGCAGCGGCGTAATCGTCCGTGGCAGCGCGTTCCTGCCACGTTGGCGGCTGCAGGTAATGCGGCGGGGTAACTGGCGGCGCGCGTGTTAGAAAATGCGGCCAACTTGATCACGGCCGATACCGCAACCCAAAACAGAAAAAAATGGCATATGATCTAAGAGACAAAGTTTGGGGACCTCTGGTCTACATCAATACAACCGAGGAGGAGACACGAAAGAGGCTCGCCCGTTTGCTGCAATAGCACAAATAAAAAAATTTTTCTGCGGCTAGAGAATCGGATGTCTGCCAATACAGTACCTGGAATCGCGTCATTGTCATTAATGAGGAACAGCAGCGCGACTTAATTGTGGTAATGGTTTGTCATTCTTGAAGACGCAACTTTCTAAAAGAAATATGACCTATTGAAAGGAATAACAGGAAATACGGCTGTGAAGATTCAAGTTGTACCTACCAAGGTGTCATTCATAAGATGAAAGAATTCAACTGACTACCAAAAATATTTCCCCACTACCTTCTGCCATCTGCTGAGAATATTGCAACCGAACCGTGAATAGTGAAGTAAGCACTGCAATCATCCGGGCCATCAGGTTCATAAAGGAGTGGGTTCTTCAGAAATTGCATGTAATTGCAAACAGTTGCCTGTAATCTTGACCTGATTGAGAACCTATGAGGAAGGCTGTGCAAAACTGTTTATGAAGACGGCAAATAGTTAAAGAGGCTAGACGAACTCTTTTTCCATTTTCCGTACGTAGCTTGTCATCTAGGAACCACAAATACTGAGACTACTATGGAATTTATGAGCAGGATGAGTTTCGCCTGGCTGAGATATGTAACCTTCTCATATAATTCGCCACCGTGAGAAGCATACTTTCTATATGACCTTTTCCATCACGTCATCAATAGTGCCCACGTTTATTGCGCTTGAGGCGTGTTCCTTAGCCCCTCTCGCCTGCATTTGGACTGTGTCTGTCCGCATTAAGAATGTAGTGACAATTAAAAAAATAACGCAGGGTGCATGCTGGCAGACGGTACGCCTTGCAATGGAGTCTTATGTATTTTGACGACAAAAGTTCAGTTCTTCGCATCTGAATGGCCACTCAATAACTATTCCTACTACACGAACTGTCATGCAATTCTTCATATCGAGTAGCGTCCACGGCATTACTTACCCAAGCTTTCTAGCTAAAGGTACAGCTGGTTGTTGATGTGGTCTTCATCCTGCTTACTGTATTCAAGCCTTGATCTCCCTCCACGGTTTTTACCTCCCCCCCCCCCCTCCCTCAGTTCCTTCTATCACCAAATTGACAATTCCTTTATGACTGAGGCTGTGTCCTATCGAACCGATCCCTTCTGTTAGTCAAGTTCTACCAGTTCCTTTTTCCTCAGTTCGATTCAGTACCACCTCATCTGTTATTCGATGTGCGCACCTGATCTTCAGCATTCTTCTGTGACATCACATTTCAGATGCTTGTGTAATCTTCTTGTCTGAAATCTCTTTTGTCCACGTTTCGCTTCAATATAAGGCAGTACTCCAGGCCTTCAGAAAAGACTTCCCAATACTTAAATTCACATCAAATTTTAGCAAATACCTCATTTTTAGAAAAACTTTTCTTGCTATTGGCAGTATGCATTTCATATGTTTCCTACTTTGGTCACAGTTAGTTATTTCGCTGCCCAAATAGCAAAGGTCGTCAACTATTATTAGCGCCCCATTTCCTAATCTCATTCCCTAAGCATCGCCTGATTTAATTCGATTACATCACATTACCCTTGTTTTAAGTTTATCATCCTATAACCTATTTCGAGAAACTATGTATTCCATTCAACTGCTGCTCCAAGTCCTTAGCCGTCTCTACAGAATTACAATGTCATCATCAAATTTTGAAATCTTTATTTCTTCTCCCTGAACTTTCATTCCCTAGCCAAATATCTCCTTGTTTCCTTCACAGATTGCTTGATGTAGAGTTTCAGTAACATCGGGGATAGGCTACAAACCTGTCTCACTTCGTTCTCAACCACTGCTTCCCTTTCATGCCTTTCGGGTCATAACTGCAGTCTGATGTCTCTACAAGTTGTAAAAACATTTCGCTCTCTGAACTTTATTCCTGCTAACTGCAAAATTACAGAGAGTGTAGTCCAGTCAACACTTTCAAAAACCTTTCTCCAAACCTACAAATACTATAAACGCAGATTTGCCTTTCTACAGCCTATCTTCTAAGATAAGTCGTAGGGTCAGTACTGCCTCGCGTGTTCTACGTTTCAGCTGGTATACTGTCTCACTTTCAAATTAAAAGGTGGCGTTGGTCTTTGCCACCATTAAGTTCTAGAGTTACCTGGGCTACGTTCCAGGAAAGGTCTATGATCGATGTGGCTTTCTGTCAGCAGTGCAGGGAAATAATACAGCCATCGGTGCTCCCATTTTCTTGAGATTTAAGTATGTAGAAACCGTAGAGATCGTGTGTGGTTTGCGTTGTAATTGGCAGTTTACGTAACAGACGCTATACTTTGTAAGAAAGTGCCGCTTTCAGACCAGACGTTGGAGGTCAAGCGCGTTACGTATATCCTTGATGATGCTCACCTTGAGGAAAGCCGTGTTTTCAGCCATAGCAGTGTTTACGTAACGTCGATCTATGAACTGATCTCGCCAAGCCCATTTACTCGATAGTACTTCACAAATATATCTGGTTTACCGAATTTAATTACCAATACAAGATGTATATGTCGCTTATAAAAACACAGATAACGGTAATTTTAATCCTGTCTCAGAACGGAATGGCCGAGCGGCTCTTGGCGCTACAGTCTGGAGCTGCGCGACCGCTACGGTCGCAGGTTCGAATCCTGCCTCGGGCATGGATGTGTGTGATGTCCTTAGGTTAGTTAGGTTTAAGTAGTTCTAAGTTCTTGGGGACTGATGACCTCAGCAGTTAAGTCCCATAGTGCTCAGAGCCATGTGAACCAATCAGAAAGGAAACCAGAGCCTTAGAGGAAAGTCATTGAGTGACACACACACACACACACACACACACACACACACACACACACACACACACACACGTTGAGAGAGAGAGAGAGAGAGAGAGAGAGAGAGAGAGGGAGAGAGAGAGAGAGATATCAGAGGGGAGGCAGAGGAGACGACAGACTATTTAGCTAGATGTAGCAGCAGCTGAGAGGCTAGTGTGTACTCCTTTCCAGCCACAGAAAAAGGAATTTTTTTTTATTTTGGCGCTAATTATTTGCCAGAATTTTCTCCGTTTTTTAAATATAATTTTATATTTTTCCTGCCGTTAAAAAGATTTTTCTACCCTGGCACTAGAGCCCCGAGTGGTAGAAACCAGGGGAAACTCGTGTAGCTTATCAACGGCGCAAGAGAGTGCAGACAGCACGCGCTTAACGCTTGAACGGGCAGGTGGTCAGGCGTGGCGAAAACAGCGGAGCAGAACTCTGAGCAGCATTCCACGGGAAGTCGGCCGCCGGGCGGTTCGTGTTGCTTACGTAACGCGCGGTCCCTTCTGTAGAGCTGGCCTGGCACTCCACACACACACACACACACACACACACACACACACACACACACACACTTGCCCAGCGCAATACAACTACTAATGGTCAGTGCATGTACACATGTTTCCATCGTTTATTCATTTCTGAATGTGTTTTAACCAGAGGTGTACAAATTTTCATTCTAACCTGCCTGGCTGTATCTCCGCCGCAATGATTATAGCAGATCAACTTGCTGCAACGGGGACACAGGAGTATATGTATACTGAAGCACAGTGGTTAAAGCACGTCAGTATGGATTTCTGCAAACCTAGCGAGCTTCACGGGACACATTCAGCTTGCTGCACCAGACAACAGGTTTCGGTGTTACTGCAACGTCACTAATCAGGTATATGTTTGCGTAGGTAGTTTCAATGCAGCTCATTTATCATAAAGGTGGGAGCAGCAAAATGAACAAACCAAAGTTAAACGAGATCGATGGAAAAAAAAAAATATTCATATGTGTGTGAATTCCTACTAAGGGACCAAACTGCTGAGGTCATCGGTCCCTAGACTTACACGCTGCTTAAACTAAATGAAACTAACTTATGCTAAGAACAACACACAACCCATGCCCGAGGGAGGACTCGAACCTCCGGCGGGATGAGCCGCGGAATCCGTGACATGGCGCCTCTATCCGCGCAGCCACACGGCGAGATCAAGGATAAATTAAGAATTGCGTAATATATACCATTCTCGAAACAGAGCCCAAGTCCAGCAGGGGAAAAGTGTTCATGTGTTTATGGGGCAGTTTGAAATAACTCGGTAGGTATCTCGCAGTGCGAATCGTGTAAAAAGTTACTAGACACTGATTAGGTAACTTCGAGATGTTACATGTTTCTAAATTTGACCAGCAATTTCCCTCACTAATAAATATTTTGAAAGAGGATAAAGTGTCTGACAAGTGTGTGGAAATGTGTGCTACAGTCTTGAGACTAATCAGCAGTATATATGCTTTCTAAATTTAGGGAAACATTGATTGAAATAGGGAAAAAAATATGGCTCAAGCAAGTACGATAACGTTAAGTATGCAATTGGCATCCAACTGCTAAATGCAGAGGAGAGAGCGGATAGGTGGAAAAAGTACATTGATATCCTCTGTGAGGGGAGAAGACTTGGCTGATAATGTGATAGAAGAAGAAACAGGGAAGAGATGGGGGATCCAGTATTAGAACCAGAATTTAAGAGAGCTATGGGAGACTTTAGATCAAGGATAGATAACATCCCATGAAATTTCTAAAATCATTAGGGGAAGTACCAACAAAACGACTACTAACGTTGGTGCGTAGAACGTATACGAGACAGGAGATATACCATCAGAATTTCGGAAAAACATCATCCACACCATTCCGAAGATAGCAAGAGCCGACAAGTGCGAAAATTATCGCAGCTCGTGCATACATGTTGCAGACAATTATAGAGAAGAATGGAAAAGAAAATTGAAGATCCCTTAGAAGACGATTATTTTGGCGTTAAGAAAGGTAAAGACACCAGGGAGGCAGTTCTGACGTTGTGGTTGATAGTGGAAGCGACACTGAAGAAAAATCGAGACACGTCAGTTGGATTTGTCTACCTGCAACAAGCGTTCGACTGTGTAGAATGGTGCAAGACGTTCGAAATTCTGAGAAAGATAGGGGTAAGCTTTAGGGGTAGGGAAAGACGAGTATTAATACAATATGTACAAGAACCAAGAGGAAATAATAAGACTGCAAGACCAAGAACGAAGTGCTGGGATTAAAAACGGTATAAGACAGGGATGTAGTCTTCAATTTATACATCAAAGAAGCAGTGCAAGAAATAAGACAGATACAATAGTGAAGTTGAAATTCACTGTCAAAGGATATCAACGACAAGATTCGCTGATGACATTGCTCTCTTCGTTGAAAGTGAAGAAGAATTACAGGATCTGCGGAATGGAATGAACAGTCTGTTGAGTACAGAATACAGATTGGGAGTACATCGAAGAAAGACGAAAGTAAAGAGAAGTAGCAGAAATGGGGCCATCGAGAAACTTTTCAGAACTGGGCATCACGAAGTAGACGAAGTTAAGGAATTCTGCTACCTAGGCAGCAAAATAACCCGTGATGGACGGAACAAGGATGACGTAAAGAATGGATTAGCACTGGCAGAAAGGGCATTCCTGACAAAGACAAGTATACTAGTATCAAACATAAGTCTTAACTTGAGGAAAAATTTCTGAAAAACGTACGTGTGCTGCACAGCATTGTATGATAGTGAGACTTGAATTGTGGGAAAATCGGAACAGAGGAGAATCGAAGCATTTGAGATGTGGTGCTACAGAAGAATGTTGAAAATTATATGTACTGTTAAGGTAAGAAATGATGAGGTTCTCCTGAGAATTGGCGAGAAAAGGAATACGTCGAGAACACGGACAAGAAGAAGGGAGAGCATGGTTGGACAACCGTTAAGATATAAAGGAATAACTTCCATGGTACTAGAGCGAGCCGTAGAGGGTAAGAACTGTAGAGGAAGAGAGAGGTTGAAGTACATGCGGCAACTAATTGAGGAAGTAGGTTGCAGTCGATACTGTGAGGTGAGAAGGATGGCACAGGGTATGAATCCGTGGCGGGACGCATCAAACCAGTCAGGAGACTGATGACACAAAAAAAGCCACTCGAAAAAAATATTTGTATTGTCGTTTGTTATCTGACTTCAGACTTGAAATATTCTCGAAAGTCTTGGAGTCCTCGGGACCGATATCCTGCCATTACCAGTGTTGATAACAGGCAAAAATCGTGGAGGTTCTATGTTCCCGGGATGGCTGAGCTGACTATATACACAATGAAGTTTGTATGGAACCCTCAGAGCGCGAGTTCTACCTGCGCTGGCGAATTTTTTGTAATCTTAAAATAGTAACAGAATTAATTTTCCAGTGGTATCAGTGTTTACTTGCACTCAGGTTCAAAAGGAACGGGGCCCAAACGCCTGTTCGACCGGCCAGATTCCCAAGAATTCGTTGTAAAAGGCCACGGCAGGTTGGTTCCCTTGCCCCTTTCTTCCAAGTCGAGTTTTTGCTCTGAATCTAATGGTATCACTGTCGGCGGAACATTATTCATTAATACCCGTTCCTTCCTTCTCCAACGAGAAATAGTCCCGAAGTAGTGTGTTTTTACTCGCAAAAGTAGGCGCCAACACTAAATCAGTATCCCGGGTTCGATTCCCGGCGGGGTCAGGGATTTTCTCTGCCTCGTGATGACTGGGTGTTGTGTGATGTCCTTAGGTTAGTTAGGTTTAAGTCGTTCTAAGTTCTAGGGGACTGATGACCATAGATGTTAAGTCCCATAGTGCTCAGAGCCGAGCCACTAAATCAGTATGTTCGTTTTGAATGCTTTTGTGACGGTTGTCGATGAATGCGCCATAAAATATATTCGGCAGTCAGTTTCTCTGCATTAATAAACTTTTATTGGGCTTATATTCGCATGTGTTATGCCATTAATAGCGTATTTCCTGCTGAGGATTTTTAATGGTTTTAATGGAATAGTGTACCTGCGATCTCCGTTTCTCGATAGTGCAGTAAGTGCAAATACTTGCTCTCACTTCTGTAGGACAAGCAGGATGTCGTACAAGGAAAGAAACTTACTTCAACGCTCTGTTTACGAATAATGTTTGAAATTGTTACCGAATGACAAGTGGCATTATGGCGAATAATATATTATTTCTCCTCTGGTAATACCTCTCACGAGGATGCGCAGAAGGTTAACGAAACCATACTGTTACGTTGTAAACAGACGGAACGTAATTGATAATAATCAACTGAAGAAAACGAATTTAACGTACTATTCGCGTTTCACCTTTATTATTTGTAGGCAATGGATTTTTATGTGCTGAAGATTCTTAAAATATTTTATTTTTTATGCAGGAAAAATATAAAAAATACGCATGAAAAATGCGAAAATATTTTGTTTCATTATTACAAAACTGTAAACACCTGTGTTTAAAAATCACCGACAAATAATGCTCAAGCATTGACGGATTGAAACAATTCGCTTTTGCGGTGAACAAAAAAACTTTCTCCAATTTTTCCAACACAGACCGTTATCGCTTGTCTCGAAACAACGCACGAGAGTGGGAGGAGGACCTTCCAATCTCACGTGGTGATAGTCTTCCACATTTCATCAAAAGAATGTCAATGGCACAAACATTTTCAGTTTTGCGAACTTCCACTTCCAAAACCTTGGCAATTTAACACCTGATGTGAACTCCACTATTTTTTTTTTCGAACACACTTGTCAATTTTTGTTCAATAGGTTGCGCTTTTGGACCTTTGAGTGAATTAATTTTTTATCAGTGTTATGCCCTTCATTTACTGCCTCAATTAACAAGCTGGTTGATGTTTCTAATTCTTTGATACTGGGAAAGAAGAAACTCAAAATTGCAGATATGTAAGACAATTCATTTTTTAGTAAAGTGTCGTTAAGCCCTGAAGAATTTCAATTGAAGAAGCGTCATCCTTACTAAGTTCATCAATCACCAATTTAAAATTTTCGGAATTGCGTGCGTAATATATTACTTCTTTCAACCGTGTCCCGCAACGAGTAACAGTGGTAGTAAGTGGAAGTGGAAGATAAATCTTTCGCTCTGACCAAATCATTTCTTGTTGGCGTTTCCACGTCATCTTCTCGCCATTTGAAATTAATTTGTCCAATTTGCGATACAATATACGCCTGCGCTCACGTGCTCTGTGTAAAACAGGCCAGCCGTTGTGGCCGTGCGGTTCTAGGCGCTTAAGTCTGGAACCGCGTGACCGCTACGGTCGCAGGTTCGAATCCTGCATCGGGCATGGATGTGTGTGATGTCCTTAGGTTAGTTAGGTTTAAGTAGTTCTGAGTTCTAGGGGACTGATGACCTCAGATGTTAAGTCCCATAGTGCTCAGAGCCATTTTTGTGTAAAACATGTACTATACATGTTACATGTATCACGTGTGGGACGCATACAGAAAGGCCTGCGGCCGCCTTCTTCATATATGAAACACCATCCGTCGCTAGGAGTAAAACACTATCAAATTTCACCCCATTCGGCCATAACAACTGCAGAGATTCATTGAATAAAGGAGCGATTCTAATATTATTCGATGCCGATACTTCTTTATATGCAAATAGAAAATACGAGGGCAACAATCAAACACTGTTGTGTACATTGCATCAGCCGTCCATATCGTAAAGAACAGATTCCCCTTTCAAATAGCAATACGTCTACGAATAATCTTCTTTCAAATCGCGGTCTCATAATATGACAGTGCACGGGATTTTTTGTTAAACTAAAAAATTATAACAAAGAAAATGACATTATGCGTTTTTAGCAAAATAAGTTAGAATATTTATTTATGTAAAACATTGAAAAATGTGTGTTTTTATGTGAAACAGTATTCCGTATACGATTGAAATGCGCTGCGGCTGGGAATTTCTTTCTTAATTACAGTTTTTATCTGTAAGAAAAAAGAAAAGTGTTTACTTAGAAACCCGTTTCTTAATTATTTGAAAGGCATCACAGTGCCGTTAAACATATACGTACGTGTTCATACGATTTCATTTTACGTGTTGGACACTGTAAATTGAGGTTATAAGTAGTTTTGCCATGTACTGATTTTCTATGACGTAATTACAGTTTCAATTTCGACTTACGTAATTCGTTGACGCCGCTTTTCACGTATTGTTGTTCCGGTATTAGGGGTTCATGTGCTTACTGCCATTCGAAATTTCATTTGCACAGTACTAGTAAATGAACAGCCCATTTTACTTCACCTTATGTTTTGAATGTTGTTGCCAGCTGTTGAATGTCATCGCCAGCTATCGAATTTGTTTTTGTGATCCCAGTGATCTGTGGGTACGTGCATTTGTATTTTTTTTAGTATGTGTGGTTTAGCCGGCCGGGGTGGCCGAGCGGTTCTAGGCGCTACAGTCTGGAACCGCGTGACCGCTACGGTCGCAGGTTCGAATCCTGCCACGGGCATCGATGTGTGTGATGTCCTTAGGTTAGTTAGGTTTAAGTAGTTCTAAGTTGTAGGGGACTGATGACCTCAGAAGTTAAGTCCCATAGTGCTCAGAGCCATTTGAACCATTTTTTTGTGTGGTTTAGTATGTATGTATTTATTTTGGATACCGTTTGTCTGCCTTCCTTATTTTATTAGGTATAGCAGAGAGTTTGTGTTGATGTGTGTCTGGTTATCACCTGTTCGTCGTTTATGATCTGTTTGTTCTCTGCAGTGGGTTTCTGGGTGTGTAGTTTTCCTGCATTGCGATAAGGCATTTGTTATGGTTGTATATCCCCATGATTTTCGCGTCTTATTCTAAGTTGGTAGGATGATGGTTATTTGCTCCTATGTTGTCAAGCCTACTTACAGGTTTTCTGCCAATACTGAACTTCTAATGAAGTATGTTCATAGCAAAAGCCAGAATCCAAATTAGTCTCTGAATTGGCTCATATAGAAATCATACTCAAAAAACACATTTTCATCTGCTACAATGGCCATAATTGCAGCTTATGCTACAGGTCTTGAATTTAATGATTGGAACGTAGGGAGGATGAAGGTATTTGAGAGGATGGGCTTTAAGATAGGAAATTTCACGGAAGACAGCTTGAGAAAAATAGATGTACAGTTCCTCTCTGCAATTCAAAAGTCCGCTGAAGACATGACAAAGGAAAGACTGCAGAAAATAAGAAAACAGAACAGAAGCCTTGAAGGTACAGACAATCCTGAGTACAAACCTAGGGCCTTCTGAAGAGCTGACTTACGAATAAACGTTAGGTTGAACTTTAAAGTCCATTTACTGAAAAATTGTGTTTTTTAAAGTATATGTTTCTTTTTCTCAGAGACTGTGAAGGCTAGAATTATTAAATATGGTACACATTTTTCTATAAAATCATTAAATTTGGAAATTTGTGTAAGCTGGAATTTTGCATGAATTTTATTTGTACTTACAGAATTATAGTTAAAAATAGTAAATTTTCCTATTCGATATATTTTTAAAAAAACCTCATGTGTGATGCTTCCAATATGCAGAGAGATTAAACAGTGAAAACATTGTAGAAATTTCTTGGAACTTTCTGAGAAAAAGCGACATATGTTGATTTTTGAAAATAAAATTTTTGAATTCCCTCAAATGTTAGAGATATAGCCCAAGAAACATTGCAGTAAATGTGTTAATTCCATGTAAAACTTGGTGCAAAATTTCATTGCCGTACCTTCAAAATTGTGGATTAGGTGCATCTTTCAAATAGTGTGTATTTTTTATGAACTTCTCCCCTAAAGCAGTGAAGGACAATCGGCCGAAAAATCGCAGTAGTAGTTAAAGAGTTCAGTTTTGTAAACTGAAGGAGAACTTCACAAGCTTAACTTCGGAACGAAAATAGCACTTAATATATGAACCCATAGCAACTGCGGTACCAATACATGGCATGAATACTTGTCTGTAACCAGCTGTATCTCTGTAATAATAAAAGTTGTACACGTGTCACATGGAATGTTTCATTCAAATAGACTGTACCGCCACCTCATAAAATAATTACATCTCTCTTGAAACGCACTGTATTAATTTATTCATTAATGAAAGTTGTGATAGGTAATGTTGTTCTTTTTTTTCTTTTTAGAAGTATTAGCTCAGTTCAAGGAATCGATACTGGTTAAAAGGAAACACATTTTTTTGCGGACATGTGTCCGTAATTCATGAACACTTATGCTCAATGACTTCTCACCTTCTATAATAAAAAGCTAGTAAAGAAGTACATTTTGAGAAAAACGTAAAGAATTTATTGGTGATTCTCCTTGCTCCATTGCTAATTTCTTGTCAGAAGCAAGTGGTGTATGTATTGTCAAGTATATCACAAAACATGAACAGTGTCTACTGACTTTGGTACAGCTTTAATGTAGTAGTGCGATCTGTGTAAGTAAACCTTGTGATCTCTCTTTAGTTTGTCGGTACCTGGATTCACAAGCGTAGGAAGTGTCTGTTGCATGTTACCAGGTATACATTCGAATATTGGTCATAAGCTTTTCAATTAATGCGTAAATGAAAGAAACCAGACAAACTTAATCAAATTTAATTTTTATATAGATAATAATAATAATAATAATAATAATTTCGTGTGGCTCAAATGTCTTTGTGTTTGGCGCCACTTGGGAGACTGGGGTACCACTGACATACCGCAGCATCCAACCTCGGAAGGGGGACGTACACTTTAACGTGGAATCTGAACCACATATTGTTTCTGACGCCTTCTCACGTCGTTAAGAGGTGAAGGGTAAGTTAACCAAGACTTGGTCCGACCGAGTTTCGATCCCGCACCTTTCGGTTTCCAAGAATGCTCTTTACTGCTACACCACCAGGCCCGACATCTATGTAGATACTTCCTCTATGGGTTTGACTAGTGACTTACGAGAGTCAAAATATGTGACCTAAATGGTCGCATCTTTGGCTTGCATTGACTTAGAAAAGTAAATTTTTTGCACTGCCAAGGGACCGCAGACCTTAGTATTTGACATAAATTTGAACTTGGACCTCTACCCGTCACTGTTAAAAAGGGATCTTGACAAACGGACTGATAGACAACAAAGCGATCCCATATGGATTCCGTTTTTAGCGATTGAGATACGGAACCCTAAAAATCAAAATATGAAGTCAGAGTATGATCCTTGTTAACAAGTAAAAGATGTATGTATACATCAATAATTCGGTTAATATTTTCCCCAGGCCTAAGAATATGAGTTAATATGACACTAATGTGTTAATTATAATCCCATGTATTATCACATACATATTGTAAGGTGGCAGAATAAATGGTCAGTTTCGCACCTTACATAAGAGTTTTATACATCGTAACGAGAAGGTGAATATGATACGTAACTTACTGCGGCGGTAATGAGCAGATTTGCCTACAAGTATGTAATACAAGAGGGATGACACTCAATCGACGGTATTAACACACCGCTCCTATATAATGGATGTCAATGAGCATAAGGTGAAACAAGTAGTGAGAGGAAACGTTTTGTGTGGAAGCAAGCGCTGGCGGAAGCAGAGGCCGCACCACGGAAGACACCACGAAAAGCTCCTAGGGGGTGTTCCATGGCGAGAGTCAGCGACCGGACAGGTGGCGCATATTGAAGAGCAAGTAACGGGCCACCAGAAGTAGGACAGAAAGAAGCTTTAGAAAACTACGTTTCGGAATTCCAAATGGATACGAACAAAACCAGTGACGCAGTTGATCACGTGAACAGCGAATGGTACACATGTGATTGTACACATGTAACTTTTAGGCGTCTGGAGAGGGGACAAAACGTCCGATTAGCGGAAACGAACTAGGAAAGAGTAAAGTGCCGAGATTTCGACGCAGTTCAATGGTCGGGCCCTTGCGATTGGCAGAGAGAGTTTCCACAAAATAAGAGGAACGCTCCTATTGGTCGAAAAAAAGTCGTGATGTGGAGAACGAAAGAGCCCATGTGGGGAAACAAATAGGATACGAGAAAGACAAGAGCGAAATTTTTCGTGGACTCTTCTCTTAACTGGCGTCAAGTGCAGAATGGAGCGCATAAGGTCTAGACGACACACAGCAGAAATTTGAGTGAACACTGCGTTCACTGCAGCTAACATTAAGCTAGAAATTAGCTGTAGCATCGTTGAGCTCCAACTGTGGAGGAACGAACCATCCAGTTAGTTAATTGTCCTTGCGAGAACTGAGAGGGCATTTTAATATGCATGCTGGTCCAACCATGCGCGTGCATATCGACATATTCCAAGACTAGGGATGAGTACCTGTTTTTGGACAACATGGTTGTGGACATGAAGCAGCAATTAGTATGATTAATCAAGTATTCAAAAACAGTCTTAATCGCATTTATTATTATTATACCGCTAACCGGTTTCAACCCGACGCAGGGGTCATCTTCTGGGCGTTTACACCATTGGTCGACTGCTGGTGTAAACGCGCAGAAGATGACCCCTACGTCGGGTTGAAACCGGTTGGCGGTATAATAATAATAAATGCGATTAAGACTGTTTTTGAATAATTGATGAGTACATGTTGCCTCGTATAAAGAGAAACATAGGGAGAGTGTCTCCCGATAAAATCAGCAAAGCCTTAATTAGTTTTATAGAAATTTCAGAGGGCGAGAGCAGCCATGCAGACTACAGCTGATCGCAGCTAAGGTAAATACCGCGAGCATAGGCGTAAACTTGTTGGTTCACCAGCTTGCGTGCACTGTAAGCTCGAGCGACCTTGGGCAATCTTTCGCTCAACTTGTCACAAAACTAACGATCCCCCGTATACTTGATTGTCATCCTAAATAGTACCGAACTATGAACCGGAATCGGATGATTTATCGTAGTACTGGACACCATCATGAAGTAGTCGTAAGAATAATTTTGTAAAGAAACTTAAAGTTTACGATTGTTGTATTTAGGATTATTTCACTTTCAGAGGACGAGATGGGTTCATTTGACAACTGTCGTAACATTGTCACCTTGTAAACTGTGTAAATGCGTGTATTTCTGTGATAAGATTGGAACATTAAACCAAAATTATTTACAGCTTACACAGTTTTTGTTCTGACCCGAAAACCTTACAATATAAAAGTATGTCAGAAAAACTCATAGAAAATCTATAAGTTCAGTAAATTTATGTAGCAGCTTTGTATGTGTTTCTCATTTATTTTCTTTTTCCATCGCCATCTGTAAGTTCTAAATTTCTCGTTCAGATCATGCTCTCCTAAATGACGTAACTTTCTCTCTCACTTTTACTTTCATCGCTGTTGTGATTTCCTGAAGTGATATTTATCATTGGGTTCATTTCCAGTAGAACTTGTGTTTAACTCAGTTTGTACAATGACTTTTGGTCGTGAAAAAGGTTGTTTATAAATGCCTCCAGAGTTTCAGAAGGGGGCCGCACGGAAACTAGAAGACTAGGGAGAAATGACACACATCATTGGATAGAGTATCTCTCCAAGTTTCAATTCGTAATGCACGCCATGGCGTAGTTGCATGGAGGGTAGACACGTCAGAACATACAGGGTGTTACAAAAAGGTATGGCCAAACTTTCAGGAAACATTCCTCACACACAAAGAAAGAAAATATGTTATGTGGACATGTGTCCCGAAACGCTTACTTTCCATGTTAGAGCTCATTTTATTACTTCTCTTCAAATCACATTAATCATGGAATGGAAACACACAGCAACAGAACGTACCAGCGTGACTTCAAACACTTTGTTACAGGAAATGTTCAAAATGTCCTCCGTTAGCGAGGATACATCCATCCACCCTCCGTCGCATGGAATCCCTGATGCGCTGATGCAGCCCTGGAGAATGGCGTATTGTATCACAGCCGTCCACAACACAAGCACGAAGAATCTGCACTTTTGGCACCGGGGTTGCGTAGACAAGAGCTTTCAAATGCCCCCATAAATGAAAGTCAAGAGGGTTGAGGTCAGGAGAGCGTGGAGGCCATGGAATTGGTCCGCCTCTACCAATCCATCGGTCACCGAATCTGTTGTTGAGAAGCGTACGAACACTTCGACTGAAATGTGCAGGAGCTCCATCGTGCATGAACCACATGTTGTGTCTTACTTGTAAAGGCACATGTTCTAGCAGCGCAGGTAGAGTATCCCGTATGAAATCTTGATAATGTGCTCCATTGAGCGTGGGTGGAAGAAACTAAAGTGAGCTCTAACATGGAAATTAAGCGTTTCCGGACTCATGTCCACATAACATCTTTTCTTTGTTTGTGTGTGAGGAATGTTTCCTGAAAGTTTGGCCGTACCTTTTTGTAACACCCTGTATAGGCAACCGCTGCGTACTGTGGCATCGAAATATTTCGCACCTGCAGGTAGCAATCCAATAACCAGTTTTCCAAAAGTGAGTCTGATCACAAACGGTGTCCGTATTGAACACCTGAAATATGGGTTAAGAACTTTGAGAGATGCACTATCCACTGAAATGTCTATTTTCTGTATGCCTTGCAATTCTCTTGCAGAAATGCTTTGAGACCGTAGAGATGCTTATGAATAATCCTGTATTTCTTTCCATTTCTTTGCATTTTCGGGATTTGCAAACGTCATCCCCAACAGTCCTTTCTTCATTTAACAATTTGCAAATTCACCGATCTCACAAAAAAAAAAAAAAACAACCTTTGTGACTCTTTAAACAGTGAGCACGGAGTCGGGATGTAGATCTAAATACCCCCACAGTGTGTTTCTTTCGAATAGGAAGATGCCTGAAGTGTGTGTCTACAGGTGGAGACGTGTTCACCTGTTGCAGAGAGGTGGTGCAGCTGCTGCTGGCGCACGAGGCGTCGACCAACATCGTGGACGGCAAGGGCTCGTCGCCGCTGCACCTGGCCGCGTGGGCGGGCAACGTGGACATCGTGCGGCTGCTGCTCTGCCACGGACCCTCCGTGCCCAACGTTAACCTCACCGTGAGTACCGCCCGCTGTCGCCAGGCCAACTGCACTTGTACGACGGGGCCCGCACGCATCTTCACTTACGATGCCAGCTAGTACTGGAACACCGTGTTTGGGTAGTGGAGAAACAGAAACTTGTGAGGTGACTCGAACTTCGTATTTCACGGAGTCGGGCTCCGGATAAGGATTCGCTCTTTTTCGTGCAGCTGACATCTCCACTCATGAACTTCTCAAGAACAGTTTTGCACATCCGTATCTGCGAACGTGTGAGGGTTTCGATTCAAGGGAAACAGCAAATGAAATAAAAAGCTATATTTTAAAAAAAGGACAATAATTACTTGAGGCAGCACAGCAGCCCAGGAATAGATTTTATACCGGCAGAGCTTAACCACTGTTAGCGCGGGAAAATCAGAAAAATAGTAACTTTCCACTAAAATATAATTATGTTGGTGTTGCTCCATACCGTGCATTGTAATAAGCTTGGATCGTCCTTAGCATAATGTCCACAGGTTGAGACGTTGATCCTCAAGCACGTCCACTCTTTAACAGCTGCCCCGGGCCTATAGTGTATGAGGAGGCTTCCTGCGAGTATACATTGCAAGCCTCAACTGATGTCAACTATGCTTAAAAAAGAATGGTCCAATCCGATATGTCGGAACCCCCCCCCCCCCCCCCCCCCCAAGAAAAAAATGTTTTGTACAGGAAGAATACGCAGAAAAAAAACAGTAAAAATTTTCGTTTCTAAGATACACTACAAGTATTTTAAAAAATGTTGAAAATTGCCAAATTCATAGCTCGCTAGGCGGCTGGAGTAATGTATGCCCCTACCGTAGCTGTGGCATACAGGACATGCGCAACACAGAAAACGCGTATCCTTCATTGACGACACATCGATAAACAGATAACACGGTCGTAATTTGTCAAGCGAATTTCCGTTTCCATTGATATTTTCACTGTTGTTCGCAGTTAGTATTCACTCGAATTTGTATCTCGTCTAATATCATAATAATTAGCTGTTGATTCTGCGGTATCGCTTAAGTGTTAAGAGTGGATGTGAAACTGAATTAATTTTTTTTTCCCTTCCGGATATCCTTGCGAACAGCATCTGTCATGGTGCAACTTCCAGAGTTTCACAGTAATGTGGGATCCAATGAATGTTTTCAACCTCGCAAAGATAAAGTATCCAGAACAAAAAATGGTTCAAATGACTCTGAGCACTATGGGACTTAGAAGTTAAGGACATCACACACATCCATGCCCGAGGCAGGATTCGAACCTGCGACCGTAGCGGTCGCGCGGTTCCAGACTGTAGCGTCTAGAACCGCTCGGCCATCCCGGCCGGCTATATCCAGAACATGGTGTGCAATTCAAATCAGCTACATCTTCTGAAGACGTACATGTGTGTTACTTCTTATTAATTTTTTCGATATTCGTTTGAATGATGTCGACATTTTGTTAGAAATCACAGAAACATTATATGAAGACAAAATTGTTAAGGCTTTCGTGGCCACTTGTTGACAAACTGCCTATTGGCTTCTGTCGCGGGTTCTTCGGCCGACGTTCATCTAATGATTTTTCTGACGTTTCGCCAGCGCGAGTGGCTGGCATTGTCAAAGCTTCACCCTCCATTGCCGAGTTCACCACCGGCAGTGGAGGGTGAAGCTTTGACAATGCCAGCCACTCGTGCTGGCGAAACGTCAGAAAAATCATTAGATGAACGTCGGCCGAAGAACCCGAGACAGAAGCCGATAGGCATTATATGAAGAGGAAACAACTCTGACGATTCCGTGAATTGTGGTTCGAGCAACGATTGTTGTAGTAATCAAAGCACAGAGCAAAAATATAATAGCTTTCTAGCCCACAGAACACATGCAGAGTAATAGCTTTCAGTGAAAAAGAAAGGCCTGTAAATTTTTTGATTAAACAAAGGTGGAGAATACGCTTAAAGTTACATTGCCTGCAAAGCCGGTTTCGTTTCGCAATATCTGAAGAGGAATTGTATAAATATAAGAAAGATTTACACGCAGTACTAAATACGGAAATGAAACTCACTGAACTGTAAAAAAAAACTGTTCAAAGGATTTAGAGCTGCTGGAGTCAGTGCCCCGTCAGCGAGAACGACCTCCAAGACTAGAGACCTTCTGAATTGCAAGTAATATGGACTTTACTGATTTCCAGAATTCTTGGACCTGCTTAAATACAGTCTGAAAATTAAACGGAAAAGGAAGTCGCAAAGTTACGGAGCAGACAACGCTTTTGTATCAAAATGGAGGTAACCTCTGCATTACTACTATTTACAGTGTGAAGACATCCAGGATCTTCAACGGAATAGCGTGCGACAGTGTTGTTTCTGTACTTTTGTAAACTCAGACACCACATCATAATGTGCATTCATGGACAAGAATAGATTCCCATGGACAACATGATAGAGTGGAGAATGAAATGTTGCTGATGCCTCGGATTGGTGGGGCGGCACGGCTTTGTGATGCACAAGTTGGGAAAGTCTTGGCGCCTGGCGCTTGTTCTCAGACCGCGGGTGGAATTACTGCCTCAGCACGTCAGCGTGGCTCCGACATAATGGCCCTGAATTTTGCAGATTTTTGCCATCGTTTGTGCTTTATAAATTACTTAAATAGTGAATGTGAAAAGTACTTCGCTTCCGCCAATCGATGGGCCTCTATGCAGGCGAGCCATTGTTGGTATCTGTTCGCCAGAGGAAATTAAACTTATTATATAAAATGGTTGACTTTTTAATTAAATGACAGTCTGGTACATGATTTCAATCAGTGAACTCGGACATTTGCAAGCACTCGAATTTGTAATTGGTATTGCAAAATTAATTTCAATCAACTCTTTCTCTTTGAGCTGGGAACTAGACTGGACCGCGGTTGCGGCTTCGCCGCTTGCGTTTTGTGCCTCCGAAAAGTCTCCACGGTACGCATGCACAACATATGCAGTGGTATCTCGTTCTCCACATTCTTGTATGATAATAGATGATAGACAAATCTTGCACTCACTGGCAAAGAATACCCGACGTCGTTGAAACGTGTTCCACTCCACGTGTTACCTTGCCAACCTCCTCCGTGAACCATCCTGTTGGAGGGCGTGTACTTTTTATCGCAGTGGAAGCCCGAAGACGAAATTGTTACTAAGAAGATGTTTACGCACTCTGTGAGACCACATAGCCGCCCTAGCTGTCTCCAAAGCGGCAGCGCGCAATTCTGTTGCATTGTGTTGAAGATAGCTACGAGGTAGTCAACATCATCTAGTGTTTTGACCACAGCGACCACAAGAAGGCAGATATTCCATTTTTTGTGTCACGAAAGTGGTTGAATGTTCGAAGGCGTGGCTGCGGTGTACTCAAAACGCAGGAAATTTACCATACTGACAGCCCTTCGTACCACAGAAGTCGTACAGCCGAACAGGGGGACTGTTCCTACCCGTCATCATCGATTTCGTCCAAATTTTTTGTTTTTGGGGGCATTAGTCAGAGATGAAAGTGATAAAAGTGGCAACACGGCCAAGCGTGTAGAAAAAGTAGCATTCTAAAGTGGATTGGGTGAGACACGAGTCATTTATATTGGCGCAGTCTCCAGGCAGTTGTTGGCTTAGCGGACTGAATTCAGAACGATTATCTGAGGTCATGGAGTCGAGTCCCTATGAGGAAACTGTTTTATTTTTAGTTTTTACGTTACTTATACTCCAAATACACGTAAATAATGCTCAGTATATTGTACTGTATTAAGTAATATTTTCGTAAAGGGTGTGAAAAGGGAAGTTTCGAATTACAAATAAATTTCCCGGAAGAGGTTGTTAGGCGTACACGAGAACTTCGTGTATAAAATTAGATTCCTTTATTATTTTACAGTTGATGATCTACACGTACTGAAGTGATATTCATCGTAAAAGCAGGGGAACCTATTGCTCGCGCGCAGCTGCCGAGGGCTGCTCGAAGGCCAATGTAAAACTAACGCGATACGAAGTCCTGTACGCTTTAATTACAGGCTGTTCTCGGAAAGTTATTTGCAGAGTTCTCGTGGACACTTCAGCACAATCCTTTCTTGGAAATTAATTGCAATCCCAAATTTTCTTTTGCGTTTCATTTCATGACTCTTACGAAAATTATTTCGGTTTATTTGAAGTTTAAATAACGTAAAAATTGAAAATAAAAGCCTTTTCCCGTAGGGAGTCGAACTCACGACTCTCGTATTACTGTTCTGTACACTTTCCACTGCGCCAAGAACTGCTTTGAATCTACGTTAACATAAATGCCTCTGGCCTCGGCTGACCCGCGCCGAGAATGCTGTTGCTTCTAAACGATAAGGCTTCTGGAGCTCCCACGTCTACGACTTTCATTTCTGGCCAAGTCCTGCATACACCATAAATTTGTGCGAAATTGATGTTGGTGGTTAGGCGCGGTCCCTTTGTAATCTTGAAATGGCCCACAGAGTCGTCTTGACAGGACATTTATGAGGCATAAACGATAATTAATTTGGTAATGGAGTAAAGTGTGAGTGGTAAAAACTGTTGATGGTGACCAAGGCTTGACTACGTTAACAAGGTTGAACAGTATATAGCTCGTAGTAGCTATGCAGAAACGAAGGCAGTTGCACTGGATTGACTAGCATGTAGAATTAAAGTCCACAACAAATACAGCTGGTAGACTGTTCTAAATATCCGTGTATTATTTCGGGCTATTCTTTTAGTATAGAGTAGTTTTCATAAACGTTAGCCGACTTGTAATTGTGTTTTTGGAGATACTGAATCTCGTAAAGAAATAATTGGTTTGGTCTGACTGACGATTTGTTAAGCATCTAAAAATGCATAATTGGTATAGTGAGATTCTGCAGGCGAGCTGCTGATGTCTTTTATATGGGTCGTCTCAAACCTTTTGGGTGAAATCGAAGCAGGTGATAGTGGATTCGTAACCGATTATATTGGGATAGGGAACCAGTTGTCAGAAGTGCAAATTTATTGTGTTATGGACATACACAGTGTAGGCCGCATACACAGAGTACAACGTAGCTTATGACAATTGTTCAAAGCGACGACCGCCAGCCTCAATGCATGTGTCGCAACGGCGCATGCAGTTCTGCCGCACACGTCTCGGGTGTCTATTGTACAATGGAACAAACAACGAGTAATAAACAGCCGCAACAGGCATTTCTGGAGTGAGGACAATCCCCACAACACCCACATCGGTGGCCACCAGCAATGGTTCTCTCTCAGCGTATGGGCGGGCATTGTCCAAGGTCACCTAGTAGGACCTATTTGCCCCCCCCCCCCCCCCCACTCCCTCCCTCCTTTGCCCGGACCAATTTACGTGGTGTTCGTGTGAGATGTGCTGCCATAGTTCTTGGAGACTTTACTCCTTGTTGTCTGCGAAATGATGCGGTTT
Organism: Schistocerca americana; assembly: GCF_021461395.2. Classification (NCBI taxonomy): domain Eukaryota; kingdom Metazoa; phylum Arthropoda; class Insecta; order Orthoptera; family Acrididae; genus Schistocerca; species Schistocerca americana. The sequence continues at coordinate 368,161,419 of NC_060125.1, read as the reverse complement.
CAACGCAACAGTGCACCAGCCCCCCGCATTGTTAATGTCCGTGAGCACATAAACAACACGTATCCTCATCGTTGAATTGAAAGAGGATATCCTGTCCTATGGCCAGCGGGGTCGCTCTGGCCTTTTTTCTCTGGGGTTACGTCAAGGCGTTGGCGTATAAAATATCCATAGTAACGGATGGAGACCTGCTTGCCAGGATCCAAGCTGCCCGTCTCCTGGTACAACAGACACCGTGCGCCATTGCCACGCATCCGTTGAGACTGGCAGTCGTCAGTTTGAACAGTTGCTGTGAGTTACGTTTTTATTGGGCATATTCTGTGTTTGTGCATTTCTGACCATTGGTTCCCTATCTCAATATAATTGGTTGTGGACGTATTGTCACCTGTTCCAATTTGACTCAAAATGTTTGTAACACAGCTCCCGCTTCCTTCTTACATGGTATTCCAGTGTCAGTAGAATTTCAAACAGGTTGTGTATTCATGCTGTATTTTTCAACTGCGGTGTTTAATTGAAGTGCCGTCGAGGTAAGCGCCGATAATTTGTAAAAAGTGTTGTATAGCTTAATTATCACATATTAGCAGCGAAAAGACTTCCGAAGATACTAATGACGGTTCATTTGTTGGGCGATTATGCTCGCTTCCCTCCCTCCCTCCGTGACAAAACGCTACAGCAACACGAATGAAAGAAAAGTAATACTGAGAGAGAGAGAGAGAGAGAGAGAGAGAGAGAGAGAGCTAGGCTTATGAAAGAGAGTGATTGCCTTATACCTAAGGGTATAATGACGGTTCATGTAAAGATCTTATTTATCCATTGTACTCGCTTTTGAGTCCGTAGGTAGTTGCTCTCTCGATCTTTCGTGATTGGAATAGAGACTACCAAATTTTTTGCATAGTTAATGAATCATTTTGCTTCCGTAGTTGGGCAGAAGTTTCGTTTAATCGCCTCGGTACGGTTTTTGTTGACATTGTAGCATGCAGCGCGTTCTTACTGCATTTTATGCTATACCATTGTTCTGTATTCATGTTGCCATTGGTCGTTGTAAGCTATATTATATTCGTTTGTTTGTGGGGCATTATAAACTGTACAGTGTAACGTAATGGTCCTTTTCTGCTCAGGCTTTCTTTGCGAATTTCATAATGTGGTTAACAATTAGCATGGTGATGCCTGCTGTGCAATTTCTGCAACGATAAAAAGGAAAAAAAAAGTCAACCTAAATTCCATTTGTGTGGAAACGGTACAGTTAACTAGCTAGCAAGCAATACACTTCGGTTTCATTCTTTCTGGTAATGATTCTTTTTTATTTGTCTGTTTCCTGAAAGGACTTGTTTTTGTTTGATGTTGTTACTCTGATCTGTTGTTTGCGTTGCGGCAGGGGCACGCGTACAACAGCTTTCATTTCATACAGCCGCTGTTTACCTGATTGTGTGAAATGTTTAGCAACGTGAATCAGGGTAGTTTGGAATTTGAGCGCAATGTACATACCCCGCCGTTAAATGCATCACAGCAGAATGCGGAGAGTAGTTTTTAGTGAGGTATTGCTTGCTAAACGAAGGAATTAGAATTTAAATGGAGACAGACTAGCTGAACTCTGCCACGATGGTTAGTCTGGACCTCTGTTCCATCTAACATGCGTTGACGGTGTGAAGGTCATAATATACTGTGAACGTGTACGTTCTAGAGCAGGTGTGTCCAACCCGGGGCGCGCATGCTGCTCAAAGCAAGTACCAATGCGACCCAAGAAGTGAGCAACCATCAAGCGATCGGTAAATAAAACGTTCCATAAAATTCCGTTTTTATAAAGTTACGATAAATTGAATATTTTCTGTTTCAAACTCTGGCAACACGATGCTAATCTCTCATTCGTCCACCCGTTTATTTATTTTTTATTTTTAAATTTGCTCATATCTTATTGTTAATGTTAGCTGTATTATGTACGGCCCAAAAATGCTCGTCTTCTTCCAGTGTGGCCCAGGGGAGCTAAAATGTTGGGCTTTCCTTTTAGTCATGTGAACTGCTACGCACCAAACTTCAGTTTAGGCACTGTAGCCAGTGGACCAATTGAAATGTCTAACAACTTCTATGCCGTTGGTTATGTGCTTTCGTAATCACGTTTCTTCGTACAGTATTATTTCTTTTTACGTTGTGCCAGTCTTTTCATTTATCACGCATAACTTTTCTCTCCACTGTTGCTTCAAAAGCTAAGTTAACTGTTCCTGTCTAAGAATGTATACCATTACCATCTACTCATTTTTCTGATGAGTGATTTTACTAGAAATATGTTCTTCTTTTTACCTCTTCATTTCGTATTTTAGTCACCTCCTTATTGATAACAAACTTCTGGACCATCGCATATTAAAATCCTTGAAATTTACTCTTTTCTACTTATGTGCAGTTTAGGTTCGCTACCACTATCTTAAACTCCAAACGTATTGTTGCAGAAACTTTTACTCTGCTCCACATCGACATTTATTTATTTACTAGCTGACCCGTGCGGACAATTCGCACTCTGTGCTTATGTCACCAATAGGTAACATAGTAATGGGGAAATAAGGGAACCGCGCGGGATTAGCCGAGCGGTCAAGGCGCTCCAGTCATTGGCAGTGCGGCTGGTCCTAGCGGAGGTTAGAGTCCTCCCTCGGGCATGGGTGTGTGTGTTTTTCCTTAGGATAATTTAGGTTAAGCAATGTGTAAGCTTAAGGACTGATGACCTTAGCAGGTAAGTCCCATAAGATTTCACACACATTTGAACATTTTTTAAATAAGGAAATGCAAGTATTTGTTAATGAAACGTATTATATTTTGAATATGGTAACATATATTAGTCTCATTGTAAAAAAATCGATATCATTATGTACAGTATATTTAACTGAAAAACATATAGAAGCAGATATTGTTTTTGTCGGATCAATTTATTTTTTTAAAATTCTGTACCTTAGAAAACTTCTTCGAAAACATCGTTAACAGTTGTAATGTGGTCGTCGTTTGCTTTTTGGCTGTATGTGTGTTTAGAACAAACAGAAATGTCACTGCTTTTGCCAACTCGTGAAAAAGTCGCGTATAACTGTCCATGCGAAGAAACAGGTTCTGGTAAATACAGTCCTACCCTTTGAACCATCTGACCTTGTGCTTTATTAATGGTCAGAGCGAAGGCTACTTTTATTGGGTACTGTTTCGTTGTCATTTGGAATGGCGTGGTTGAATCAGAAGGTATTGCCGGGTAAGGGCACAGTTTTCACGGAGTTCAAAAATTCTATGAGGTACAATTGAAAGTTGTTTACTTGTTCAAGTTGGTCAGAATCAGAAATGAGGTAAAGCTTTGCCTCTGCAGGTAACAAATGGAAGTGACATATTCGTTAATTTTTGTACGTTCAACCATAAATTTTTGGGCATAGGATCGCCGCTGGACGGATCTGCAAAACATTTTGTTCATAGATTTCTGTGGCACTGAATGTAATGGTAATAAAACTGTCGTAACTACGATAACAATGTTTAGGAATTTTGATGTCCTCATTGAAATAATCTGTTTCAATTTGTGTATCAACATTATCCTGTTTAAGTAACTTTACGGGGGAAATGGGATCACTATTTGCCCTCATATTTTGAGTTCACTTGACAAATTGTAACATGGAACCATAAGGATGATTGTTTGACTGTAGTTTTCGACAATGGCACTTATATTTGCATGTCCAACCGTAAGTAATACTTAATGGAAAGCGCTGCCAACAGAATAATTTAGCCTCAACAACGGATATTATTATTCATGATGTCCCTTAAAAATTTATAGACAGCTACTAGCTCGTCTTTGGGAACAACTGAAATCTCATCCCAAATGATATCAGAATCTCAGGAAAGCCGTGCGTCCTTATGTGACTGCGAATAGATAAGACGTATGTATTCAAGATGGGTACAGGTAGTCTGAAAGTTAAATGTGGCATAAGCCCCCCTGGTAGGAGCTTCGCAGCAATGTCTATCCATGCAGCTGTTCAAACAAACGTGTTTTCACCTCGTAAACTGTAACACTTGTAGACAAATGGTTCACCGGAGCCTCTGGGCCCGTCAGTGAAGTAAAAACTGGAAATCTGATTTCTCACTGAATGTAAGACTTCCTCAGTTATTGCGTTCTGTTCTTTATTTAGCTTCTCGCTAGCTGTCTTGCCGTGCTTACGTTCTTCTTCTACTTTGTACGCGCGACAGGTTGACTTTTTGGCAAGATTAGGCATGACATTTAAAAACATTCTCACATTCCAGCGGTGTGAGATTGTGGGCTTCGGTTGGCGCGTGCTGTCTCTGAAAATCTTGTGAAAGTGTGTCGTGAAATGTTGTCCACAACTCAGGTATATTGGCAGAAGAATGGAACATCAGATGAAAAGCTATAATGCATTCAAAATAAGGTTTTTTAACAAAAACAATAACTTTAAACTACAGAATCCGCCAAAAAATGTATACTCACTTTAAGGAACGAAAAGTATTACTTATGTGTTTATTTTACATGTAATAATTGATCACACATGTTGTACAACCTTCAGTTTAGCACATGGTTGCTTTAAATGTTCAAAATGTTCACCGTTGGCGGCTTTACGCATAACAGAACGACGAGCGGTCGCCGGAACTACGTCAGTCAGTGTTAGAGTGGAGATCGCCGCACATGTCGCTGTAATCTCCTGGCGAAGTTCTTCCAGCATGTGTGGTTTACTACGTCGATCGACGTTATCTTTCACGGTTCCCCGGAAGTAAAAGTCCATAGGTGTTAGATCTGGCGACCGTTCTAACAACCCTACCACAATAAAGGTCAGCATTTAATAACGATTGTGGTGTTGCTCACGCTGCTAAATACTGCATTTTCGGGCAACAACAGTCATATTATGTGGCAGGTGTCATTAGAGCACAGTTAATAGTCATTTCATGTAATAATCAAAAAACTAGGCACTCATCTTTTTTATTTATTTATTTATTTATTGTTCCGTGGGACCAAATTAAGGAGAAGTCTCCATGGTCATGGAACGAGTCAATACATGAAATTATAACACGGTATTAGAAACAGATAAAATGAAATATAAAAAAACGTATTCAGGTGACAAGTCGTAAGTTTAAATGAAGAAAATCAACAATGTAACACTGGAATTTGCTTAATTTTTTAGCTCTTCCAGGAGCTCCTCGACAGAATGGAAGGAGTGAGCCATGAGGAAACTCTTCAGTTTAGACTTAAAAGAGTTTGGGCTACTGCTAAGATTTTTGAGTTCTTGTGGTAGCTTATTGAAAATGGATGCAGCAGAATACTGCACTCCTTTCTGCACAAGAGTCAAGGAAGTGCATTCTACATGCAGATTTGATTTCTGCCTAGTATTAACTGAGTGAAAGCTGCTAACTCTTGGGAATAGGCTAATATTGCTAACAACAAACGACATTAAAGAAAGTATATACTGTGAGGGCAATGTCAGAATTCCCAGATTTTTGAATGGGGGTCGACAAGAGGTTCTCGAACTTACACCACATATAGCTCGAACAGCCCGTTTTTGAGCCAAAAATACCCATTTTGAATCAGAAGAATTACCCCAAAAAATAATACCATACGACATAAGCGTATGAAAATATGCGAAGTAGACTACTTTTCGTGTTGAAGTGTCACTTATTTCAGATACTGTTCTAATGGTAAATAAAGCAGCATTTAGCTTCTGAACAAGATCCTGGACATGGGCTTTCCACAACAGCTTACTATCTATCCGAACGCCTAGGAACTTGAACTGTTCCGTCTCGCGTATAATATGCCTATTCTGTCTGATCAAAATATCGGTTCTTGTTGAATTGTGAGTTAGAAACTGTAAAAACTGAGTCTTACTGTGATTTGGCATCAAATTATTTTCCACAAGCCACGAACTTATTTCATGAACTACATTATTTGTTACTGTTTCAATATTACACACAAGATCCTTCACTATCAAGCTGGTGTCATCAGCAAACAGAAATATTTTTGAATCACCTGTAATACTAGAAGGCATATCATTTATATAAATAAGAAACAGCAGTGGCCCCAGCACCGACCCTTGGGGAACGCCCCACTTAACAGTGCCCCATTCGGACTGAACATCACTACCACTCTCAATATTGCGGAGGATTACCCTCTGCTTTCTGTTCTTAAAGTAAGAGGCGAACCAATTGTAAGCTACTCCCATTACTTCATAATGGTCCAACTTCTGCAGTAATATTTTGTGGTCAGCACAGTCAAAAGCCTTCGTTAAATCAAAGAAAACACCTAGCGTTCGGAACCTTCTATTTAATCCGTCCAAAACCTCACAGAGAAAAGAGAATATAGCATTTTCAGTTGTTAAACCATTTCTAAAACCAAACTGAACATTTGACAGCAAATTATGTGAATTTAAATGCTCCAGTAACCTTGTATATACAACCTTCTCGATAACTTTAGCAAACACCGATGGCATAGAAATAGGTCTAAAATTGTCAACATTATCAGTGTCTCCCTTTTTATAAAGTGGCTTCACTACCGAGTACTTTAATCGGTCAGGAAACCGACCACTTCTAAAGGAAAAGTTACAGATATGGCTGAGAACTGGGCTAACATACATAGAACAATACTTCAGTATTCTGCTAGATACCCCGTCATATCCATGAGAGTTCTTGGTCTTTAGTGATTTAATTATTAACTCAATCTCCCTCTTGTCAGTATCATGGAGGAGCATTTCAGGTAACAGTCTCGGAAAACTTTTTTCTAAGAGCGCTATATGATTCCCTGTTGGGACTAGGTTTCTATTTAGTTCACCTGCTATATTTAGAAAGTGATTATTAAATACTGTACATATATGCGACTTATCAGTAACACGGACATTCCCACTACGCACTGATTCTATATCCTCGACCTGTCTCTGCAGACCAGCAACTTCCTTTACGACTTACCATATGGTTTTAATTTTATCCTGAGACTTAGCTGTTCTATCTGCATACCACATACTTTTTGCCTTCCTAATAACATTTTTAAACACCTTACAATACTGTTTGTAATGGGCTGCTGCATTTAGATTTTGACTGTTTCTAACGTTTTGATATAATTGCCACTTTGTTCTACAAGATATTCTTATCCCTCTAGTCAGCCACCCAGGCTGCCTGTTTGCGCTAGTACCCTGTTTTAAACGTTCTAACGGAAAGGAACTTTCAAAGAGCATGAGAAAAGTCTTGAGAAAAGCATTATATTTATCGTCTACTGTATCAGCGCTATAAACATCTTGCCACTCTTGTTGCTTTATAAGGTTTACAAAGGTCTCTACAGCAACTGGATCAGCTTTCCCGAACAGCTGATAACTAAATTTAACACGTGTTGCAGCACAAAAATCTTTTAAAGTTAAAATTTGTGCATCATGATCTGAAAGGCCATTCACCTTTTTGCTAACAGAATGCCCTTCTAGTAATGAGGAATGAACAAAAATGTTGTCTATGGTTGTTCTACTGTTCCCTTGCACTCTCGTTGGAAAGAATACGGTTTGCATAAGATTATATGAATTAAAGAGGCCTACCAGCATCCTCTTCCTTGCACAATCACTTATACAATTAATATTGAAGTCACCACATATAACTAACTTTTTGTATTTCCTATAAAGTGAACCAAGAACCTCCTCTAGCTTTAGCAAAAATGTTGTGAAATCGGAGTCTGGGGATCTATAAATAACAACAGTTAGAAGTTTAGCTCCGTTAAATTTAACCACACCTGCACAACATTCAAACACCTTTTCAACATCAATTGACTCAAATGGGATGCCGTTTTTCACATACATGGCTACTCCCCCACACCGCAAAGAGCTCCTCGAAAAGCTGCCAGCCAACCTGTATCCTGGTAAAGGAAGCCTCTGAATTATCTCCTTATTTAAGAAGTGTTCAGATATACCAATAATTTCAGAGTCAACATCTATAAGCAGTTCACTAACTTTATCTCTAATACCTTGTATATTTTGATGAAATATACTAATTCCCTCATTACTCGGATACCTAAGCTTTGTCAAAAGTGATTCCCTTGTTAGAGAGACTTCCCTTAAGCAGGAATACCTATTAGCTGACTTCAATCTAAAAAAGGTGCAGCTCTAACACCCACTACTGCAGGAATTTTCCCATGAGTGATCCCACCAACCCCACCTATGCTGTCACCTATAAGCTTTGCCAACCTCCCCTTCCCATACCTGTTGAGGTGCAGGCCATGTCTAGTGAAACCCGTCCTGCTGATAGACTCCACTGACACCACTGAAATGTGACCCATGCTTTCTGTCATCAGCGCACCCCCAAGTCTCATGTTATTACGCCTGACGGCTGTATTAAGATGGGGCCGATCGTGACGCTGAAACAATTCCACGAAATGCACATTCGTGTTGCCACTCTGGGTGGCTATCTTTTCCAGGTCACCATCTATGTTATACTCCCCATCCCTATCAATACTATTACCAGCCCCACCCACAATCACTACCTGATCCTCTTTAGTAAAATCCCTACATAACCCCCCTATGTTAAGTCACCTGAGCCAACCCTGCATTAGGCTTCACAATGCTGGTGACCTGGTACTCACTCCCCAGCACTTCCTGTAACTGCTGGCCTACACCTCTGCCATGAGAACTACCTAACAGCAGAACCCTCTTCTTCCTCTTCGACTTTGCAACTGTTCTAGGCACAGTAACTACTGAGGTCTGCTGCATACTTCCTACATCTACACCTACTAGAGATTCCTCTCCACTAGACTCTGACAGTTGGTCATATCTATTGTAAACACCAATAGTAAAGCTATCTGAAAATTTTTTTCTCCTAGCAGATCTCTTGCCAACAGCCAGCTCCCATTCCCCAACCCCCTTCTCCTTCCTCATCCTATCTATCTCCTCCTGTGCGTTTTTCAACTGCACATGAGGGGCACAGATCTTACGCTCCTGTGTTTCCCACGCTGGTCTCGTCGTAAAATCATGGCCCAATCGTTGAAAATCTAGGTGGTTATGATTCCAAGCTCGGATGCAAAGAGGCCTAGGTTTTATTCTGCTATATTCAAAAGTTTTGTAGATGCGCTTCACAAACCATCCTTGAAGATTACACTTTTGCGGGACAATGGTGATGTAAAAAAAGCAATCAGCACTCCGAATTTAAGTTACGCTTCCTTTTAATTGCAATATCACGTAAACACAAAACATCACTTCACAATACAAAACATACTTGAAAATATCTTCCTCACAGTCATTGTTAAAGTTCACATTTTATAAGTTGACTACAATATGCGTCTTTCCTACATTGCTTCCAAGACGTCCGACTCTCTAACAACTCAACAACTAACTAATAGTCGCTTACGCGCCCAAAAATCAGAGTTACAAGTACGTCAAAGATCATAGTGACAAAAGAAAGAATACACATAAGAATGATATCATTGCAATATAAACATATCGATGTATCAAAAGTGAAATCAAATCTGAATGTTGTCTCAGAAATATGTCAACTACTTTGCAGAAACACAGTAGAATATAGCTGGTATCGAGAGGTTCAGGTGAGCTCCCGTAATGGTTACGTAATTCAAGTACCATTGCACCGTGGAGGGAACTCAATGGGCCCTCTTCGTCCAGTCCAATGCCCCGGAAAATTGCCATCCAGGAAAGCTAGTACGACTAGGTGGTAATGTGGTGGCGTCCCGTCCTGTTGGGAGAAGACCTCTTCATCAGCTCCATAAAGCGCGAGTATACCTGGCAAAACTGATGTGCATAACATTTCACTTCTCCAGTGACAGTAGCATCAAAGAAAGAGGGTCCTACTAAGCCCCTAGATGATGGTCCACACAACACATGAACCCCTGGTATATTTTCCTATGCCCAGTACACACTGTTACGCCGATTCACGGTTCTATCAAGTTTAAATTGTGCCTCGTCACTCCACGTTACCTTCGTCACAAATTGTTCGCCATCAGTTACCATTTGCTGACACCATTCGCAAAATTCCATTCGGCGATCAGGATCGTCATAATTAATCGCGTGCAGTAATCGTAGAATGTAAACTTCGTACTTAGCAGCTTTCAGAATTCTTAGTACACTTGTACTGCTAACCCCCACTTCATGTGCACATTACGTAGCAGATGTCCGTGAAGAATTAACAAACGTTGCCAACACGATAGCTGACGAAGCAGGACTTGCAGCTGTATGCTGTCTTCCTGATTTTCTTTTTTGAATATCACAAATCGTTCAATGCAATTCAAACTTGTCAATGATGCTCTTAATTGTTAGGTGGGTTGGCGGTTCTGTTTCAAACACACACCTCCACTGACGTTGCACTTCAGCAGCGTTATCAAACTCGAAAAACCACTTCACAATACATTTTCGTTGCTCGAATGTCAAGCCTGCTCCAGTCATCTTGTTTACTCAACTGGGGTGAAAGTACTAACATCTGTTGACCAAAGGCGATACTACAACACACTCATAACTCAAATCCAATGACAATTTAGATGTCTCGATAGAGCCTGACAAAGAGTGTTGAGTGTTTTTGGCGGACTTTATATTTATGTATTTTTCGTCGTTAGTGCTGAACGAAATCTTGAAAATGACGTATCAATCACTATTTTTGATTAAGTAATAAGGGAGATATGGCGTACCGACAAAAAAAGCCATTGAGAAATAATACATACGATTGCTTATTTAGCCTGACCGTATTAGAATCTTAAGCGCCTCTCTTACATCTAGCCGGAAACAACGCATACCAGAACTGGTACAAAACATTCACAGTAATAATAATAGTCATTATAATATGGATTGGTCTAGAACAGCCGACGCTGTCTTTAATATTATCAGATTTGGAAGGAATAATGAAAGAGAATATTGAAATGAACGTGACAAAAGCTGTTAAAAAAGAAGGAAGAATGGCGGGCAAGAAGGGTTGACGAGAGTGAGGTGCTATCGAGAATATGGGAGAAGTAGCTTTGTGACAGAAGGTGGACCATTAGCAGTCTTTTGAAATTTGAAAGGAGTTAATTTCTCTTGGTATTTTGAGGAAAATTATTCGGAAGTGGGATTTAGAGAACATGACAGTGTTATGTAGTGATGCGAAGAGGATTTTACTTTGTTGGGAACGAATACTTCTGTTGTGTTCTTCAGATAGTAGTATAAGAGGTGAAGACAAATAAGAGGGAGTGTAGTGATTGAGAAGACGTTAGAACAAACACAAAGAACAATAATTTCTACTCACATGGGCATGTAGCCGTGATAATTGTTCGTAGGCATCAGTAGTATGGTCGGAATAGCGAACGTCACAAATATTTTGTTCACAAGCATTCATCGCTAGTTCCAGCTGGCGTGAGCCATCATACGAAAGTTCTAGGAGATCTTTGGGAGTATTGGTGATTCTACGAGCTTCCTTTTAAGCCCGAGAGAAAGTATTTTTCATATTTCTGTTGTAAGTGAAGTGACGCTGACGCCTTATTGAAGACTGAAGTTATAGGTTCAATCCAGTCTAAGTGATGGTTCAGAATTATCCCCAGTTCCTTTGCAGACGAAGCAAAGGTTATTTCTGTGCTGTTTAGAATTAAAAAGTGGAAGAGATACTGTCACTCGAAGGCTAATAAGTCTTTTCGTCAGCGACGAGGCTTGCTTGCGTTTTAGGTGGCGTAAATTTCAATCCTATGTTCTGTGTCCATTCTGATAAAAGAAGTCAGTCAGAATTTACATTATAGATGACTGTGAACGGGCTTATTCAAAAAATGGTTCAAATGGCTCTGAATACTATGGAACTTGGGAGTTAACTGCTGAGGTCATCAGTCCTCTAGAACTTAGAACTACTTAAACCTAACTAACCTAAGGACATCACACACATCCATGCCCGAGGCAGGATTCGAACCTGCGACCGTAGCGGTCGCGCGGCTCCAGACTGTAGTGCCTAGAACCGCTCGGCCACAACGGCCGGCGAACGGGCTTATTGAGCATACACTCACGTATAACTGAAATTTATCACCGTATAAGTGATTTTTGCATTTGGAAAGAATCATCGAATGTAATGAGAAAGGTGAGGGATCCACTGCTAATCCTTGTGGGACGCCTGGTACTGCAGTCTTCCATTGCAACGTATTTGTTCCTATCATTATACACTTGGCGAAACGTAAGGTACGAGTGGAACCATTGTACAGCTCTTGGAGAGAAATCTTGACTTGTGAGTTCAGTAAGTGGAATGTCAAAGTCGACAGTGTCGACAGCTTTGCTGAAATCACAAAAGCACATAATAGTCGCCCCTTTTTTCCAAAGCTTGTTGCAGATCGTCAGTCCCTTTTACAAGAGCGCTCGTCGTAGTACGACATTTCCGAAAACCCGACGAGATTCATTTAAAGGGCTATTTTTGACGTTAAGTAATATCACATATGACATCTTGAGGACACTTTTCGTGCAAATTTCGATGTCAGCTTTGTTTAGGCCATCAATGTAACTTGTTTCCTGCATAGAAGACCACTGTGCCAGAAAGCAGGTCAGTGATATTCCATGCTGTTCGAAATGTCTAGTTAATGTATGCCAATTGTATAATAATTACTGTGACGGAGATCGTATAATGGGCAGTTTGAAGACCCGTTGAGTATCGGTGGTCTGAAACACAAAACCAAACTTATCTTCCAAAGTGTGAAACTTAGAATGGACTGAGAACATCACAAATGAAACAGAAGTCAGTAGCTAATGCTAGTCCTCCCCTGAAATATTTCCGTGGCCCGTGCAGTCGAACCGTGAAAGGGAGACAGTGACGCAGCCTATCTCATTTAGGAATGAGTGTTGGAAACAAGATGGATTCCGATCAACCGCAGCTGTTGAAAGGCATGATGTTAGGAAGAACTCCACTTAGAGCTGATATATTGCTGGATGTTAAAACACAACTGGTTTCGCGGCTTAAAGCCGTGTCATCAGGTGCAACGACGTTAAAAGATCAAAGGGTTGTCAAAATTTACCGGAGCGATGGGTATGTCTATGATTTTTTAACGTTGTTGCACCTGATGATGCGGCTTCAAGCCACGAAAGGAGTTGCGTTTTAATAAACCATGATCATACCAGCCGTAAGAGGATTTCTTCCTAACATCTAAATTATATCTGGTTGGCCATAGGGCAACTAGACATCTGCCCGCGAAAACCTCTAGGATGAATTTTAGAAGTCTGATCTGCCTTTCAGATTGGGTAACACTCTCTACTATACCTGATTTCGAGCTCCTGTCTTTGATTTTCGCGAGTGATGTTCCACCAACAGAGCCATCCGAGAATGTCTCACGAAGAAACTCAAAACATCGTTGTACAACTATAGTTCCTCTCTATCATACTTTTCTAAATCTGGCTGGTCCAGGAACTCAAACCCACGCGGAAGACCTACAAGAAGGTTCGTACCCGAACGTCTCTTCTCTGCTCCGTATTTTTAAGTACACGGTTTTTTTTCTGTTTAATCCGAATAATTCTTCATTGAATCTGGCTTTTTTTCGGTAGTTGTTTGGTAGTGCGTCCAACTACGAAGTGGCTGTTCCGATGACTTACGATCGTTGTATTCTTAAAGAGTTTTTCGCATTCTGCTATCAACGTAAACTTTCAACGGTCGTTATGAGCCACAACAGAGTCTGTTGAATGTACATCGTCCAAAAAAAATACGGAACATGACCTGCAGCACCAGAAGAGTGCTTTTCCCATTTTTCTTTTGTGCGAGTTTTTCAGCCAGGTTTAAATTTCATCCAATAACTTGAAAACTTCTAATGTTACTGTGTAGAACACTCTAGGTAGTAATATGTGTGTATGGTACAGTATTCAACAGCGAGGATTGAACATTTTTGTAAGGTATGATGTGGAGAATCATGGTCAGTTTTCGAGGTGGACGAAACAGAACAAGTGAGATGTAACTATCCGAAGAAAGAGAAGACGTTGTCAGCACGTCATTTTTGAATTTGTAAAAGGGCTACAGCGACGTCCAATATTACACGCAGCTTCATTCTGTGTCAGTACACCTGTACTAAGCCATTCGATCCTTAGTTTTCTATTGCACACAACGCACTACGAAGTGTATACAATACGTTTGTAATATTTTAGTTTTGTTTCACATATTTCCGTCACACTTCACGCATTTTCATTATACATAACCAGTATCGTACCATGGTCACTGTAATAGGTTCACATCTATAAGTTTTTTTTCTTTTTTATCCGAGGCAAACTGACGTATGTTAGTCGAGTCTTGACTTGCAGATGCTGGGTAAAGGGATGGTAAATAATGCCAAGTTAATGGAGAAGGTGATAAAGGCCTTTAATGCACTCTGCAATTAATTAGTCAGCGTGAATTTTTCGCTGTGTGCTGGAAGGCTATTTTGATAAGAAAACTAACCGTCGGAACCCGATTTTTTTTGCACTTTATGAGTGTACCTCTTGCGGGTGGTATTTCCTTTACAGTGGAATACTTCAATTTACAGTATTCGCCTTACTGTAAAATATCAGCCACTACTTTTGATTTCCTTGGGTACCGTAGGGCACTCTTATCATCGAAAGACTACCTATTGCATCTTCCTGCCAGTGTGCCGGAACGTTCTCTTGAACCCCCAACCCTTGCCTTTTGCGGCCAATGCAAAAGAGAGATAATGGCAGATAGAATCTTTGAGCCACAACGTAAGGCTTACCACGATAGTGCATTGGGAAAGAACGTTTTCCGTTAAACATGTGATGACCTAAACCCACAGGAAAAATAATTATCAAAATCTAAACTGTGAAGTCATCCAAAATTCTAGTTGGAAAACCACACTGTATGTTATACTTCTTAATTGGTCACGATCCCACTTTGTTTATGAACTGAAAACTCTAATATTCACGAGAAACTGCTCTGAAATTAACCTGAACCGACAAAATTGTGTATATATTCTCTGAAACTTCAAAGGAATTAGAAAAAGTGACAAAATTTCGTGAATCACACACAATACTGTTAACAATCGCATGAACGCTGGGGGTTTCACCATACATTTACCCACTTTTGAGTATAACCAGTGTCTCTTAATACTGCGATTCGTAGCAATACAATATCAAAAAACTTTTATTACTGGGTAAAGAGTCACTACGTGATTTGACAGCTGACATTTATAATTCCCGCTCACGTCAGGACAAGCACCAATACGGGAATAGCAGCTTTTACATTATTGGTCCGAACGCAAGCAATTATGGCAGTCGCCGTAATTTTCTCGCGAAGCCATATTTCGCGACAAAATACTCTTATTAGTTACTGTCATATATCTAGTCTCATAACAATACATAAAACTACATAAAATAACTACAATAATTTTGACATGCAAGGAGAATTAGTCCTACTGAGAGGAAGAAGTTTATATTTACTGGTGTTTCAACAATGACTACCAGGCAATTTTTAATTCACTGATTGTAATTTTATTTTCGTTAGTATAAAGCAAACAAACTAAACAAAGAATTTAATTAAACAGAGTCTGTAATTCTTATACTTTTAATAGAGAAAGAAAGTTTCTAGGTCAGGGGATAGCGTTCAGCGAAATCCCGTACTTTTTTGTTGCATACGAAGCGTTGCGTTAGGCAGCACGATGTCGGCGGGTTACAATGATGAGAGCAGGATACAAACAGTTCCGCTGGTTAATCTTCTCCGGCGAAACGCAAATAAAGTTCCGGCACAGCTGTATAATTAACCCCGTGGTGATTAACAAATCACAAGACGCCAGTATACGAACGTTGTTGACATGTCCTCTCTTTCAAAGTACATGACGTAGACATCGCTCGTTTTTACACTTGATGCACTGTCCGTGACGCTATCGTCCGTAATTACACGGTTCGTCATATTCATTTAGTCTTAGCCACAAATACACAGTTCATAGAATTGTTCATGTATGTGAAGCAAACCCTAAACAATGTCCACTCTGTTCTCGCATTTCAAACTTCGACAACGTCACTGAAAGCCATTTATATTGCACAGTTAGTCTGTCTTCACTTTCATGGCTTCATAGAATGTGATATACAACAGTTCCACCACCCAAAACCAATACTAGCAAAGTTCATTCGAATAAAGGCACAGTTCGTGTCGGCCACAACAAAGTAATGTTAGCGGCACTTTCACAGTCCGGTTTATTTGCTCTTAAAGTTCGCTGGCGATGGCATTACATACCGCAGTGGTAAAGAGAATTAACAATCTGATAGTTCAGTATCACTGTCCATACAATTACGTATGCTTTTCATTTAACACAGTACTATTTTTTCATGCGCACGCTTCGCAGACACGCCATCCACCATCCCCTCTACTACGCAACAACCTTTCAACTCTCGATATCACTATCGCTATCCCCTGTCTATAGATGTTATATCGTTATCATAAATTACATAAACCTTTATAAATGTTATTGACTGCATTTTTCACAATTAATAATATTTCAAAAGAGAACTTTAGGAACTTTACCACAGGTACAAAGCGAGAAACATATTTATCCATTGGCAAAGGAAATAATCACAATTACATCTTTACATTTAAAAACCACAGTAGAATGTTACATAATCACAATTAGAAATGCCCATATGAACAAAAGAAAAAGAATAGAAATCCAAAGACAATCACGAAAAAAAAATTTATATGCGTAATTAGCAATGCCTTCTCAAACACAAGGGCACGATTTTAGTGCCTTTACGGTAAAGTTGAAATACACTGACGGAAAAAGAAGTTTCTACGGCAAGGAGGAGTTGTGTGATACAGCCGAAAGTTGGTAGGCTTGTTTCTACATCTGAAAGATGATATGTACTCGAGTTTCGCGCCAGTCGCGTGAGTGGAGCTAGTAGCGCAACAGTGAGGATGCAAGTCAGGTTTGTTTTAAATACACGCTGTAATGGTCATGAGCGTTAGTCAGTTACCTTCTAGGTTCGACGTGGGGAGTTGATGTTCTGCGAGAATGCCTTTAAGGCGACAAGAAGCCGCTTTCAACACCCTCCTGAGTTTGGGCGAGGTCGTGTAATAGGCCTACGAGAAGCTGGATGTTCCTTCTGCGACACTGCAGAAAGACTTGGGAGGATTTTAGGCACTGTACATGATTGCTGGCAGTGCCTATTACGCGATTGTGCGGTCGCAAGAAGACCGGGCTCCGGACGACCACGTGGCAGAGGGGAAACGATCGTGTTCGGCGTACGGCTCTGGCGCATCGTTTGCACTTGCAGCAGCAGTTTGAGCAGCGGTTGGCACCACAGTGAAATCTGTTACTTGAAGGACAGCTCCGACGCAGACGCCCTGTAGCGTGCATTCCAATGAGCCCAAACCACCGCTACTTGCGACTTCAGTGGTGTCAAGCGAGAGCTCATTGGAGGGCAGGGTGGAGGTGTAATGTGTTTCTGTTGAAAGCTGTTACCGCCTCGGTGCCACTGATGGCCGTGTGTTTATTAGGAGGAGGCCAGTGAGGGCCTGCAACCAACCTGTCCGCGTGCTGAAGATACTGGACCTACACCTGGAGTTATGATCTGGGGTGAGATTTCCTATGACAGCAAGAGCATTCTACTGGTTTTCTCACGCATCTCGACAGCAAATCTGTGCTTCAGTCTGGTGATTCGGCCTGTGGTGCTGCCATTGATGGACAGTGTTCCACGGAGTGTTTTCCACTGCGGAGTGTCGGCATGTTGCCATTGCCTGCTCGATCACCAGATCTTTCTCCAGTCGTCCACGTATGGGATATTATCGGACGACAACTCCAGCGTCATCAACAACCGTCATTAGCCGTTCCTATATTGACCGACGAAGTGCAACAGGCATGGAATTTCATCCCACAAGCCGACTTCCGGCACCTATACAACACAATGCATGCACATCTGCATACATGTATTCAACATTCTGGCCTTTACACCGGTTATTGCTGTACCAACATCTCACATTTGCGATGGCTTATCTCGCGCTTACATTAACCTGTGATCTTGCGGTGTTAATCGCCAAAATATGTTACCTAGACAGTTGTATTCCTGATATTTGATTACTCTGTATTAATTATTTTTTGGTGTTCCGATCCTATTTCTTCAGTGTCTACCAGGTTGTTTAAAGGCAGCGGACCTAACTCTCCAGAAGGAACGATGAATTCCACGAATCCACAACTATTTCGCTACCTATTGGAATAGCGAAACAGTCTTATAGGAGTTCAATTGCACAGAAGGACAAGATACGTAGCGTGTTCTTCTGTTAATGAATGGGATACCTACGACGAACAAGGCCTCTTCACATATTTATTTATTTATTTTTTAATGAAGCTTGCCTTGTCGACAACTTATCCGGCGGCAGCGATGAAGAATATAGTACTGCAAAAGTGTTTGCCATTGTTCATTCTGCCACTGGGTCATGTTTGGCATCTCACTATTTTAATCCTCGTGGACCTATCGGATGTTGTATGTCTTTGCCTTCTTCCAATGACTTTTCAACGGCGACAAAGTCGAAGTTTGCCCTCGGTGGCGGTTACCCTAATTACGATACCCATTAGACGTTTTTCCGAACGTCCTTGCTTCTTATCTCTATCATTGTAATTTTTTCAAAGTTTATGCCACGTCTCTTATGGGTACGTATGCACATTATATTACTGTCATTATATTTACCTAGCCACGACACTTACTTTCCTGTGTGCTGAGCCGGTAAATTACTTGTACTATTGTCTGTGTGAGGACTGAATTTCTATCAAAATAGAATCACGTTATGACTGGTTGCAGACTGTTGATTCACACCAATACATGCGGCCATATGCTCGAGTTCTGTATCTTTTTCATATAACCTGTTGAATTGCACAGTGAAAATTAATCCTTCGTGAAGATGATGGTTGTGGTGGTCTAAGGCGGTGATGATGGTTGTGGTGGGAATTTTCTTCTTCTTCTTCTTCTTCTCCTTCTTCTTTTTCTTGTTCGCCTTCTTCGGTCGAAATACAGGTTTGCTACAGCTCTCCACACCAGACTATCCTGTGCAAGACGCTTCCTTTGAAGTAACTGCTACAACCTACATCCATTTGACTTGTTGAGTGTAGTCTAGCTTTGCTATTTTTATCCTTCATACATACATCATAAACAGTTTTGCATCACCTCTGTTCCGAGAGTTCCGGAACCTGTACAGAAAACTGGAATAGAAGTCAACATAAACATCATTTCCGCCCTTTTTATTGCTCATGAAAACCACACATTGCATGTTGTACCACCGGACAGCGAGACTTTCAGAGGTGGTGGTCCAGATTTCTGTACACACCGGTACCTGTAATACCCAGTAGCACGTCCTCTTGCATTGATGCACGCTCGTATTCAAATGGTTCAAATGGCTCTGACCACTATGGGACTTAACATCTGTGGTCATCAATCCCCTAGAACTTAGAGCTACTTAAACCTAACTAACCTATGGACATCACACACATCCATGCCCGAGGCAGGATTCGAACCTGCGACCGTAGCAGTCGCGCGGTTCCGGACTGAGCGCCTGAACCGCTAGACCACCGCGGCCGGCACGCTCGTATTCGTCGTGGCATGCTATCCACAAGTTCATCAAGGCACTGTTGGTCCAGATTGTCCCAGTCCTAAACATCGATTCGGCGTAGATCCCTCAGAGTGGTTGGTGGGTCACGTCGTCCATAAACAGCCCTTACCAATCTATACCAGGCATGTTTGATAGGATTCGTGTCTGAAGAACATGCTGGCCACTCTAGTCGATCGATGTCGTTATCCTGAAGGAAGTCATTCACAAGATGTGCACGATGGGGGCGCGAATTATCGTTCATGAAGACGAATGCCTCGCTAATATGCTTCTGATACGGTTGCATTATCGGTCGGAAGATGGCATTCACGTATCGTACAGCCGTTACGGCGCCTTCCACGACCACCAGCGGCGTACGCCGGCCCCACATAATGCCACCCCAAATCAGCAGGGAACCTCCACCTTGCTACACTCGTTGGACAGCGTGTCTAAGGCATTCAATCTGATCGGGTTGCCTCCAAAGACGTCTCCGACGATTGTTTGGTTGAAGGCATATGCGACACTCATCGATAAAGAGAACGTGATGCCAATCCTGAGCGGTCAATTCGGCATGTTGTTGGGAACATCTATCCTGCGCTGCATGTTGTCGTGGTTGCAAAGATGGACCTCGCCATGGACATCGGGAGTGAAGCTGTGCATCATGCAGCCTATTGCGCACAATTTGAGTCGTAACACGACGTCTTGTGGCTGCACGAAAAGCATTATTCAACGTGGTGCCGTTGCTGTCAGGGTTCCTGCGATCCATAATACACTCCTGGAAATGGAAAAAAGAACACATTGACACCGGTGTGTCAGACCCACCATACTTGCTCCGGACACTGCGAGAGGGCTGTACAAGCAATGATCACACGCACGGCACAGCGGACACACCAGGAACCCCGGTGTTGGCCGTCGAATGGCGCTAGCTGCGCAGCATTTGTGCACCGCCGCCGTCAGTGTCAGCCAGTTTGCCGTGGCATACGGAGCTCCATCGCAGTCTTTAACACTGGTAGCATGCCGCGACAGCGTGGTCGTGAACCGTATGTGCAGTTGACGGACTTTGAGCGAGGGCGTATAGTGGGCATGCGGGAGGCCGGGTGGACGTACCGCCGAATTGCTCAACACGTGGGGCGTGAGGTCTCCACAGTACATCGATGTTGTCGCCAGTGGTCGGCGGAAGGTGCACGTGCCCGTCGACCTGGGACCGGACCGCAGCGACGCACGGATGCACGCCAAGACCGTAGGATCCTACGCAGTGCCGTAGGGGACCGCACCGCCACTTCCCAGCAAATTAGGGACACTGTTGCTCCTGGGGTATCGGCGAGGACCATTCGCAACCGTCTCCATGAAGCTGGGCTACGGTCCCGCACACCGTTAGGCCGTCTTCCGCTCACGCCCCAACATCGTGCAGCCCGCCTCCAGTGGTGTCGCGACAGGCGTGAATGGAGGGACGAATGGAGACGTGTCGTCTTCAGCGATGAGAGTCGCTTCTGCCTTGGTGCCAATGATGGTCGTATGCGTGTTTGGCGCCGTGCAGGTGAGCGCCACAATCAGGACTGCATACGACCGAGGCACACAGGGCCAACACCCGGCATCATGGTGTGGGGAGCGATCTCCTACACTGGCCGTACACCACTGGTGATCGTCGAGGGGACACTGAATAGTGCACGGTACATCCAAACCGTCATCGAGCCCATCGTTCTACCATTCCTAGACCGGCAAGGGAACTTGCTGTTCCAACAGGACAATGCACGTCCGCATGTATCCCGTGCCACCCAACGTGCTCTAGAAGGTGTAAGTCAACTACCCTGGCCAGCAAGATCTCCGGATCTGTCCCCCATTGAGCATGTTTGGGACTGGATGAAGCGTCGTCTCACGCGGTCTGCACGTCCAGCACGAACGCTTGTCCAACTGAGGCGCCAGGTGGAAATGGCATGGCAAGCCGTTCCACAGGACTACATCCAGCATCTCTACGATCGTGTCCATGGGAGAATAGCAGCCTGCATTGCTGCGAGAGGTGGATACACACTGTACTAGTGCCGACATTGTGCATGCTCTGTTGCCTGTGTCTATGTGCCTGTGGTTCTGTCAGTGTGATCATGTGATGTATCTGACCCCAGGAATGTGTCAATAAAGTTTCCCCTTCCTGGGACAATGAATTCACGGTGTTCTTATTTCAATTTCCAGGAGTGTAGATAGGTAGCGGTCATCCACTGCAGTAGTAGCCCTTGGGCGGCCTGAGCGAGGCATGTCATCGACAGTTCCTGTCTCTCTATATCTCATCCATGTCGGAAAAAAAACATCGCTTTGCTTCACTCCGAGACGCTTGGACACTTCCCTCGTTGATAGCCCTTCCTGGCACAAAGTAACAATGCGGACGCGATCGAACGGCTTTATTGACCATCTAGGCATGGTTGAACTACAGACAACACGAGCCGTGTACCTCCTTCATGGTGGAATGACTGGAACTGATCGGCTGTCGGACCCCTCCGTCTAATAGGCACTGTTCATGCATGGTTGTTTACATCTTTGGGCGGGTTTAGTGACATCTCTGAACAGTAAAAGGGGCTGTGTTTGTGATCCAATATCCACAGTCAACGTCTCTTATCTTTAGGATTTCTGGGAACCCGGGTGATACAAAACTTTTTTTGATGTGTGTATTTCTCTGTATTCTTTGTTGGCTCGGACTGTGTGATATCATTCTGTCCGTTCTTTTAGTTAATTTGTGGCACAAGGCTCTTCTCTCAACTTATTTAACGTTTTATCATCAAACCTTCATTATCCTTCTGTGTTACTACATTTCAAAACCTAATGTCTTCTTCTTATCTCCATTGTAAATCGCCCACGTTTCATTCCGTACAAGACCAGTCTTCAGGCAAATGCTTCCAAAAAAAGAGCTCTTACATTTAAATTTATGTGCGATCTAAACAAGTATATCTTTTTTTTTTTCAGAAATATTTGTTTTGCCACTGCCAGTCTGCGTATTATATAGTCCCTACTTTGACCATCGTCAGTAATTTTGCTGCCTACATAGCAAAACACGCGTACTACTTTTAGTAGGGGAAGTAGTGGTATAATCGGGGCAGCTAAGGAGAAAGCTAGGTAACACTGACAGTTTTCATTTTTGGGACTTCAAATTTATTTCAGTGGAAGATAAATGAGGCATGAACAGCAGATATGAACTATGAAGACTTATTTTTGATAGTTTAAATTATATTTTATATGACTCAGCACTGTGAAATATTCATTATACCCCATACCTGTGAGGCACAAAGGGCAATGTTGTATTTTCCATCTGAGGCGTGGGACACACCGACACTCATACAAGTCATCCTCAGTCCACCCTGTACAGTCCTCGTGGTGTCACTTCTCACACTTTAAGTACGTTACCCAATCACCTAATTTTCTTGTTGACGAGTAGGTCCCTTTTTAGAAAGAAGACAAGGCGTTACGTTCTCATCTTTCAAAAGAGCTGCTTGACTCACACGTCTTCAGACTATTTCGACTATGTATGGTGTAGACCTGGAGTCCTAAAATAATTTATTTAATCTGCTGGGAAAATGCTTTCCTTGCATTGAGTTCATTTTTGCAGGGAGACTCCGTGATCACGGCGCATTTTCCTCTTCTCCTGCTCGACGACTGACTCTCGTAATGAGAAACTGGGTTTACTTTTTCCGGTGATACACTGAATGAAGATAGTGTTTACACAGCAATCGACGGACCAAGATGTGAAGAAGCAGCAACTGACTGTGTTGTATTCTGGGAACCTGGCATTATTCTTTCTATCTGATGGTGAAAATTATTCTTCGCCAAATGCATTTGCATTAAGCGGAAACGTACCCGTACTTTGTTGCTGTACTAGTGTATGCAAGTCCGAACAACTGAGCTATTTGGTACTGGGTTGTCACTCTTTCCTGATGACCGTTAAGCCATGTCTTAATTTACTGACTGTATAAAGTGCTTAACGCTTCCATTTCAAATGAAAATATACCCCTTCAATAGGGGATAATTAATAAAATTATTAGTGACGAAAATAGTGAGAAAATTGGCGTTAAATAATTGTAAATCTCATATGTAATTATTAAATTGTAGTTATTAGAAGGTGTCTACACAAGTAGTGTACCGTTAAGAGCGTATAAGTTATATGTAACGAACTCATGAGGTAATATCAGGTAGTTCCGGCTTCACCCATAGTGTACCGAATCTGTAAAAACGTTTAATATGGCACGTGTTCATAAAGCCTTTTAAAAGTATTATTCATTGTATCAGTAGTTTCCGCTTGTAATACGACGGTGTAAGTTCCTTATTGAACATGAAATATCATAAAATAAGGCACACAACCACAAAAGACTAATAAATTATTTTGATCAACAACAACGCGCCAGACGCTACTAAGCCTGATGGCGGTACAGAAGTTGCCGGTAAAAAGTCATCAATTCGTAAAGAGAAATATGAGGGTTCACAGTTTCAACCCAAACTCGATTATAGCCCAATTTCCCCTATCTCGTATCCTAATCTAATTCAGCATCACCTGATCGAATTCGACACATTCAATTACCCTTGTTTTAATTTCGTTGATCTTCATCTTACAACCTCTTTTGAAGACACTGTCCATGCTGTTCAGTAGATCTTCCAAGCTATTTTCCAACTGATAGAATTACACTGTCTTTGGCAAATTTTAGACTTTTACTTCTCTCTGAACTTTTCAAATTTCTTCTATGCAGGCTTGCCAGAATATCCCGATATAGGCTGGATTGTCCCGATGTTTCTGCTGAAAACCCGACTACCGGTTAAACTTTGTCGGGACATACAAAAATCGCGGTAGCACCAGAATGGATAATGTTTCACAGAATTTAGGCTGTTAATTATACGAGTTAATAATGTTGTGAAAGTAACTGAACATCAAATTGCAGCTGTTAGTCCTAAAGGACTTGCGCTCTGCAGCCGTGCAGAGTCTCAACTTTAAGTTGGACAATCAGCTCCCTAGCACTGAATCGCTTGTGACGATTATCACAAGCCAATTTCGGGAAAAAAAGGCCCCCCAATCGGTAGAAGTCGATAAGCTTCGGTCGACAGTCATTTGTTTTTGGCAGGAGCCAACGTTACCTTTTATTAGGCTGCGTTCACACTGCCGGCCGGGCCGAGCCGGGCTGACGCGTACTGGCTCGGCTCGTGCCTAGCCAGCTCAGGCCGACGACTAGTGCATTCACATTGCGCGCCGCGCCGAGCCGGGACGGCGAAATGGGGGAAAATCCACTTCTCCGATTTTCATGTTTTAAAAATTCTTAGCGGTATATAAGACTTCGCCACATCGTTTTATGAACTTTTTTCCTTAAAAGCGTTACTTGCGTCGTGAAAAAAGAAAAAGTCTACTTTTCGTTTCGCGTGATTTCTTAGTTTCGTAACGCTTCCCAACCGATTTTGAAGAAAGTATGCGGCTAAAGAATCTGATTTTTGTACACGTGGTAGTGCAACATCTTAGCTTCGTATTGAATCATTTATCTTTCCATATTTCATAACAGTCATTGTGAAATGATGCTATTTGTCAACGTTGTGCACTTGATTTACAAATCTTGTAGTGAAAAAAGTTATGTAGCGGGTAGCTTACTGTTAGATCCGTTTTAGACCATACATTGTTGGGAATGAAATGTAGCTAAAAGTACCAAAAAGTTTTTGAAATGGTAATGATACTGATATCTGTCTCTGGTCACAAGTAATGCGAGCTACTCAGTGGCGTCAGTGCCGCGTCCGCAAGCCACGGAGTTCGCGCGGTTACAGCTTGGTTTATGGTTTAGTGTAGTCATATAATGCAGGACAGAAAAAAACTAATTACTGGTGATCAGCGCAGACCTAGTGTCGATCCCTCGTATTATTTTAATGGTCTCATTGTCTAGATAAATCCAAATGTATAAGAATTTTTCCCTCGGCTACTGGACAATCATCTGCTATGCTTTTATAATTGGCCACACGTTGCATCACAAAAGACAAACAATTATTTGTCATCAACATCCTACAATTAGTATGATGTACATTTCGTATTTCGAACTAAAAGATAACTGAAGGGCAGTTCTTTAGTCTCGTTGTCTACTTTGACAGAAAAAATAATGGAGAGTTAATGAAACTGCTGTAGATCGGCACAGATGTGCGTTTCATTGTTCTTCATTGTTTTTTTTTCTTCTTCCTTAGCGGGCTGCGCTGCACTGTCAAGGTAATCCCCACTCTTTGGCTAAATGGCTGGCCGGAGGCCAAATAAGTAAATTTAAAAAGATCCCCACCCTTCGACAGCTGACAAGCAAGTCAGTAGAAAACGCAGTTGCTCGCCTTTAGCTAGTCTGTGCTGTCGTGTAGAACAATGTCTTCACTCTTTTATTGGTATTGTTTTGACTCTGCAGTAACTCGTCGAGTTTTGAAGTGCAGAAGAACTAGGAGGTTATGGATTCATCCCATAAATAGCGACAGACATTTAGGAGAGTTTTTTTCTTTATATGAAGAACTTAAAAACTATCCTGAAAAATTTTATTCAAATTACAGAATGAATCATAATACATTTCAGTATGTGCTGCAGAACATTCAAGACAAAATTTCTAAAGAGAACACAAATTTTCCCAGAAGTATAACAGCAGAAGAAAAATTGTGTATAACGATAAGGTAAGATTCGTTAGTACACACTTTTTGGTTTGCAGTAGAACTTTGTACAGCATTCACTACCTCCAATTAATTGTAGTCATGCTTTTGTATTTTAAATTTCACAAACGCTTACCTCTGAGGGGAAGAGAGTTTATGGGACTTCTGAGAATCATTAGGAAGTAATTAGCTTCGTCATTTTGGGTAATGTCTTGCTGTGCCTTCAACGAAGAATCGCAGAAATACTCCTTCAGAATTTTCCAACTTTTTTTCTTCTTTTTTCTTCATGATGCAGCGCTTGGCAGTGGTGATGGTTCATCATGTGGAGCCACTGATAACCTCACAGAATTCTTTTCATTACCTTGTAAGATAGACAGATTGATAGGCGAAGAGTTTTGAGATAATGCCCTATGACTCAGTGGTTCTATTTCCACTGATAAGGAACTGCCATAGCATGACTTTACAATTCATTATCATCTGGTAGGCACACATTTCCGTCCCTCAGTGACACTCGTATCTGTCTCCGTTTACAAGTAAATGCGAACTATTCAGTGGCGGCAATGCCGCGATCGCTGGCAAGGTATTGTTGTAAATGCATGTAAATACGGTAGATTAAATAAATGAAATAAAAGTAATTTCGCATGTATCATTATAATAAACGTAATTTTTCCTCAATGATTGTGAAATGTGAGGTAACATTTTAAAATAAAAGACGTGTGCAGTCACACTTGTGATGAAAGCAGAAGGGAGACGCGTGATGCGTGTACTGCAGAAGCTGTAGTGCTGCTCCACAGGCTCGCGCCTGCGGTCGGCTCGCGCCGGCAATATTAAACACTCGGGATGTCGCCGGCTCGGCTCCGGGAGGCTCACGCCGTGTCGGCGCGGCCCGGCCGCCAGTGTGAACACCACAATTCAAAACCATGTGTTTGATATTGGAGCGGGCGGCGGCCCGGCCAGGCTCGGCTCGGCCCGGCCGGCAGTGTGAACGCAACCTAACAGTCCTGTGTGAGGTAGTCATTGTCTGTTTTGTTACTGCGTGTTGTGCGTCAGTCTACTTCTAGTGCTTCCTTTCCTTGTGATAAGTGTACGTAAATGTTATTCAAAATTTCAGTAAATATGACGAAATCAGATTCGGCTGCGAACATCATTTAATCGATTTTTTTCCCTCTGACTTCTGCTTGCAGAAGCAGATGTGTCTTGTTCACCCTGCACGGTGGCTGTGAATGTTGGGGGGAGAGGAGGGGGGGGGGCAGAGCTTGCAGTAGGCTAAGTTACATAGAACTTAGCACCGACTCAGAAATCGATCGAAACGGCTGGTTACTGTTACTCGTGGCGAAACATTTTTACTGGCCGTCAGCGAAACTGATGAAGAACCAGCATTGCAAAAGAAGCAAAAAGTGAAACTGAAAATCAATTTTAGTGTCGAATGGTGTAAGGTTTACTTATGGCTTCACAAATGTATGGATGATTAGCTACAGCGCTCACTGTGTTGCATGCCTCTCCTAGTTTAGCATGTATCACTGAGGTGAAACGGCAGAACTGCAAAACTGACCTGAAATATGCGCTTTAAAAATCCCGATTATGTTTTGTTTAAGAGTGTCATATTCGGCAAAAAAAAAAAAAAATCCCGACTTCGGTTTAGAAAAACTTGTCAAACCTGCTCCTATGCTGTGTTCCTCAAAAGAATAAACCTGATGTAAACATTACACCATGTGTTCTTCCACGTTGGCTGGTATCTCATTGGATTTCGTTTCACGTGGAGCGGAAGCCATGCTGTCTAGAGTAAAGACAAGTACGATACTGAGGATACGTTCTATGCTGTGCGTTTCGCGCACATCGACTGAGCAATAATACGGGTCAATAGCTCCACCGATGCATGGCCAGACAGCTGGTCCAGCAAATCTGCAATGATATAATTTCTAAACAGAATGATATAATATTCGGCGAAACTCCAGCAATAACGCACGCTTCTTAGGGGACCAGACGGAAAGCATGACATGCTCTCATTCTTAGTTAACATAGAATTGTAATTAAAAACAAGAGTGCGAAACTTCCTAACTTAAACACAGGGTAATTTTTCTTCGTTTCAGAATTCGAGTAAAAAATTTCAGTACTGGAACTGTTGTCAGCTACATTGATAACGAGTGGATAAGCAACAGAATAGTCAAAGCCATCCACTCGCCACATTTTCTCCTTTTCTGGCGTATCTTTCTGTATTCCGCCAGCTTAAATGGCTTGTTATTTCTCTCGGCAAATACCTTAATTTGGCTCCAGATCAGTTTCGCGTTCATGTTGCATTGGTACGGTGGCAACTGTAAAAATACACCGTTTGTATGGCGTGCTTAATGCTGTGAAAATTGTTTTCATGTTTCCACCACGTATGTTGTGTGTGACAACATCTGTGGTGTAAAAAAATGGAGACAGCCCATATAAAAAGTATTGATACGAGTTCATTAACATATATTTAATCCGTTTTACATTTAAAAGATGCTGGAATTCCAAAATGAACGAAAAAAAAAGAAATACCAAGAGAGATTTGAACCATAGAGAAATGATTTGTATTATTCTACTACCTACGGATTCAGCTGTAGAGTTGAACCATCGATCCATGGCTTGTACCGCTTTACCATTTTCCGATTCAGCTATGCATCCCGTTGCCACGGAGCCATAACTTTAGCAAATACAGTTAGTCGGAAAACATCAAAGCTGATTTTTCTTTGTAAACTTGTAAAAAACATTAAGAACAACCTGACCGTCGCCACTTTTTAACGGTGTTCCACGCGCGCGTTTCACTACTGAGCAGGAAGCGCTGTCAGTCGTCTTCACATATTAAAAGCGCGACAATCAGAGCGCAGCAGTACAAAGACAGAGACTGTTAACTATTTTTGAAATAAAAACTACATAGCTAAGGTGTGATTAAGAAAAACGTTGATGGCTGTTAATACGAGGGCAGCTCAATAAGTAATGCAACACATTTTTTTCTGAAACAGGGGTTGTTTTATTCAGCATTGAAATGCACCAGGTTATTCCCCAATCTTTTAGCTACACAACACTATTTTTCAACGTAATCTCCATGCAATGCTACGGGCTTACGCCACCTTGAAATGAGGGCCTGTATGCCTGCACGGTACCATTCCACTGGTCGATGTCGGAGCCAACGTCGTACTGCATCAATAACTTCTTCATCATCCGCGTAGTGCCTCCCACGGATTGCGTCCTTCATTGGGCCAAACATATGGAAATCCGACGGTGCGAGATCGGGGCTGTAGGGTGCATGAGGAAGAACAGTCCACTGAAGTTTTGTGAGCTCCTCTCGGGTGCGAAGACTTGTGTGAGGTCTTGCGTTGTCATGAAGAAGGAGAAGTTCGTTCAGATTTTTGTGCCTACGAACACGCTGGAGTCGTTTCTTCAATTTCTGAAGAGTAGCACAATACACTTCAGAGTTGATCGTTTGACCATGGGGAAGGACATCGAACAGAATAACCCCTTCAGCGTCCCAGAAGACTGTAACCATGACTTTACCGGCTGAGGATATGGCTTTAAACTTTTTCTTGGTAGGGGAGTGGGTGTGGCGCCACTCCATTGATTGCCGTTTTGTTTCAGGTTCGAAGTGATGAACCCATGTTTCATCGTCTGTAACAATCTTTGACAAGAAATTGTCACCCTCAGCCACATGACGAGCAAGCAATTCCGCACAGATGGTTCTCCTTTGCTCTTTATGGTGTTCGGTTAGACAACGAGGGACCCAGCGGGAACAAACCTTTGAATATCCCAACTGGTGAACAATTGTGACAGCACTACCAACAGAGATGTCAAGTTGAGGACTGAGTTGTTTGATGGTGATCCGTCGATCATCTCGAACGAGTGTGTACGCACGCTCCGCCATTGCAGGAGTCACAGCTGTGCACGGCCGGCCCGCACGCGGGAGATCAGACAGTCTTGCTTGACCTTGCGGCGATGATGACACACGCTTTGCCCAACGACTCACCGTGCTTTTGTCCACTGCCAGATCACCGTAGACATTCTGCAAGCGCCTATGAATATCTGAGATGCCCTGGTTTTCCGCCAAAAGAAACTCGATCACTGCCCGTTGTTTGCAACGCACATCCGTTACAGACGCCATTTTAACAGCTCCGTACAGCGCTGCCACCTGTCGGAAGTCAATGGAACTATACGAGACGAAGCGGGAATGTTTGAAAATATTCCACAAGAAATTTCCGGTTTTTTCAACCAAAATTGGCCGAGAAAAAGAATGTGTTGCGTTACTTATTGAACTGCCCTCGTACATTAGAATATTTTAAAGCTACATTTAGCGTTGCATATTAATAAGAAATCTAATACATAAGCAGGATCTACCTCCAAGAGCGTAGCGACACCATTGCTGAACGTGTGCTACGGCTGCTGACCAATCATCGCGTATGTGTTCGTTTACATTAGGTTTATTCTTATGATGAACAGAGTATAGCAGTTGTTTTTCTTCACAGTATGTTGAATATACCGACTGAATAACATTGGGAATAGGCTACAACACTGTCGCCGTTCCAGCCACTGCTTTCGTTTCATGTCCTTTGAGCCTTGTTACAACTGTAGTATGGTTTCTGTACTAGTTGTAAGTAACCTTTGACTCCCTGCATTTTTATTCATTCAGGATTTTGAAGGACGTGTTCTGGTTAAGATTGTGAAGTGTATGCATACGTAGATACCGCCGCTGTTTGATGCGCCGAATGCTACAGAGAAGGATAACTATACGCATGGATGGAGGGCTTTCCGCTGCAACGGCCAGCCGCTGCAGGTCAAGGCGGCGCGCGGCGTTCGGCAACGTTCGGCCGCGTTCGCGGGCGCTCGGCCGCGCCGCGGATTGCGAACTAGCGGTGCGTTATGATGGCATTGGCGGTCCCCATGGCGACGCGTAACGCATGACCAGCCAGCGCGCGCGCTTATGTGATTAACTTTAGACAACCATTCCACATGCTGATGCTCAGCTCTTCCTCGCAGCGCAGCGCGGCGCGGCAACGGCATTAACGGATTACCCATTATGCGGCGACACACACGGGGGGCGGCAGAGAGGCTGTCAGGAAAAAGGGGGCGGGGTGGGTGGGGGCGTAGGCGGCAGGAAAAAGCCTGCGGGGGCTGGAGGGATGGAGCGAGCGAGCTGCAGCGTCAAGGTGGGCGCCCTCCCGCGAGCTGCTAACGAGATTTGCCGCCGGAAAAAGAAACAAAAGTATATTTAAAAGGAAGCCCACGCCGCACGAGGATGGGGTTTTAAATGCCTATACGTGTACATTGTCGTCGTCGCAAGAGGATCTCCGGCTCTTTTTCGCTCGTCGGAAATATCGCCAGCGGAGGTGCGCGGCAGCCGTGGAAAGCGATGGCGTCGAGGGTTGGTTGCTGAAAGGAGGGGAGGGGGTGGGGTGGGGGGAGGAGAACAAAAAGCCGTGACCGTCCCCGCGGAGCGCGCTCAAAAGGAGCGCGGCCGCCTGTTAAGTTTTAGAGGACTGTGGCGCCGCTAACAGGATTCCCTGTCGTTAGCTAACCGAAAAGCGCGGTTCGTTTAGCACTGATCTCTTATTTGCGGCTAATCTAATACAGGCGACTGAAAAATGCCGCAGGAAAAATACTGTTATGCATTTTAAAAACCCGCCCACTCGGACGCGGCCGGCGTGTAGCGACGGATGCCTTCAGCTTTTTTTCCGCTGACGCTTGGTCGTGCTAGCAATGAGAAAAGCCCGGCAGCAGCGACGGCGGCGGCATCTGAGCGCTTACTGGAGGGCTCTGCGCAGGATGTCGCACCGGAGCGTGGGCGTGCGGGAAGCTGCGCTGCGCCGCCCAATTGTTCCCCAGCGGTTTCACGATGTGGGCCCCTCTCAGCTGCCTCACTCAAAGGCGCCAAGATAGAGCGCAGTGGGCATAACAGTAAGTACCGAGGCTCTGCTGCTTGTACGTACTTTGAGAAGAAAACTGCTCGCAAGGAGCTGTGCGTTCCTTATGTGAACATTTAGGCAGGAGTTCGGTGGCTTAATAGTGTGCAGTTTGAGAACATTAATAATCTACAGTTGACCCTCATACACAAGAAGATCAACGTCAAAAGTTGCTGATTACGATGATTAAGTCCCACCGTCCTCATTTGAGGACAGCAGCTTTTTTAGTGTTACAACAATCAGTTTTGGACTCTGACATTCCTCCATGAATGAGTCAACAGCAATGAAAAACTATGTCAATAACGTACAAACCTAATATAGTCTGAAAAATTTCTTCGGTTCATGAGAAGTGTGTACTGAAGTTAATTGGTTAGTGCCCAGTGTATAGTAATCATTTAATTTTATTGCTCTTTCATACGTATTCGTACATGTCGTAATTGTATGTAAAATGCTAATATAAATTTGTCCTTAAACATATGTAGTTTTTTAGTTGCCGAGTCGCAGATAGGCTCAACAAAAAGACTGTCACAAATAAATAAAGCTTTAGTCCCGTAAGACCTTAGTGAACAACACACACACGCAAACGCAACCCGTGTGTGTGTGTGTGTGTGTGTGTGTGTGTGTGTGTGTGTGTGTGTGTGTGCGTGCGTGCGTATGTTTACGTCTATAGTTGACGAATGCCTTAAGGGCAGAAAGCTTCATTTATTTGTCACAGTCTTTTTGTTGTGCCTATCTGCGACTCAGCATCGCCGCTACGTGGTGAGTAGCAACTTACATTCCATCCTGGATTCTCCATTGCTTGAGTTTTTAAGTTGGATTTTTCTTCTACTCAACAGCAATTTCTTAACAGTGTCCTCGAATAAGGTTCCTGGAACATGGTTTAACAGTTTACGCTCCTGAGAATAACTATGCTAGGATATAGTTTTTAAAATTTCAAGGTGCGCGAATAGTTCAGTTGTATCGGTGGATAGCGAAAGGAAGGAGAGAAATAATCAGTTTAGAAGAAGCATCAGAATATCTCGTGTCAGGGGGTAAACTGATGGTTACGTACTAGCACTACAACCCGATGTAGACCACCCAGCCGATGGAGAAGAGTATGGTGGTAAATAGACTGAAATACCTCTCATTCTTTATAGACGAATGGAAAAACTGGTAGAAGCCGACCTCGGCGAAGACCAGTTTGGGTTCCGCAGAAATGTTGGAACACGTGAGGCAATATTGACCCTACGACTTATCTTAGAAAATAGAGTAAGGAAAGGCAAACCTACATTTCTAGCATTTGTGGACTTAGAGAAAGCTTTTGGCAATGTTGACTGGAATACTCTCTTTCAAATTCTAAAGGTGGCAGGGGTAAAATACAGGGAGCGAAAGGCTATTTACAGTTTTTACAGAAACCAGATGGCAGTTGTAAGAGTCGAAGGGCACGAAAGGGAAGCAGTAGTTGGGATGGGAGTGAGACAGGGTTGTAGCCTCTCCCCGATGTTATTCAATCTGTATATTGAGCAAGCAGTAAAGTAAACAAACAAAAAAAATTCGGAGTAGGTATTAAAGCCCATGGAGAAGAAATAAAAACTTACAGGTTCGCCGATGACATTGTAATTCTGTCAGAGACAGCAAAGGACTTGGAAGAGCAGCTGAAGGGAATGGACAG
The DNA here is from genome assembly GCF_021461395.2 of Schistocerca americana. Taxonomy (NCBI): domain Eukaryota; kingdom Metazoa; phylum Arthropoda; class Insecta; order Orthoptera; family Acrididae; genus Schistocerca; species Schistocerca americana. Next base: position 368,127,771 of record NC_060125.1, on the reverse strand, counting down.
TGTCTTGAAAGGAGGATATAAGATGAACATCAACAAAAGCAAAACGAGGATAATGGAATGTAGTCGAATTAAGTCGGGTGATGCTGAGGGAATGAGACACTTAAAGTAGTAAATGAGTTTTGCTATTTGGGGAACAAAATAACTGATGATGGTCGAAGTAGAGAAGATATAAAACGTAGACTGGGAATGGCAAGGAAAGCGTTTCTGAAGAAGAGAAATTTGCTAACATCGAGTATAGATTTAAGTGTCAGGAATTCGTTTCTGAAAGTATTTGTATGGAGTGTAGCCTTGTATGGAAGTGAAAGATGGACGATAAATAGTTTAGATAAGAAGAGAATAGAAGCTTTCGAAACGTGGTGCTACAGAAGAATGATGAAGATTAGATGGGTAGATCACATAACTAATGAGGAAGTATTGAATAGAATTGGGGAGAAGAGGAGTTTGTGGCACAACTTGACTAGAAGAAGGGACCGGTTGGTACTACATGTTCTGAGGCATCAAGGGATCACCAATTTAGTATTGGAGGGCATCGTGGAGGGTAAAAATCGTAGAAGGAGACCAAGAGATGAATACACTAAGCAGATTCAGAAGGATCTAGGTTGCAGTAAGTACTGGGAGATGAAGCAGCTTGCACAGGATGGAGTAGCATGGAGAGCTGCATCAAACCAGTTTCAGGACTGAAGACAACAACAACCACCTCTCTTTCGGGATGTTGCAGGTGCTTTTGAAATACAAAGACACGTGGATGAAAATGTTAAAAACATGTGTGTTTAGATGTTCCAGGCTGGCCCACCGATAGACCGTCCTTTATCAAGGAACCAAAGAAACAGAAACGAAATCAGAATATTTTATTCTAAGGATTGTTGGAACATTTGTTCGCAGATAACGTTAATAATCGTAAAATAAGGAAAAAGTGCCTTATACAACAGAATCTGAAACAAAATACGCGTTTACTTTAAATCCTAATGAAATAAAAGTTCCCATCGGTTTTCTAATTTCAAGTGGGTACCACACCTCACCCCGCCGGGAAGATCAGTGGACTTGGAAATATAATTGCTTAAACAGTTGTAAGCAGAAACTGTTGTTTTGAACGGAAGGTTCACAGCCTAAAGCAATTCGTAAAAGGATAGCTTATACGTTTTGAATTTAAGCTTTGGCCTTACTGTGGAACTGTTATTAGTGTAACGTCTCCCTTTAATGCGGGAAACAAAATATGTCTCATGTTTTAGAAGATATTCCTGTAGTTGAACAAGTTGTGCTTGATAGTTCAGTTACAGCAATTAACTCTCCATCAAATCGTACCGTATTCTTCGACAACTTTTTTACAAGCTGGTTCTTGCTGAAGGTGTTGAAAAAGAGTGGTTTCAGAGATGAAGGAACAGTAACGGAGATATAGACCGGAAAGTGTCCTGTGAAGCCAAACAAAGTGTAAGTATCGCGATAAAGGGGCTGTCAGGAAAATAAATTTAACAAGAAGAATGAAATTGCCATTGTCAAGTTAATGACGACAGGTGTCTTCCACTGGACACAAATTCTGACGATATTCAACCTACAGTATAAGTTAATGGATTTCGCAAGAAAAAGAAGTTTTTTTTAATCGAGTAACCAGCAAGTTTTCATAAATGCAATAAGTACGTATCAAGGGTTGACCTTGAGGACAGGCTCCCAGAAAAAATAATGTTATGATAAGGGGAAAGAAATGGTACTAGTGCTTGTGTACGAGAGCTATTGACATGATTGTTGTGAATACGCTTGGTCTTTACAACCTGTTTCATGAAAAAGACCCATTATAATGTTAGGCAATAGAAGACAGATTGCAGTCACAATTTGAATAAAGGGCTGGATGACCGAACTGCACAAGGGAGACCTAAGACATATGTCGCTGCAACTCAAATAAATGTACTACAGAACTTAAGATACGATGGAAGGGAACACCTTACAAGTAGGGTATCAGTGGGCATACGAGGACACACCGATCTTATCGTAACGTCACTGATAATAGTTCCGGCATCCTCGCACCCCTCCCCGGCATGTGCTGAAATGACTCCTAAAGCTGGTGGAAAGATGAGGTGGACACAAGCCGTCCCCAGTCTCCTTAACGTCCACGATTAAAATTGGTGACAAAATTAAACTGACGCGTGTCGAGGTCATAGGATGATGGGGAACCTCTTCACTCCTACCTTATCTCCCTGGGCCACAATAAAATGGCGAAAAATCTTCCCCCCCCCCCCCCACTCTCTCTCTCTCTCTCTCTCTCTCTCTCTCACACACACACACACACACACACACACACACACACACACACACACACACACACACACACACACACAGAGAGAGAGAGAGAGAGAGAGAGAGAGAGAGAGAGAGAGAGAGAGAGAGCGTAGAGTGTGTCATTTGTCAACGATTGCTATAGGATTGCTGATGGAAACAGTACAGCATCTCACTTTTCTCGATTTGAGAATGACTGAGAACTGTTTCATTAGTTTCAATCCGTTGGTAAGTTTCAATGCAGCTTACACTCCAATGCAGAACGAGTCTTTCACCCTGGAATTAACACATATTCTAAGACTTTCCGGCAAGTCAGTTCCACTGCAAATGCTGGTCTACCGAGGTATGTAAACGAGATTGGAGTGGAACACTGTCAGATAGTGAACTAAGTCGCGTTGCGAGAAGTATTCGAATTAATCAGCTGGTTAGAGCGCTGCTCGCAAAAGACGAAAGCCTTTATTCTTCTAGCGTTTCTTTGGAGCATACGCCTATAGTTCATCACGATGTTTTATCTGGAAGGCATACAAACTAAATACAAGCGCGCCAAGTAATGTCTCCACTACATTTACATGTCCTTGTTTTATTTAGTCAGTGCCCCCGCATCGCAGAAAAAATGCAAGGAGGTGCAAAGTACAGCACACGTTTCGTAAGACAGCTACTGACGCCGCCTTCAGAATGGAGTAATAACAGCATGAGCTTTTAATGCTGTTGAAATAAAACACGCAAGGGAAGGTGATATAACACGCCACGCACACGAACCTGCTGCGCCCAGTACGTCGGTAGACACGTCGCATCCAGGAAAACAATTTGCCGCCACGCCGATGGTGTGCTTTCGAACAACTGTCATTCGATAATGGAAGTGATAGAATAGGCTCGGAGTGTACAGAAATTAACACTGAAAAAATATTGACTTTACGTTCCAGCACTTTAACGGTTTTTTATCGCAGTACGCGAAAGTGAAACAACTGATCGCATTTACTGAGGAAAAAAAGTCTGTGCATGTTAAATGTTATTGTTTGTCGGTCAGTACACAGGTGCCACGCGGGAAAACACGCCGAAAGTTATACAGGAGTTAGTAGCGTGGCGCAGGTTAAAAGCCCCGTTTGCCGCGGACAAACAAGTCTGCGTCGGTTAGCACATTTCTCGCTCCGGATCATAAAACAAGCGGTGTATGCACGCAAATCGCGGGCTCTAATATTTATTCAGGAGAGGCGGCAACCGATCGTCTGGAACAGTCGAAGCGGGCTGCCGCTAACCTCAGAGCAGTCGAGGTACAGAGGGGTGGCACCGCTTAACGTGCAGAGCCACCGAGCCCATGGGGTTTCCCACTAAAGAGTCTGAAAAGTTCTCTGCTTGGCTTGTGAAAACAACAATTATGCTTTCAAAGATGTTTCATTTTTTTAACGCAATCTCCTTTAATATCAATACTTTTCATCCAGCGGTGTTCCAGTGCCATTATCCTCTCCCCGATGTCTCTCTCCCGAAGTGCTGCAAAGCTGCACTTGGCTTCTTGACTGGAAGAACAGTGCTGACCAGCGACTAATTTATTCACTTCTGAGAATAAATTGAACTCCAAGGGAGCCAAATTTGGGAACAGGGTGAATGTTCCAGCACTTCATATTGCAAATCCCTCAATTCCCACATTGCCACAATATTTTTGTGGGCAGGTTCATTGCCCTGATTAAAGATGATTTTTTTCTTCTTTAAGCTGGGTCTGTTTTCATGAAAGCTTGCGTCCAATTACATGTTGAGAGAAGTATTCTTCAATATGGTTTCACCTTTTTCACGACAGTCAATACGCAAAATTCCTTTCGCATCCCAAAACAATGACCCATCGTTCCCGCCAATGGCAGCGTCCCTGCCTCCTTTGGATTCGGGTATGTAGTGATAACGTACGTTTCATCCACTGACACGTAACGACGCAAATTTCACTTTTTTTTTTAATGCACCAAACGGTTTTCGGAAAGTATTGTGTGAATGTGTTTGTGATCCGCAGTGAGCTCACTGACACCCATCTTGCGCAAGGCTTTCTCATGTTTAGTTCCTCGTGCAAGATGTGACCAATACGTTCCTTTCATATTCCTAGAGCATTAGAAATTTCACTTACCTTTACACGACGATCTTCCAAAATCATATCGCGCAGTCAGTCGATGATTTCCGGTGTGGTTGCACTCTTTGGAAGTCCTTCGCGTGGATCACTTTTGAACTTGGCTGCCCTTTCTTCACGGGGAAAATGAAGATTACGAGCCGCCGTACAGATTTACAAGCCGAAAATTAATTTCGGTCGGTGTTAAACATTCTTTTACGAAGAATTTAATCACCACTCGATTTTTTCCGATTTACACAACACGCCCATCATAACTGCTTCAATCGACTACCTACAGTCAACTGCTGCCTGCTACGGTCGTAGGTTCGAATCCTGCCTCGGGCATGGGTGGTGTGATTTCCTTAGGTTAGTCAGGTTTAAGTAGTTCTAAGTTCTAGGGGACTGATGACCTCAGGTGTTAGGTCCCATAGTGCTCAGAGCCATCCGAACCATTAGTACCTTCTAACTCTTGAACTGCTTGCGAAAGTAAATCATGGGTAAGACTGTGCAAACGATTTTTTTATCACATGTGAGGAAAGCGGGCACCTACCCGATGAAACGTGGTGCATAAGAACGCTTTACAAGATACGAAAATGATGTCAGCAGAGATATGTAGGTAATAGCCTGTCTGCAGACGGGAACGAATATGTTAACCAGATGGGGGCAGAAGTTCATTTCCACAGGTTACAATGGTGCACTACCATCTGATGATATAAAAACGATATTCGTTTATTTAGCATATGTAGCATATGAATGTACTGCTACTACTTTGTCAGAAGTAAGAAGTAATATTCGAAACGACAGTAAAAAATCATTCTGAACCATACGAGCCAGGTAAACAATATCCCCTACGAATTTTATAAAACTTTCTGATCAGGCATCACGAAAGGATTGGTTGGTTGGTTTGGGGAAGGAGACCAGACAGCGAGGTCATCGGTCTCATCGGATTAGGGATGACGGGGAAGGAAGTCGGCCGTGCCCTTTGAAAGGAACCATCCCGGCATTTGCCTGGAGCGATTTAGGGAAATCACGGAAAACCTAAATCAGGATGGCCGGACGCGGGATTGAACCGTCGTCCTCCCGAATGCGAGTCCCGTGTCACGAAAGGATTCATTGCTGTAATGAGGAAGAAACGACACTGCGACTGCAGATACTCTGGAAGAGGAATCTGGAATGATCGTACTCGTTTCCCCAAGTAAAAAAATAGCGGATTTCTCATCTAGAAAACCGTGGCGGCCATATTAAATCAAACCCTTCCAGACGTCCACTAACTAAAACAGACGTGTACTGTACCCAACAAAAGCATTATACATGCGTGATTTTTTCAGGGGTTTCTTCCCATGACAGTGTCAGGCACAAACGATAGGACTACTGGACATCGATTTAGAGCCCTCAGTACTTAACAAGTCTGTTGCTCGAATCATAAATAATAGTCTGTATCATTCTTACAAAAATAAAGAATTTACTCGAGTTACTGCTTACGAATGTAATGCTTGTCCGAAACACTCTGCCACTTTATGCTTATACGTTTGCCACGTGATCATGACGTCACTTCCGTTTATGACACCAGAATTTTAGAACAACTACGGAAATTCTGGAAATTTGTGGTAAGTTCCAGCGGGCCAAACTGCTGAGGTCATCGGTCCCTTGGCTTACACACTACTTAATCTAACTTAAACTAACTTATGCTAAGGTGAACACACACACCCATGCCCGAGAGAGGACTCGAACGAGCAACTACGTCTTCAGCTACATACATACTACGCAACCTGTCGTATTGTGCATGGCGGGGGATACCTAGGACCACTCCCATACTAGAGTGGAGCAACGGAAAACCGACTGTCTACAGGAGTCCGTCCTAACCATATTTTCTGTTTAGTTTTCGCAGTCCTTATACGAAACGTGCGTTGGCGTCATTGCCCCTCGCTCACAGGTTGTCAAAACTTGAATGTAAAGGAAAGTTTCACAATGGATCGCCCTATCGTGCATAGGAACAGAAAGATGGAATAAGAGACATAGGGAACCACGGTATTATTTATTTCGGCTTGTGTTCTTTTCCGATACATGCAGAATTCACAGGACTCTTCTGATTAACGTAATTATGTAATGAGTTTCCGGAATAATATAGAACTGGACTATTGCTTACTTTTGGTTGAATTTAAGTACCACCCATTTCTGGAGATGTTCTCGTGTAGTAAAAAATTTATTGTAGATCGTTTTAAGACAGGTTGCTTACATCATGTCCTCAAGCTGCAGTTCTTGTCGCATCTGGCGGTGGCAGTTTACCTCTCTCTGCCGGCTATAATCTGTCGACCGCTATATCTTTTGCACGGTACATGAGCTCAGGATGCGTCGCCTGCATTTTCTCGCTAGCGGTGTTATCTGAATTTTGTGGGACGGCAGAGGGGCGACGTAGGGGGAGGATTCTGCATTTATCAGGTATGCGTACGAAGCTTCTGGCAGTTAATGGCAGCCACTGCGAATGAATAAAGGTCTTCCAGACACTCCGGCAGTGCTTCCCCGGGATTCCAAGTGCGACAAAGCTGTCTGTGCCTCCTGTATGGACGGACCAGACCGTCGGCTCTCCGAACGGAGTCGGCGGCAGTGGCCAAGCACCTGTCGCCTCGATGATGATTGTTTTGTAGGGCGATCAACTGCGCGGTCATCAGCGCCCGCTGTCGCCTCGAGATGCGCCAGCAGTGTTACCCCTGGCTTCAAACTGTGGCGAGGCAGCGCCTCCCATGTGGAGCGACGGGACCAACATGTTGGCATCACAGGGGGAGCGACACGCTGAGCTGGCATCGCAAGCCCTCCGAACTGATACGGCGGCGGCGGCCAAGCACTGGTCACCGCAAGATAATACGCCGGCAGTGCTACCCCTGGCTTCCACCTGTGGGGAGGCTGTGACTCCTGTATGGAGGGACAGGCCCATCACGGTAGCAGCAAAGGGAGCAGCACGCTGAGCTGGTATCGCAAGCTCACTCCACTGAGTGGTCAAGCACTGGTCACCTCCAGATACACTGGCAATGATTTCTCTGGTTTTCAATCACAGCGAAGCTGTGCCTCCCATATGCAGGGATGGGACTATCACAGTCGTAGCAGGTGAGCGGTACACTAAGCTGACATCACAAGCTCTCCAAATTGAATTGACGGTGGTGGCCAAGTACTGGTCGCCTCCTGATACATAGACAGTGTTCTCCTGGCTTCCAACTGTGGGGAGGGGGACTGAACAATCACGGTGGCATCAGGGGAGCGGCGCACTAAGCTGGCATCGTAGGCTCTCCGAAATGAGTCGGTCGACAGTGGCGGCCGAACACTGTTGCAGACCCTCTATCGACACGCGGTAGCCGGTAGCATCTTCTAGACTGGGACAGGTAGCTGCCTCCCCAGAACCTAACTCTTAACCTATGGTTGGAGAGCAGTGCCCGGCAGTTGGCGAACACCACGGATGACGAGCAGCGCCTTATAGCTGGCTGCAGAATTTCGGGAGCAAAGTTCGGGCAGTCAGGCAGCTGTCCTTGGATCGCGGCTTGGAGGCGACACTGGAGGCGGAATGGCCGAGCGGCTCTAGGCGCTACAGTCTGGAACCGCGCGACCGCTACGGTCGCAGGTACGAATACTGCCTCGGGCATGGATGTGTGTGATGTCCTCAGGTTAGTTAGGTTTAAGTAGTTCTAAGTTCTAGAGGACTGATGACCTCAGAAGTTGAGTCCCATAGTGCTCAGAGCCACTTGAACCATGTTTTGGAGGCAGTGGCCGTGGCCGTGGCAGCCTTTGACAGTACTACACACTGTGCCGATTATCTGCAGAGGGGGGGCGTGAGCACTGGGATGGTTACACTTAGTTCTCCTCCGCGAATTTTTTTGTTTGACTTTAGATAAAATGCATTTCCTCTACTATTCCTATCCTATGGCGAGGAAAATTGTTTAACTTGGCACATTAGTGTACTCGTTAAAATACAATGATGTGTTAATTGTTTATTTTGGTTCATTGGTGTATTTTGTTCAAATAGAACACTGTACTGCTTGTTAAACATATAAAATCACGCATTTAGATATACACCTTAGAACAGAAGAATGGTTATTTGGAGAAAATTGGCAAAACTGTCTAACAAAAGCAATGGGAGGTGGGAGTGCTTGCAGTAAATGTCGTGACGTCATTAACTTACTGGAATTCACTCACATATTGGGCTGTCAAAGCAAATTATGCAGTAAATTACATTACTGAAATTTTCTACATAGGATAACTGCTGTTGTCGATGATGATCCAGGGAAGGGTACACGTTAAGATTTCGAAAAATGTAAGATATCTATAACTTAGCCCCTCTAATGTTCAGTACCAGCTGACAATCCAGGTGTTTACCGGATATTCAAATGGTTCAAATGGCTCTGAGCACTATGGGACTCAACTGCTGAGGTCATTAGTCCCCTAGAACTTAGAACTAGTTAAACCTAACTAACCTAAGGACATCACAAACATCCATGCCCGAGGCAGGATTCGAACCTGCGACCGTAGCGGTCTTGCGGTGCCAGACTGCAGCGCCTTTAACCGCACGGCCACTTCGGCCGGCTTACCGGATATTCATTTCGCTACTTTTCTATAAGGAAGGAAAACAGAAAATAAACTGTTTTTATAGTGAAGTATCGAAAAAAAATTTCATTTCCATGTATTCATGAGAACACATTTGAAGTTATGAAACAGTTGTACAAAGAAATATGCATATTGCACAAATGCATAATAAGTACAGAACCCATATTAAGAAACGTCTTCCTACACAGTTTCTGGGCGCAGCTGCTTCGCATGTCTACGGCGTAAACGTACCTCTGTAGACAACTATCGTTTTCGACTATAGCCGCCTGCGCTTCAGCGATGCGGGTAGGAGAGATTTCCTTAAGCAGGTACGACACCAGGAGCGTCTTACGCTAGTAGTAAACAATAAATGTATTAAAAGTTTATGCATCGTATGTCAGTGTTTATGACGTTGTATCTCTTGACCTTTGCATAGTGCAATGATACATTTCTGTAGGTAAATATGTTGATACTGTCAGCGAAAAATGTTGTAAACAGAGTTAGTAGCAAAGAAGGAATAAATTTAAACGTCATGCATAACGCCCCATTTGTTCCCCCATCTCAGTGTTAAAGATGTCACGTCTCCTAAAATGTGTGTGGTACCATGATATGCTTCTGTAGTGACTTTTTGCGGCATTTGTGGATACTGTCTGCGAAATTTATTGTCAATACAGTTATTAGCACAGAAGTAATACACTGAAGCGCTAAAGAAACTGGTATAGGCCCACGTGTCCAAATATAGAGATATGTAAATAGGCAGAATGCGGCGCTGCGGACGGCAACGCCTATATAAAACGTGGTGTCTGGCGCAGTTAGATCGGTTACTGCTGCTACAATGGCAGGTTATCAAGATTTGAGTGAGTTTGAACACGGTGTTATAGTCACCACACGAGCGATGGAACACACAATCTCCGAAGTAGCGATGAAGTTGGGATTTTCCCTATACGACCATTTCACGAGTTAACCGTGAATATCAGGAATCCGTTAAAACATGAAATCTCCGCCATCGCTGCGGCCCTGCAACAGTGGGACCAATGACAAATGAAGAGAACCGTTCAACATGACAGAAGTGCAACCCTCCCGCTGATTGCTGCAGATATCAAGTGCTGGGCGATCAACAAGTGTCAGCGTGCGAACCATTCAACGAAACATCATCGATATGGGCTTTCGGAGTCCTTGATGACTGCACGACACAAAGCTTTGCTTCACGCCTGGGCCCGTGAACACCGACATTGGGCAGTTGATGACTGGAAACATGTTGCCTGGTCGGACGAGTCTCGTTTCAAATTGTAACGAGCGGATGGACGTGTACGGATATGGAGACAACAACATGAGTCCATGGACCCTGCATGTCAGCAGGGGACTGTTCAAGCTAGTGGAGGCTCTGTAATGGTTTGGAGCGTGTGTAGTTGGAGTGGTATGGGACCCCTGGTACGTCTAGATACGACACGTCTAGATAGACACGACACGTACGTAAGCATCCTGTGAGATCACCTGAATCCATCCGTGCCCATTGTGCATTCCGACGGTCTTGAGCAATTCCAACAGGACAGTGAGACACCTCACACGTCCAGAACTGGTACAGAGTGGCTCCAGGAACACTCTTCTGAGTTTAAACACTTCCGCTAACCACCAAACTCCCCAGACATGAACATTATGGAGCATATCTAGATTGCCTTCCAACGTGCTATTCAGAAGAGATCTGCATCCCCTCGTACTAATACAGTTTTATAGACAGCCCTGCAGGATTCGTGGTGTCAGTTACCTCCTCCACAACTTCAGACATTAGTCGAGTTCATGCCATGTCGTGTTGCGGCACTTCTGCGTGCTCGAGTGGCCCTACACGATATTAGGCAGGTGTACCGTTTCATTGGCTCTTCGGTGTACGTTTAAACGTCATACGCGCTGCAGCAGTTTTTCACGCATTCCATTGTTTATGCCATCATATCTCCTGAAGTATGATAGTTGTGTGGTTCACCCCCCTCCACACCGATTGTTGCCTGACTGTAAGGAATATGTGTGCAAAGTTTGGTTGAAATCGGTCCAATGGTTCAGGAGTAGATGTAGAATAGACACACACACACACACACACACACACATATATATATATATATATATATATATATATATATATATATATGGTGTTACAAAAAGGTACGGCCAAACTTTCAGGAAACATTCCTCACACACAAATAAAGAAAAGATGTTATGTGGACATGTGTCCGGAAACGCTTAATTCGCATGTTAGAGCTCATTTTAGTTTCGTCAGTATGTTCTTCCACCTACGCTCAATGGAGCACGTTATCATCATTTCGTACGGGATACTCTACCTGTGCTGCTAGAACATGTGCCTTTACAAGTAAGACACAACATGTGGTTCGTGCACGATGGAGCTCCTGCACATTTCAGTCGAAGTGTTCGTACGCCTCTCAGCAACAGATTCTGTGACCGATGGATTCACGTTCTCCTGACCTCAACCCTCTTGACTTTCATTTATGGGGGCATTTGAAAGCTCTTGTCTACGCAGACCCGGTACCAAATGTAAAGACTCTTCGTGCTCGTGTTGTGGACGGCTGTGATACAATACGCCATTCCCCAGGGCTGCATCAGCGCATCAGGGATTCCATGCGACGGAGGGTGGATGGATGTATCCTCGCTGACGGAGGACAGTTTGAACATTTCCTGTAACAAAGTGTTTGAAGTCACCCTGGTACGTTCTGTTGCTGTGTGTTTCCATTCCATGATTAATATGATTTGAAGATAAGTAATAAAATGAGCTCTAACATGTTAAGTAAGCGTTTCCGGACACATGTCCACATAACATATTTTCTTTCTTTGTGTGTGAGGAATGTTTCCTGAAAGTTTGGCCGTACCTTTTTGTAACACCATCACAGAATGGATAGGCGTTAATCGCACATGCTGTTAAAGAAAGCAGCTATGAAGATGCCGTTGCAAACGACGTCGAATATATGGCAGTTGGTACACTGAATGCAAAGCTAAGTGAAGAATATGTCATCGGAAAAAATGTATATATAACTCATTCGCTATGCGGCACATATTTCTGCAGTATCTTTTGACGGAGGAAGAAGATTGCAGATAAATTGTTTTATCCTCTTCTGTGAAATCGAATGTCAAATGTACAACATATACAAAGTAAAATAACGTGAACATAGAAAGCAGTTTAAAGACAGCATGTTAGCGTGAATGTGAGATATTGCCGCACGAATATGGTGACATTTCTTTATGTAGCTTAATTAGGACGATTCAAAAAGAAGTTGTTAGAGATTTTCGGCATGTGGTCGTAGAGGATATTCCTAAAGGTACCACAGTCACGAAAAAAATGGTAGAAAGACACCACTGCTTGAGGAGAATGGACTGGTTACTCAGATCGTCAGATGGTACGCATAGAGGAACGTAGTGCCGAAAGAAGAGAAGTCTAAAAAAGTAAAATTTACTCATTTTATAGGGGTTAATTAAGTATTGTTTCTGTACGTAACGTCTGACTGGATATACATAATTTCGTCACCGAAACACACAAATTTCGCAGTAAATTTCCCCTCTAATAAAATACCTTAGGTTTTCAGCAGTGACCAGGTAAGTAAATTCGCTTCAGAGCTAAATGACAAGGTGGTATGTCCAGGCCAGTTTCGCAACCACATTTTGCCGACTGTTTAATTTTCGTAGTTGGTATCGTAGAGGAGCTCGCGGCAGTGATGCTCCAGTTCAAGGAAAAACCAGAAATAGTCGGCCGCCGAGTTAGGACTTCAAGCTAGATACGTTTCTGTACTGTTTCAGTTTCTCTGTAACGCCGCCAGTGGCAGTGCGTCAAGTGGTAACAGGTTCTGTCTGAGCTTAGCATTCTCCTTAGCTGCGCACTCAATACGTCAGAGTAAGTCTGTGTAGCAAGTTGAGTTTATTTTTGTCATCCGTATTCATATTCTGGAAGAGAGAAGACCTTTTTGAGGGTAAAAACGATGATTATCACGTGCTACAGTGGTGTGGAGGAATTCGCGGCCAACACTTTGATATAGGACACTTAGGGGCAAACTACCTCACACTGGCCTACAAACTACAGCGCGTACACGTCGCGTGAATTTTAAATATTCTCTCGCTCTCTTCGCGCTAACTATTAGTCCAAGAGAAAACATGAAGAGGACCTTCTTTTTAGGAAATTAAATGTACGAAGGCGTGCTGAAAAGTAATGCCTCCGAATTTTCTATGTGAAAGTTCTTAAAGCTTTTTAAATAAAACAAACATGATTAATATTCTACATATTTATGCTTCATGTTTATGCATTTAGTTCTCAGCATAGTCACCCTGGCGACGCACACATTTAGTGACGAGTTTGTTGATCCCGCAACTGTAGAATATTTGACTTTGTTTACGGAGCCACAATCGCCACAATCACACCTCTACTTCATCACTACCTACGAGGTCTGTTCAAAAAATTCCGGAACTGTGTCCACAAAATTTTTCTGCTTTTACCTTTTACTTATTGTGCATGGTCTCCTTTGAAATCTCTCCTCCACAATTGATACACAGCTCCCAACGCCATTTCCAATCCCGGAAGCTGTCTTGGTACGCCTGTTGCTGGATCGCTCGGAGACCCTTCCGCGAGTTTTCTTTTATCTCGCCTATCATTGCAAATCTTCGCCCTTGCAACGGTGTTCTCCACTGTGGAAATAAGAAAAAAAGTCCGCAGGGACAGATCTGGAGAGTACGGGGGATGAGACAGCTCAGTGATTTCGTTTTTTGTGCAATAGCCACGCACCAACAGGGATGAATGTGCGGGTGCGTCATGGTGATGCAAGAACCACGAATTGTGTCGCCATAGTTCAGGCCGTTTCCTTCTCATTTTTTTCGCGCAGGCGTCGCAACACGTCCCGATAGCACCACAACTTAAAAGTTGTCCCTGTGCCACGTATTCATGATGAACTAATCCTTCAAAGTCAAAGAAAACTGTCAGCATAACTTTGACATTTGACCTGACCTGACGAGCTTTTTCCCGATCCATTATGAGGATTGAACCTTGATCTCAACATAATAACCGCAGATGCACGTCTCACCACCAATTATGATTCTCTTAAGGAACACCTCGTTCTCATTTGCGCGATCCAAAAGCTCTTCACAGATAGCGAGGCGAATGTATTTGTGGTCATGCCTCATGAGCCGTGGGACAAACTTGGCGGCAACACGATGCATTCCAAGATGCTGTGTCAGGATTTCATTATATGATTCAGCTGAAATGTTTTCTTCTGCAATCTCTAGGGCAGTAAGTCCTCGATTGGCACGCACAATTTCGTTGACTTCCTGAGATGAGTGCCGTCGATAGTCGTCGAAGGGTGTCCTGACCGAGGGTCTTCTTTAACTTCCGTCCGGGCATTTTTAAGCCGTGTGAACCATTCGCTACGCAGAGTACGGCTTAAGAACTCATCACCGTAGGCTTCCTGCATCATTTGGTGTGTCTCTAAAGGCTTTCTTGAGGTTCACGCAAGATTTAATGTAGACGCGTCCCTCCTCTAACTCTGTCATTTGGAAATTCGGAAATTGTGCGACACGACGTTCTACTTAATACAGCACTAAACAATAACTAAGAGGCATATAACAATGAAGTTCCCGGCATTTACGCATTAAACAAAGGCATGTGCAGGGATGCGAACCGTATTTTGCTCCAGCACACCATTGGCGCGAAATTACAAATTTTCCGGAATTTTTTGAACTGACCTCGTAAGCAAAGCCCTCGAAGGTATTCCTTAAGTTTTGGAAACAGATGAAAATCGGATGGGACCTTGTCGGGACCGCATCGAGGATGACCGATGACAGCGAGCCCAAGACGTCGGATTCTTACAGACGTTGAAGAGCTCGTGTGTGGTCTCGTATTGCCATGGTGATGGAGAGGGTGCTTTATATGTGGACGAACTCTTCGAATTCGGAATTCGATTATAGCACGCTGTTTCTCAACGCACTGACATATCTACATCTCCATCGATATAGTGCGTGGTGGAGGGTACCCCGTACCACTACGAGTCGTATCCTTTCCTGTTTCACTCGCAAAGAGAGCGAGGGAAAAACGACTGTCTATATGCTTTCGTATGAGCCGTAATTTCTCGTATCTTATCTTCGTTTTCCTTACTCACAGTGTTTATTGGCGGTAGCAGAATCCTTCGACAGTCAGCTTCGAATGCCGGTTCTCTAAATTTTCTCAATCGTGCTCCTCGAAAAGAACGTCGCCTTCTCTCCAGGGATTCCCATTTGAGTTCCCAAGCATCTGCTTAACACTTACGTGTTGTTCGAATCTACCGCTAACAAATCTAGCGGCCCGCCTCTGAAATACTCCAATGTCTTCCTTTAATCCGACCTGGTAGGTATCCCAAACACTCCAGTAGAACTCAAGAATAGGTTGCCCCAGCGTCCTTTATGCTCTCTCCTGTACAGATGAACCACACTTTTTTAAATTCTCCCAACAAACCGAAGTCGA
Source organism: Schistocerca americana (assembly GCF_021461395.2). Lineage (NCBI taxonomy): Eukaryota > Metazoa > Arthropoda > Insecta > Orthoptera > Acrididae > Schistocerca > Schistocerca americana. The sequence continues at coordinate 368,112,370 of NC_060125.1, read as the reverse complement.
CCATTCACCCCTCTACCATATTCCTCACATCCTCATTCCATTTCATTTCGCTCTGCAACGTTACATCTCGGCATTTAAACGACGTGACTATGCCCAGCAGGACACTACTAATGCTGTATCTGAACATTACGTGTTTGTTTTTCCTACTCATTCGCATTAACTTACATTTTTCTACATTTAGCGCTAGCTGCCATTCATCATACCAATTCGAAATTTTTGTCTAAGTTGTCTTGTATCTTCCTACAGTCACTCAACTTCGACACCTTACCGTATACCACTGCATCGGCAGCAAACAACCGCGGATTGCTGCCCACACTGTCCGCCAGATCATTTATGTGTATAGAGAGCAGCAGCTGTCTTATACATCCCTGGAGCACTCTTGACGGTACCCTTGTCTCTGACGAACACTCGCCGTTCAAGACAACATACTGTGTTCTATTACTCCAACAGTCTTCGAGCCACTATCACAGCTGTGAACCTATTCCATATGCTCGTACTTTGTTAACAGCCTGCATTACCGCACTGTTTCAAATGCTTCCCGGAAGTGAAGAAAAGTGGAGTCGGCCTGTTACCCTCCATCCATAGTGCGTTGTATATCATGTGGGGAAAGGGAAAGTTAAGTTTCACATGAGCAGTGATCCTAAAATCGTGCTGATTCATGTACATAAGTTTCTGGGTCTCAATAATATTTATTATTTTCGGACTGAGAATATATTCAAGGATTCTGTAGCAAACCGAAGCTAGAGAGTAACAGTTTCCGCTTCCTCAGCATTTTCCGAATTTCGTTATTAAACCATGGTGGGTCCTTTCCATCCTTAATCTACTTACTAAGTACATAACTCTCCAGAACACGATTTACAGTCTGCTTAAACTTGGCCCATAATTCCTATACGTCCATGTAAGTGATGTCAATTCACTGTCTAAGTGAGATGGTAAGAACTGCTTAGCAAAATCACTCTCCTAGCTTTCTTGACTGATTTATTGATTTTCGTAACGATAGTTGCTATAATGATGTGATCGCTAATCCCTGTTTCTATACCGACTTTTTCTATAATGTCTGGCGTATTTGTAGCTAGGATATTTCCGTCAGTTGCCATAGTTACGTTACACAGTGGTATGTTACACCCTACATTTCGGAGCCCTCCAGCAGCAGAGGGCTGTAAGTATGTGGCCCTGAAGCATTAAGACGTAGAACGTCGATAACGATTGTTATATTTAAAAAGTTTTGAGTTTTCACATAAAGATTTGAAGACATTACTGTCAGCACGTCTTCGTAGTTATATTTTGTTGTGGAATACGTTTTCGCTGGAGGCCACAGTTTTCGAGTTATTCGACTTAAACGTTGAAAAGTGTCTTTCAGACGCACCCCCATCCCCACACTCAAGCCCCCTCCGGTCACAGGACTTCTAGTATGTTGTTTATGGCACACCTTCCTGCCACTGTATAAAAATAAACGACTGTACGTGTTATTTTCCGTTTCCGACCTGTTTTGGTCTTCTTTGACTGGGCTATTTCACCACCAGTTTAGTGGACTATTTCTTTAACATTATTAATTTAAAGTTTCCGCCGCGCGGGATTAGCCGAGCAGTCTAGGGCGCTGCAGTCATGGACTTTGCGGCTGGTCCCGGCGGAGGTTAGAGTCCTCCCTCGGGCATGGGTGTGTGTGTGTGTCCTTAGGATAATTTAGGTTACGTAGTGTGTAAGCTTAGGGACTGATGACCTTAGCAGTTAAGTTCCATAAGAGTTCACACACATTTGAACATTTTTTTAAAGTTTCCCGTGAGGGCAATGAAAGCTAAAACACTTTTGTAAATGCTATACAAAAACGAATTACGTTTACGACTCGGTCTAAACTTAACCCCTAGAAGCACAGTAGTTTCGTATTAAGAAGGAGAGACAAACAAATCGAATTATTGGTAACCTTAACCCGCTTAGTGAAGACCACAAGAGGTCGAATGTGGGAAATAATCCGTGTAGTCGCAAATACTTGTACAGCAAAAAGTAAATTAAAACAGTTACCTGAGTGAATCATTTTTTAATTTATTAAATTATTAATTTTATTAATTTCGAATTAACGATGCAAAGTTCCTTCTGATATGCTTACGCCATGACCCACCTGAGGATGGGGTTTTAAGTCCTCGAAGCGCGTAGTGGGAGAAAATGATGGATGCTTCAATTTATTTTTTACTGTCATAGTCACAGTTCCTTACCCGAAGTCGAACATGGACGACATAAGGTTAGTTGTACAAATCCGTGGGGTAGTTCCATGGACAACATAAGAAGAATCCTGACCCGCGGGAGGTGGGGGTGGGGGAGGGGAGGGGGTTGGAGGAGTGTTTGAAAGCTACTTTCGTACATTTTCCGTGAATAATTCGAAAACGTCGTTCTCTAGCGGATAACTTATCCCAGTTCAAAATTAAACTACATTAAATTTCTTACGAAAAAGTCCAATTCTTTTTTATATAGAACTAACAGTTTGCGCAAAGAGAGCGAGAGAATATTGAAAATCTCACGTGACTCGTATGCACTGTAGCGTAAGTAATTTTTTGTAGGCCTATTTGCACTATATAGAAATGTTCGTCCCGACTTCCTCGACACCAGTGTGGTGTGTTGTAAACTGTTATCATCTCCAGCCTGCGCACCTAACATAAAATAAGATTCTAGCCAGTGGCATCGTATTTAACTGTTATTGTATCTGTTTCGATATTCCACAGTGATTTTTTGTTAGAGTCCTAAAGGTGTACTCATTTTTGATTTGCGGTGAAAACGTTTCGTAACAAACAGGCGGGAGCACACGAGAAATCCAACGAGATGAAATCTTTTAATAGTCATGAAAAATACTACTGTGACCCATCTGGTCTTGTGAAGTTTGTAAATTGGGAAGAATTCGCTATAGAATGTTGAAGTGGTTCGCACGGATCACATCATCATCACGACTGTTGCGGAAGTCGTAAATAACAAATATTGTTGAATATAAGCTCACCGGACAAAATATTGGTCACCCCTCTTCGAAGAGCACTCTGGTCTCTTTGGACCACTGTATGAATGTGTTGTAGAACCGGTGCTAAGCGGACATGTGACCTTATACACAGTGAAGTGATTTGTATATGCAAGCCGTTTCTATGGAGTCAGTGTTGTTTGTAGGGATGGAAATTGTCGCTGAAACAACCGGTTTACTGTTATACCGTTTTTTTTCGTCTCCAGTTTAACCTGACTTATAAAACCGCTGAAAATAACCGATTTCTGACGTAACCGGTTGTTGTTTTCTGATTGCTTTATTTACAGCAGTGAACGTAGATTTGAAAAAAGGATTGAAAAATTCTAATGAAAGTTGAAGAGTAGGAGATCTCGATCGATATGGGGCTGGGGCAGAAATAGGTCGCAGCGTCTCCAGAAAAGATGACGAAGGTGAGGGATACGGCCGCCACGACAGCGAGAGTGAAAGGTCACAAGCTGATGACTTTCCTGCATTGACACTGTTGGCTGGAATACATTTTTCAGCTTGAAGCAACGACAAAGATAGGGTTCAGTTATTATCGCAGGTTTATAGTACGTCGGTAAAATTATAATAGTTATACCAGTGAAATGTATCCTCTCTTCCAAGGAACATTGTGGATGTTTGCTCCTTGTATGATGTCGCAAGTTTGTTGTGCCTCCTACCGTTTTTAATCTTTTAAAGCAAATGGAGCGTTGTACTTCATTCCTACCACACTTAGTAAAGTACTTCCAAACTAGGGATGACGCCATTCTGGAATACAAGCGATGTCCGAGGACTAAAGTAAAAAACTACTTCCCGTATCTCGTGGTCGTGCGGTAGCGTTCTCGCTTCCCACGCCCGGGTTCGATTCCCCGCGGGGTCAGGGATTTTCTCTGCCTCGTGATGGCAGGGTGTTGTGTGCTGTCCTTAGGTTAGTTAGGTTTAAGTAGTGCTCAGAGCCATTTTGAAAAAACTACTTCACAGAGCAGAAGTGGGCAACTGTTGCACAATGCATTTGCAGGTGCACAGTCTAAAGGCCACGCCACACATTATTGCCTCAATAGTGCTGTACGTATTCGTATGTTGTATGTTTGTTTCTCCTTTTGTCTTTGTTATTAAAACAGCATTGATTGCTTTCCCCATTTTATGTGGAAACCCAATGTTTCAAAGCAAGGGAAACTTTACGAATGAACATTACTCATTTTTAGAAAGTTTGATTTAAAAACAAAAATTTTAGAACTGCTGGTACGGAAAATTGATATGGCGGATTTGTACCCGGTTACTAGTAAGTAAAAAATTTGGTCACGTGCATGTAAGACTCTCGCAGTACGGGTTCCGTGTTCTTAGGGTCTTCAGTCAGAAGACTTACTTGATGCAGCTCTACGTGCTACTCTGCCCTGTGTAAACCCCTTCATCTCCGAACTACTATAGGAACCTATATCCTTCCGAATCTGCGTACTCTATTCATCTCTTGGTCTCCGTCTACGATTTTTACCCTCCACATTTTTCTCCAAAACTAAATGGGTGATCCCTTGATGTTTCAGAATGTGACTTATCAGCCCATGCCTTCTTTCTTTCAAGTTACTTGATGTACCAGTCTAATATTCAATGTTCTGTTCTAGACCACATTCCGAAAGCTTCTATTCTCTTCTGGTGTAAACTGCTTACCGTCCATGTCCAGACAAATACCTTCAGAAAAGACATCCTAACACTTAAATCTGTTTTCGATATTAACAAATTTCTCTTATTCAGATATACTTTTCTCGCCATTTTCCAGTCTTCATTTTGTATCTTCTCTGCATTGGGCACCATCAGTTATTTTGCTGCCCAAATCTACATCTATACTCCGCGAGCCACCTTACGGTGTGTGGCGGAGGGTACTTATTGTACCACTATCTGATCCCCCCTTCCCTGTTCCATTCACGAATAGCAAAATTCATCTGCTACGTTAAAAGTTTTGTTTCCTAATCTAATTCCCTTAGCGTCTCCTGATTTAACTCAATTTCATCTCATTATTCTTGTTTTGTTTTTGTTGATGTTCATCTTATATCTTCCTGTCAAGACACTCTCCATTCCGTTCAACTGCTGTTCCAAGTCCTTTGCTGTCTCAGACCCAACTGCAGTGTGTCGGCAAACCTCAAAGATTTTATTTCTTCTCCCTGAACTTTAACTGCTACTTCAAATTTTTCTTCTATATCTTTCACTGCTTGTTCAGTGTACAGATTGAATAACACCGGGGATAGGCTACAACCCTCTTCACTCCCTTCTCAACCACAGTTTCTCTTTCATGCCCCTCGACTCTTGTAACTGCCGTCTGGTTTCTGTGAAAGTTGTAAATAACCTTTCGCTCCCTTTATTTTACCCCTACTACCTTCAGAATTTGAAAGAGATTATTCCAGTTGACATTGTCAAAAGTTTTCCTGTACAAATTTAATTATGAATGTAAGATAGTTCATCCATTCAGGGAATCGAAAATGTCGACCATTGTGGCCTATTATCGACATTGATACTGGCAAGATATCAGTCCCATGATTTTCGAGGTAGTTTTAATTTCAATAATATAAATGTGACATAAAATAATGCCGGAGGCAGGCGACCATTATAACTACAATCAGCAGCTCTGCATTTAGGCGCCGGTCGGTGTGGCCGAGCGGTTCTGGGCGCTTCAGTCTGGAACCGCGCGACCGCTACGGTCGCAGGTTCGAATCCTGCCTCGGGCATGGATGTGTGTGATGTCCTTAGGTTGGTTAGGTTTAAGTAGTACTAACTTCTAGAGCTGTTACGTCCCACAGTGCTCAGAGCCATTTTGCATTTAGGCTGATTGAGTCGCTATGATAAAACTCAAACATTAGGCAAGGAGTGACGTGATAGCTCATAAGACGTGTTTCGGAATTTAGCCATCATCAGATATCCAGGAGTGATTACTGCACGTAGATACGGCATTTCAAGTTGCATGTGAAATAAACATTCACAACTTAGAATGATGATCGATACATTCCGTAACGCGTCGTGTGAGCAGTAAAGTCATTCCTTTCCTGATGGTAGACTTTTACCGTTGCGATCTAGTCAGCCTGAATTGGGAACTACTGTTTGTTTTAATTTCAAGATCGATGTGGGATAGCAAGTGACCAATGAATTATTCTTCGTGTGATACAATTATAAATTAAAAGTTATCGGACCTTTTTCCTTTACTTGTACTGTGGAACTTCGCTTCTTGCCAAATTTTACGATTCTGGGCCAATGGGAAATATACCACAGGTTTTGATGAGTGTGATCAAATGTATCCGGACAATTGGCTGAAAATGACTTAAAAGTTCATTGCGCCCCCCATCGGTAATGCTGGAATTCAATATGGTGTTGGCCCACTCTTACACTTGATGACAGCTTCCACTGTCGCAGGCATACGTTCAATCAGGCGCTGGAAGATTTCTTGGGGAATGGCAGCCCATTATTCACGGAGTGCTGCACTGAGGAGAGGTATCGATGTCGGTCGGTGAGGCCTGGCACGAAGTCGGCGTTCCAAAACATCCCAAAGATGTTCTATAGGATTCAGGTCAGGACTCTGCGCAGGCCAGTCCATTACAGGGATGTTATTGTCGTTTAACTACTCCGCCACAGGCCGTGCATTATGAACAGGTGCTCGATCGTCTTCAAAAATGCAATCTCCATCCACTAATTGCCCTTCAACAGTGGGAAGCAAGAAGATGCTTGAAACATCAATGTAGACCTGTGCTGTGATAGTGCAACAAGGGGCGCAAGCCCCCTCCATGAAAAACACGACCACACCATAACACCACCGCCTCCGAATTTTACTGTTGGCACTACACACGCTGGCAGATGACGTTCACTTGGCATTCGCCGTACCCACAACCTGCCATTGGATTGCCACATTGTGTATCGTGAAGCGTCACTCCACACAACTTTTTTCCACAGTTCAATCGTCCAATGTTTACGCTCCTTACACCAAGCGAGGCATCGTTTGTCATTTACCGGCGTGATGTGTGGCTTATGACCAGCCACTCGACCATGAAATCCAAGTTTTCTTACCTCCCGCCTAACTATCGTAGTACTTGCAGTGGGTAGTGATGCAGTTTCGAATTCCTGTGTGATGGTCTGGATAGATGTCTGCCTATTACACATTCAACTGGCGGCGGTCTATGTCAGTCAACAGACGAGGTCGGCCTGGACGCTTTTGTGCTGTACGTGTCCCTTCACGTTCCACTTTCCTATCACATCGGAAACAGTGGACCTAGAGATGTTTCGGAGTGTGGAAACCTCGCGTACACACGTATAACACAAGTGGCACCCAATCATCTGACCACGTTTGAAGACCGTGCGTTCCACGGAGCGCCCCATTCTGCTCTCTCACGATGTCTAATGACTACTGAGGTCGCTAATATGGAGTACCTGGCAGTAGGTGGCAGCACGATGCACGTAATATGAAAAACGTATGTTTTTAGGGGTGTCCGAATAATTTTGATCATATAGTGCCTATATGACCTAAATGCCCGTAGCTTTTCGTTGCATTGACTGAGAAGCTTCCTTTTATTACACTGCAACTTGATACGTCAACCCACTCCTGAGAAAAAGTGATCTTAACAGTCGGACGAGTAGATAGATAGATAAGTGACAAAAAACTTTTTCTCGTTTGATATAATTACAAATTGACAGTTTTCTGATTTTTCCTTTGTTGTACTGTGTAATCTTCCGTTTTTCCAAATTTCATGATTCTAAGCCAACAGGAAGTACGCTAGGTGTTTTGATGAGTGAGTTTGCGATTATTATAATATGTAACATAAATGGCGGTATCTTCTGATTGCATTGACTGAGACGCTTCAATTTTTTACACCGCCAACGCGCCATAGACCTCAATATCTGCCATAAATATCAAGCTGATTCGTCTACCTGTTCCTGAGAAAAAAAGATTTTTAACAATGGGACAAAAGAAATGGTTCAAATGGCTCTGAGCAGTATGGGACTTAACATCTGAGGTCATCAGCCACCAGAACTACTTAAACCTAACTAACCTAAGAACATCACACACATCGATGCCCGGGGCAGGATTCGAACCTGCGACCGTAGCGGTCGCTCGGTTCCAGACTGATGCGCCGAGAACCGCTCGGCCACAACGGTCGGCCAACAGTGGAACAGACACACGAACATCAAAACGGTCCTATATCAATTCCATTTTTACCGACTGAGGCACAGAACACTAAAGGTGAAAAAAGACTGTTATAACCGAAACCAAAGACGTACCGAAAAATATCGGTTATTGAGAACTAAAATACCAATATAGATTTTATCCGGCAGATTTTTCCCATCCCTAGTTGTAAGATTTATCCACGTGTACACATGACAGAATGGCGAAGGACCCACCGTGCTGGGACCACACGATGAACGAACTTGTCCGATTTGGTGGTGTATCAACACGGACGGTCCAACGTGTACCACTAACCATTAGATAAGATCCTAACCAAAAGGAAGTAGAGATGAGTGTCACATCTTGTCATTGACAGTTGGTTGAAACTGGAGAGGAATAGCTGCTCTCATTATATTCCCTTCTATCACAAGCAGCTTCCGACCAAACACTGGGAATGAAATTACACACAGTCATTTGCAGGCGAGTATTTTGCAAAAGACCACCAACCCGCACATCTTCAACGGGGCCAAACAACACAGGAACTGGACATTAGCTGACTGGAGGCGCGTTGTGTGGTCCGACGTGACGTGATTTTGACTCTTTTAAAACGATACAATCGAAAACCCAACGCGCTCTTCAAACCGAAGTGTGTTTCCGGCTGGAGTTTATTCCGTGATGTTTTGAAGGTGTTATGCACTACTGGACCTGGGCCCACTCATTCTTTCAGGCTGTCGTGGACACGAATCTGGACATTAATTTGAATATTGTTGGTGGCCAGATGGTGCCACCTCGTCTACATCTCCATGATAAGTATGCTGTGTGCACACCCTCCCCGCTTTCACAATGACAACAGCCAGTGTTCAAAGGCTGTATCTATGGGTTCCTGGTTTGAGGAACATTCAGCCACGCTATCGCACCTCGACTGTCCCGGTAAATCACCTGATCTCAGCCCCATAGAAAATGTCTGGAACTATTTTGGACAGCAGGTGAATCGTAATAGTCAGAATCCCCCTCAGTTCGGTAGCTCTACGAGATATAATAAAGATGAGTGGCTTCATCAAGATGTGTCATACCTTAAGAAACTCATGGATAATTTTCGTCGACGAGTTGAGCCCTTTATCACAACCAGAGGCGGCATTAGCTTGATATGCTGGAGTGCCTAATGTGGTCAGGTGTGGATGTTTTGTCTCGCAATTTGACCTCATACTGTCAATATACTGGTTACTAGAATACCTTACATTTTCGATTATCAAGTGGAGCAAAGTGTTTTGATGTAAAAAATTCACTGCATGCACATTATTTAACTGGCGGTGATGAACTTTGCTTACTCGTTTCCATTCTTGGTCGCAGCAACACAACAACCGTTTACTATGAAGACTTACAGCTAGGTCGAATTGTGGAAGTGTCAACTTTTATTATTCGAGTGCTGCCTGTTGTAGACTCGTAATTCTGCCGGAGTCCTTACTTTTTATGAAATGCGATAACAAACTGTTGTCATACTTGTGCCTTCCTAGGTCGTTAGTGTGTGTGTGTGTGTGTGTGTGTGTGTGTGTGTGTGTGTGTGTTTTATGTTGTTTAGGCCTTCGCCCATGCGTGTGGCAGGGAGTGGTTTAGGGGTAAGCATCCCCCTCCACATGTCAATGCGTTAGAGAGCCAGACAAGTAAACGTCAGCTGTTGTTTGTGAGATATCTTCACACTGTTTTTGTCCGCGAGGACATGCAACGGTTCATGAGTCAAATTCAGCTGTGTCCATCTATTTGGGATCAGAGGTTGGCTTAATAACCGTGATGCAGTTTCCATAGTGTGAAATAAAATGGCAAAGTAGTATAGTGCAGATTGTCAGCATGAATATTATTAATATTGTTTACAGTATAGTGTAATAAATGGTTACGTATCTTGAATTTTAAAACTATTTTAAAGGTTATTGAATATTTTATAATTTGAGTGTGTAACTAAACATTCAAGAATAGGGTTTCTGACAGTTTTCCACCGTAATTTGGAATTGCTGTTGAATGCCGTACAAGCTGTTTTTGCGTATCAGCATTGTTACAAAACTGTTCAGTTTCGTAGTGTTTGTTTGAATTAAATACTTATGAGTTACGTTAATACTTCATGGCCTACCCCGTGGTTCAGAATTTTAAGTAAGTTTAATACAGCAAGCACAGCATGAATCTTTGGTCTGTATAACACTTCTTTAAAATGAGCCATATAGCATTCATGCACAACACCAACCGTGGCAACAAGCTCCTTCATCGCTGCCCCAGTGCCTAACTAGCTGCATCCGTATTGACTGTAACCATTCCAGAGTGGCGCCTCATGCGAGCTCTGCCACGTGTACATTGTAAAACACCACGAGTCTGGAAAATAAGCCTCTGAATCGCACTGGCAGTTCCAAGTCCGTAAGCAATAACGAGAGAGGACATACCTGTAACACAATCTACAATTAAACACCCCTTTGTAGATAAGTCAGAACGTACCACTTGCGTTTTATATTTCGTTGAATGGAGTGCACATATCCAAAACATATTCCCTCCTGGAAATTCAACTATTCTCAAACAGGTGCGCCAAGGCTTCGTTGAGAAGCTTGGTTCCGTACATCCACAGCGCCAGGCGCTAACCGAATCCCAGGACAGATGAAAATCGACGATATGCTGCAGATGCCACTGCAAACAGTGACGGCACTACGCCCGCCGTGCTCATACAGTGCAATAGCACACGGAGCTCACTGTGCTAACTCCAGCAGTCAGTTTATTACCACTCCAGGCTACCTTCCTGTTAGTAGGCTCACACCTGACTGCCTTAGACCCGCTTCGGCCTCTCTCCAGGGAGCGTTTCCACACGGAGTCAAAGATCCCGACCGCTCGCGTCAATGACTGTGTGTCGAGAAGCGACACACTTATCGGTGAGAGTATTAACAAGAAGGCAAATAGACTTAACTATTTAACCAGGCATGTCAGTGACTGTTTCCCTTTCCTTCCTCAGTAGTTTTCATTTATTCGTCATTACACCAAATGCCCATTCAACAAATGTTCTTGCTTGGAATGCTTATCATTGTAGAGACTCTTCCGTTGTCCAATAACCTGTAAAAAAGGTCTCATCAGATTCTCTAACAAGGGATGAACTTCATTCCACAAACTGATACATTCCTTGAAATTGTATTGGTAGTTACAGTTCCCCATCACTAAGTTTCTTGTAAAAAGCACTTCCTTTGAACAGCCCATCAGATTTTTAACTATAGACGCCGACATCACGGAGAGCAAATTTGTTGTTGGCAACTGCTTGGAGTACAACAGGATACTACAGCGGGTAATTTTAGAACATGCTCCCAGGGTTTCAGGACACTGGATGTGTGGATGCTTTCCATCTGTCCATAAATCATTTACAGCTGGGGAAACCGCCTCTTGCATGCATTTTATTGGTAATTTCTTTAATTTGAGAAGCAGTCGACGTTGGTAAATGGATTGAAGCAGCTGAATTCCAAATGGCCAAACAAATTCATTTATCACCAATGATATAGTCGACCTCCTATTTTGAATGATGGTGCTACTGCATAATAATAGGCTATGACAGTAGAATGATACCCGAATAAAGAATTTTGGAGCTAATACTTCAACACGAAGACGTGCAAGTTCTTTTTTAAGTTTTGTTAGTACAATAGACATTCATTTAGTCCATCTATTTTCATAATTTGGCAGCAGTAGTGCTCCATGTTTTTTACATCCTTTTATTATTCTCTCCGTTGAAACGGTGAAATCGAAATGGAAAAACCTTAAGAGACAGTTACAGAGAAGATCTTAAAAAATATTGGCAAAGTGAGGTCAGGTGATCAAGGGGAAAGTCCATCGAAACGCAGTTCCATTTGGCCTTGATTTCAGTACATGAATTCATGAGAAGATATCCTGATTCCAAGACCTACTCACAGTTCCTTGTCAGTAGAAACAGAATCGGTGAGCCAAATGGAATTAGCTCAAGAATTATCACTTTTCAATATATGTGTATCACAACATGAAGATCGTTGTGAGAGGTCACCATTAGCTCCAGACGATGATCCATCGTCACTGCTAAGTATCGCATCAGTTTTGCAGGTCGAAAAAGACAAATTGGCTTTGATGAAGACACACTTAGATGCCATCCAAGATGACTACACTACTTTCTGAGGAGTCTCAGGATTGCAATAAATTTCTTCTCCACAGGCAAATGTGTAGAAAAGCTAAAATACAGATGCGTTTATATAATGAATTGGACACAGTAAGTTCTGTGCAAAGTTTTCATTCTATGATTGTGCACTAATTTAATTTAATTTTTCACCTGTTTAGAAATTGTTTTTGAATGTTCTGCAGCCGATACAAAGTCTATTACGTTTCATTCTTTAATATGAATAACCTTTCTCAGAAAGGTTTCTTAGTTCTTCAGTTAAGAAAAAAAATTCTTAATTGTCGGTCTGTGTTCATGGGGCGAGTTCATAACCTATTTCCTCTGTGCTTCAAACTCTCACGTGTCATTGTACTGTGAAAACAATACCAATAAAACAATGAAGCTATTGTTTTACAAGATGTCTCAGTCTAGCAGGAGGTGAGCAACTGGTTCTTGCACCTGTGTAATCTAAGACCTTGTATGTCAACTGTCGAAGGGTTGGAATTCTTTTGCCGGTGCCGAGCAGCCAGAAAAGAAGAAAAGAACCACGCACTTCTCGTGGTTGAAACTGGTTTGAACTGTACAAGGATACAACATAACGCCTGTTTCGGCTGATAGAAATTAGTTGACCTACCCTGCTGTCCTTGAGTCTATGCTGAAACTAGCCGTTATTCTTGAGAAAAAAGAAATGGAAACATCTTAGAGCCAGAGAGGAGAATTTAAAAATTGGCAAGCTTAGGTCAGGTGACCCAAGTAAATCTCCATTGGAAAGAAGTTCCACTTGACTTTGGTTTCATTACTGATATTTTCTAAAATAAATCTTATTCCTAAGAGCTGTGCACAATTCTTTGAAACTGGTGGTAAGGTAATTCTTTACAGCTTCTGGTACTAAACATTCCCAGAAATACTACAGATAAAATTTCAAACAGGAGCATTTTGTGTTCCAACCATATCAGACGTAGAAAAATCTATGGACGTACCTATATTTTCTAGCGTCCGCCGTTTTTCATCTCCAACTAGAAACCAATTAAACAGAATATCGCAAGATTTTATTATACTCGATGCACAGCAAAATGTCATCTTACATTACTTATATCTCGTTTTCCAGATTCAGATACGAAATGTACGTACTACATAATAGTAAGATACAGACAAGAATTGTATGCTTGCCATTTATGATGTAACGTGTGGACTACTATAATACAGATGACTGTCCAGTGTAATCGGCCGTCCCCGAGGAAAAAATTCTTATGTATCTGCCTTGTGAACATGGATGATTAAAAGCACACGAGGATCCGTACTATACTTAGACTGCCCGATAGTAATTCCATTTTCTATCCTGCAGTGTTTGACACGCTAAGCCCGCGCGAACCCCGTCGGCTTGTGATAGTGGTCTTCGCGCCATTCAGTAACTCGAATTTGCTTGTGAAAGGAGACATATTAGTGTCACCACAAATTCCGAAACTTTCGTACTTTTAGCTGTTTTTGACTCGCAGTAATGTATGATCCAAAACTTGGCGAACGGTAAGGTACACGCTGTTACGCTTTTTCAAGACAAGATTTGTAAATCGAGTGTATGATGATCACGAACGGCGTCATTTCATAATGAATGTTACAAATTACGAAGAGATAAATCGTTTCTTAAGAAGCTAAGAGTCCACACTACCACTTGTGAAAAAAATCAGATTTTTTAGGTGGATACTTCTACATCTACATGACTACTCTACAATTCGCACTTAAGTGCCCGAAAGAGGGTAATTTCTTCAATATTTATTGAGAAACATTGCGAAACTAAAAACTCACGCGAAATGAAATCAGACGTTTTCTTTTTGACAAGGGAAGTAAATATTTTGAAGATAAATTGAGTACATTAAACAATTTGCCCTAGTCTTACACATCTTCAAGTGTTTTTTAAGCGTGAAAATCGGAAAAGCAGATTTTCCCGTGTAAGGCTCCTCAAGTCTCTTTATTAATGTCTTTTCAAGTTTATCTCTTTGCGCCTGTCGGACTAAAGTATGGTAGCTTAACATAAAGATCACGCTTTGTTATGAAAACGACCAGACCATGTGCCTAATACGAATACGTGTCTCTTATATGTTACAAATACTGAAGTTCTTTAATTAAACAATGAAAAATGTCAGTTTTAAATAATAACAGAACAAGTCAAATTACTTGGGCATATTGTTCCTTTTGGAAGTAACACATTGCTGTGCCAATGTCTGCGCTCATCCAGGCTCGTTTAACATTTATGATTGTTTTAGATTCACACTATAGTAACCATTGCTACATTTAGTTTCCAAATTAATTAAACAGGTTTCCTCTGATCACGGAAGCCTATTTATTTACATTCTACTGTCAGTGCTGCTCCGCGATAAGTAATTATCCTCAAACACGACACTGCATCTACCATAAATCTCTTCATTAATCCCACGCGCCTTCCCGCGAAATGACTGTAATATTTTTCTTCTATAAACCGACGTAATACTTTTGATTCTTAATTCCACTTTCTGCTAAGCAGTGCGCAACCGCTCTGTACGGAAGCTCTACACCGAATCTTGTCCAGTGTTGCCAATTCATTTTCGACCATGTCTGTACACGACAGTGTGAAAAGTCTCTATCCTCAACTGCGAAGTCTCCACGGACGCAAAAAGAATTCTAGACCGACGACAAAAAGAAGAGATCACGTGTTGGGTAGTAACATTTCCCCTTTATTAACAATTTTGTACAATGAACGGTCACTGTTTTGAAACGAAATATTCACGATGTTATTTGGGAATCTTGCTGCTGTGCAGCGCGGAGTAGCCGTGCGGTCTGTGGGCGCCATGTCACGGATTGCGCGGCTCTTCCCATCGGAGGTTCGAGTCCTCCCTCGGGTGTGTGTGTGTGTGTGTGTGTGTGTGTGTGTGTGTGTGTGTGTGTGTGTGTGTGTGTGTGTGTTGTCCATAGCGTAAGTTAGATTAAGTAGTCCGTAAGCTTAGGGACTGATGACCTCAGCAGTTTGTTCCCATAGTCCTTACCACAAATTTCCAAATTTTTGTTGCTGCTGTTATTGTTTTGGGGAATTTTTGAATCGACGAAAATTGCTTTTATGAGCTCAACTATGTGATCAACTGTTCACAAGCACAGCGACTGCTCAGCAAATGCTGTCGCTGATCTTATTTCATCGGTTTTGTGGTCCTCTTCGAGCTCAAGACTTGCGGTAGGTTGAAACACCCACGATGAAAGCATCTACTTTTTTTTTTTTAATTGTGACACTAGACTTCTGTGCGAATCGAGAGTTGCGTGTTTCAAAAGTTAGCTTCTTCTAGCACACGCCCTGCATGAGCACGATAATTGTTGTCTGCAGTTAACAAACCCTCCAAACCGTTCCTCCTCTTGCCACACTTCCCTAAATTTCTGTTTTCGTCTTTGACTATCACTCCTTTGTAACTCTTTTTCGGTTCTGAAGCAGTAATACAAAAATACTAATACCAAGAAAACAAACATCAGAACCTTATGTTAAGGCTAAAGAAACTGATCTACGCGAGCAATTTTTCCTTTATTTACAGCACGTGAACGCACGACAAAGTCGCCGCGGAAGTTAGGAATGTAACTGTAGAAGTAACGATGGTGCAGAGATTACAGTAGACGAGCTAAAAGTTGCCCGATGGGCTCCTTGTTTCGGTCGTCGCATGGCGGTCTCATTCGGAGCACTTCGTGATTGTTGGTAGCGTCAGGGGTTCCTCAACTGTGACCATTTTTCTTCTGATCTTTGCGCAGTATTACAGCAACTTTAGTTTAATTTACGTTATTTGCTATAAGTAAGTACTGTATTTGAAAATGATTGCCTCGTAATGCGCATTACTTGTGTTACATCCGTGCGATATTTGTACATTTCAGGCAGTAGCTCATCGGCAAAAGAAATGCTAAGCAAACAAACACTTCAGTATTTCTCCCGTCACGTGCCCTATCCAGACAGTGACTAAAATACTTTCCTTCCGCACCTTGTTTCGTCCCTGATGTAGGCCTTGATAGGCAAGCTTGTACGGAATGGTGACAGACGTATAAAGTTGTGGTGGTTCTTTTTACGTATGTATTGTTGGTATTTGTTTGTTATGTAAAGTTGGAGTTAGTATTATTCTGCCTGCTTCACAACAGAAAAATTAATTACATTATTGCCTGTGTTATGGTACTTCTCGCAGTTAGTTTGCCCGACAAGCTCTGTTTATATCAAAAGACACCACCAACGTACAATATTCCGGATAAACAGTTGCATTGTTACTTTCGTTAAATTGTACTGCTGACGAGATTTTCGCAGTGTCCGTTAAGCGGGGATAAAAAAAATTACTGAAATCGCTATTTATGAATATGGTTCAATATTTGAAAAACTGACTACTATTACTGCTTCAGAAGAAGAACCGATAATCAAGAGTAATCTCCTACATTCACATTTATTTTATTATTTGTCAAAATTAGCAAATATTAACATATTTATTACGACTCTGGGCCGTTATCATTTAGCACAATGGCGTTGACCTTTGCGCCAATGTTCTCCTATAAAATGTGCAAAAGTTAATCAAGTAATTCACGTCGTGAATATAGGAGTTGTTACAGTAAAACATTTGGGACACTTTTATGTAATATTTGATTATATTTAGACTAAATATTACATGAAGTTTAGAGGTTTTCGTGCCACATCACAAAATGGGTTCTTACACAACCAAGAAACAAAAGGAAAGTGTGTCCATCCTTTTTCAAAAGGAACAGATATTACAATAACAATCACAGATCATATTAGTTGATTGCATAGTCTTTTCGAATTTTCTGCGATAATATTTATTTCGTTACGTCGTCAGTTTTGTTATATTTGCGAAGTTCTTCAACGTTATTTTTTCTCCTTACGTGGCGTACCGCAACAAAGTGTCTAAAATTTGTAAAGTTTGGCAACTTTTTTTAAATTTCTTATTTAGTAATTTTTCTTTGTTGGGCGAAAAATCCCTATGTTTTTCAGAGGGATCTGAAATCCTTCCCAACGTTCCTACATTTTGTAAAACAGAGCCAGAAGTCCCTATGCTTGGCAGCTATGCCCTTCTCCCCTAGCAAAGGGCATTATTGTCATTACATGGCAATACTATGCTTTCACAGAGGAAAGGCGCGCTCGGATCCCAAACTTCCAGAGGCCAGCGATTTGATAAGGAGTACAGTACCGATACGTTATGATATCAAAGATAACAGTACTCCTTACACCCGTTCTTCAAGCAGTCTAGCGCCTCGAACCGGCGTGGCGGCATGAGCTGGCTAAAAAGCGCGGGGTAGTCCATTAGATCCAGACCCCGTGTGCAGTCTGAATGCAGCTTTTATGATAGTTTTGGTTGCACATTATGTCGTAGCTTTAACTGAACTTAGACAATAAGTGGTGGGGAGCGTAATAATCCCCAGTTTGCCTTCATTTTCATGCCTCCCCGTCTGAAGCGGGTAAAATAAAGAAGACTGCTCCATGTCTGTCAAGCAGATGAGGCGGATAGCGGCGCAGAAGTTATTTGTGTCAGACGTCACGAAACACTGTCCTCGCTTTCGGGAGGACGGAAATTGATTTCTCCTTCCGGCCGTGCGAATTTAGGTTTCTCGCCAAATGCAGATGCTGGAATAGTTCCTTTGAAACGGATACGGCCGATCTCCGTGCCTATCTGCCCAGCTTGTAGTCTGTCTCCAAAAACTTCGTCGTAAATGGGCCGTTAAGCCCTTATCTTTCAACACGTTATGGAGTATGTGCAGCATTCGCTAACCACCGGGACCAGCATTGGTATACTTCTGATACATAATGCCCTGCATGTAGGGAAATTCTTCGGTGAAACAGTCATCCTCCCGTAGAGACACAATATGACTTCGCTAAAACTCCGGTAGCTGCTTCTCAACGTTGGTTTTGAATGTCGACAATCCATCCAGCACTTGTCTACAAACTACGCACTGCAGTGCACGAACTAACTGACCAAAACTTCCATCAAGCCACATATAATTCTTTGAGTTTTGTATTTTCTTGGCGTAGTACGCCGTTTCTATTTCGACGACAGCACTGTGGTATGAATCATTGCATTGACTCGGCCCTCAGTCAGTAACAATTACAAATGTGGTGGTCGTACATGATGAGCTAAAAGTGCTATTTTTCTGATTCCACCTGCATTTTTCTACTAGTGACGTGTTCTAGGTTTGCCGAAATACAGGTAATGTGTCACCAGGAAATTGCGGAGGTAACTCGCGTTTTCAAAAAGGATAAAAGAAATTTGCACACGATCACATACTAAAATTTGTTTCGGTTCCTTTTTGTTAGCATTAATATCCGTAAGATTACTCTTGAGTAACATATGGTTTCTCTGTTGAATATAGTAGTTCTTATTTATTTGATTATATACAAAATGATGAATAGTTTTTCGGTCCAATTTCAGTAATTTTCTTTTCGTTTACTACTACTGATAATGTATGCTTGTCGTGTTACCCACTTGACCCCCAAATTTTTGCTCCTTCGTCTTCATGCTCCTCGTCCTCCCTCCGTTCCCCAGTCCTCCATCCTCCACCCCCCTTCCCTCCACTCGTCTCTCAACAACCACAATCCCACCCTACACGCCCATTAGTGTGCTTATGCTTCGTCATCCTCAGGATGGAAAGTACATTTTTGATGTTTTGTAAAAGACAGTGTTGTGGATTAATGTCTATTTTTACCTGGGATGTGTTAGAAAAAGTTGTTTTACGTTCACGTAATTTGTAAAGTTTTTTACAGTAAAGTTTTTTCGCTTGTACAGGGTCGGAAGTGATAAGGATATTTGATCTCCTATTCTCCTGGTTTTCTTCTAATAGCAATGTTGTTGCTGACATGTAATGATTTTTTTTTTTACGTGCCAGCATGGCATGCAACTTGGTAATACACGCCGTTTCTGACGCTCCTATGTCTTACTGTTCAGTGATTTTAAGTATTTGACCGTTTTTGGCAAAGGTATTAAAAATTATTAATCCTGTTGTTGACTTGTACGGTTGTTGTATTAATTGTAGTATTCTTGATGGCTGAAGTAAATTTTAACCCTTTGAGGCCCATGAATAAATATAAGAAGAAAATTATAACAATTTCTTTCAAAATCTACTTTTATTGTCTCAAAAAGAAATAATATAGTGTAATAACAATAAAATTTATATCCCGTAATAAAATATTCTAGGTGGTTTCATAGTGAAACCATTGGGCTGTTACGACAGTTTTCATGGCTACATTTTCTCATGAAATTCAGTGAAACAGTTTTTTGTTTCTGTTCAGCACAAACCCACATTACACGTTTTGCAGAATGATCTTGTTTGATGTGGCTCTTTAGCAGTACTACAGTGTGCACATCTTCGAGACTGTCGTTTTTCTGGCATGTGGGATGCACTGTCAAATCGCTTTTGTGGTGCAACAAATGGCTTGAATTTGTTCCGCTGGATCTGAGATCTCTTGCGATTAGGAGTTGATGACGAAGTTCCTCAAACTAGACCAGCAATTACAGATAGTCTGAATTGCTTCAGAGTTTTCTGATCATCATCACAATGTTCATTATAAATGATGTAGGCATTTACAACAGTGACATCAAGAAAGTGCCAGAAAATTCTGTGCCACCATTTCTTGCTTTTTCTATCCATCTCATAGATTGATTTCAACATGTCGGATTTATCTGCAAGCCCCATATAGGTATTGTAATCCTTCACAATATCTGGGCATGAAAGTTCTGTGCGAGAACCATCTTTGGATTTCCGAGATGCTGTGTTCACGTTTTCAATGTTGTGGAAGTTTGAAAGAAACTGTATTGGTTTACGATCTTTCCAAACCAATGCCGTGATACCTTGGCCACTGCAACGAAACTGGAACTCTCCTCGTGACATGTTCTTTTCATTTTCGAAGTCTTTTGGGAACCCAACTCTGCCTTTTCTCACTGTTCCACAGGCATATATTCCTTGTTTCTTCAGATCGAGCATAAGGGGTACAGAAGTAAAATAATTATCAAAGTACAGCATGTGATGCTTTCCTGCTAATTCTAAACTAAGGTGTTTTACAACTCTGGCACCTAGACACTTTTCTACCTCCTGACCAATTTTCCCAGTATAAAGCTGAAATTTGGAAACGTAACCAGTTTCATTTGCCAGTATCCAAACTTTGTACCCACGTTTTATGGGTTTTTTGTGACATACACTGCTTGAGGCTGGATCTGCCTTTGAAACGAATCGTTGATTCGTCCACAGCAAGGTGTTCTGTTGGCTTATAACTTTCTGTGTACCTTTTTCTAACGTAGTCCAATAGTGGGTGTATCTTGAACAATTTACCGAAGCCTTTTTCTCCCTTTTTTGAGTGCTGGCTGTTATCCTTTGCGTGAA
Source organism: Schistocerca americana (assembly GCF_021461395.2). Lineage (NCBI taxonomy): Eukaryota > Metazoa > Arthropoda > Insecta > Orthoptera > Acrididae > Schistocerca > Schistocerca americana. The sequence goes on along the minus strand of NC_060125.1, from coordinate 368,091,751 downwards.
TATGCCCTAGCAACCACGAAAATCTATTCCGAGGCATGAGATCTGAAATGTGTGAATCACGGAGAACGGGATCAGAGGACCAATAACCCCTGTATGAAGGATAATTTTTTATACCCATTAGTAAATTAATGGCAAGAAATTTCTTCATTTCGTCAATATCGGTTGGTCTGAAAACTGTGGAACCTCCAAGCTTTTGAGTTGCATATAAATTTGTTTGATACACTAGATGGTCTAATAAATCATCACCAAATAGGCAACCAAATATTTCAGCGGGACTTGATTTGTTAGATGGGATATTTGAACCATATTCCTGTGAAAACTCAGTTGTTGCAATTGACAGTATCTGTTGCACCCATTCAATATGCTCATTTATTTCTGTATTGTCATCACACACATCGCCGTCATTGTTGCCACTACTAACGCGAACAGAGTCACTTTCAGCACAAACACCTTCATTCACATCCTCTTCAAATTCTACTAAGCTCTCATCAGGTAAAAGAAGTCAAATTCTTCATCAATTTCGCCTGATTCACTTCCAGTATCCGAAGCAACCGACTCAGGATCACTTGGAATTTCAGCAAGTATGTCCAGTAGCATATTTGTGGTAAGGTCACAAGCTCTGAATTGCTGATTTATTCTTGATGGTGGTCTATTATCCACAATGACACGCTGTAAAGAATAAAAGAATTTTCCGTTTGAAGGTCGTTATGTCCCAGTGGTTTCATTCTGCACTACACAAATAATGCTTTTACCTGACAACAATCACTTCGCTACTGGGACAATTAGCTGGCGCTGACGCTAGATGTCACCAGCAATCAACGTGGGGTGGTGGTTTCAAAAATGAACCTCCAGATCGCAAAAGCAGGCAAAGTAAAAATGTGGTTTCAAACCGAAACCACTTGGCCGGAAAGGGTTAATAAATAAAAAAGAGTTTGTTGTATCCTGATATGGCGCCCCCTTCCGAAATTTCCTTACGGCAGCAGAATGAGTACACTGACACTTATCTATATGCGCTGTAACTGTTCGTTGCACATTTTGACATGGTTTTCACATGTTCTGAAATATAACTTTTGACTATGTTACGTAAGTCTTGAAACGATATGTTCTGTATTTTTGGCATATGCTCTAAAAATTGGTAATACCTGTATTATATATGAGTGTAAATTCGGTTTCTGCTCTGTCGGATGATTTGGAAATGGGTCTCGGCCCGAAACTAGTAATCCAGTGAATGTAAAAAAAGTATAATTTGCAACTTTGGACTAGTTATTCGTTCTACTGTTTGTTCCACATTGTCGTTTAGAAAACGTTATCTTATGTAGAATTATTGTAGATGTACGATTGGCTCGAAAAAATTTTGGCAAAAGAGACACCAATACGTTATAATGGGCCGCCAACTTTTCACATCTGTGACGGTAACACTGGGTGTGGCCCAAGAAAGCGCAGTATAATCATTAAGGCTCTTGATATACATAAACGATTTATCAGATGTGACTCAACAGCACAATGATGGGTTCGCTGACGACCCTGTTGCCTACAGGGAAGGGGCACCGGTTGAACGATCGTAAAGAAGTGCAGGAAGACTGACAGGAGAAAATTTCCAAGTGGTTTAATGAATGGAAGCTCTCTCTAACTGCTGATAAAAGTAAGATGACTCCCATGACTAATTTTGTATCGGATGAATACATGCTAATGGGATACTTCGACAGACAGTCACATCTTTTAAACACTTCCGGGTAATGCTAACGAACCATATGAAATAGGAAGACCTTGCAATATCTGTATGGGCATGGCAAATGGAAGACATCGATTTCTAGAAGGATTTTGGGAAAGTTCAGTGCTTCTATAAAAATGAAGCTGCATATGCCAGTGCAACCTACGCTAGCGTTTGGAGTCCTCATCAAGCAGACACAACAGCAGACACCGAAGTAATTCAGAGGAGCACTGTCCTGGTGGTAAGAGGTCAGTGTAGCCCATACGAAAGAGTAACGCAGACGACTGGGGAAGTTAAACGGCAATCGTCGGAAGAATGACAACGTTGTTATCTCAAAATCCTGTTAGACAAATTAAGAGAATATGCAAGGAAGACCTAACAACACTGCTATCTCAGTCGTAACACCGCATGTCGTGCAAAATGGCCGGCCGGTGTGGCCGTGCGGTTCTAGGCGCGTCAGTCTGGAACCGCGTGACCGCTACGGTCGCAGGTTCGAATCCTGCCTCGGGCATGGATGTGTGTGATGTCCTTAGGTTAGTTAGGTTTAAGTAGTTCTAAGTTCTAGGAGACTGATGACCACAGATGTTGAGTCCCATAGTGCTCAGAGCCATTTGAACCATTTTTTCTTGCAAAATGGCCATGAAAATAAGATCGAGACAGATCGTGACGCGTTCAGTGACTTAGCCCTCCACCGTCCTCTGTCCCACTTAGCACGCCAGTGGAATAGAACAGTAAACAGTTAATATTGATACGAAGCACTCTGCGGTATGCAGATTACGGTGAACCTGCAGATGTCGAAAAGGGGGCGGAAACTACAGCACGATCACATGCAACGTACGTTTTCAACAGCGAGCACTCGCGGACGATCTTCGAGACGTAATCGTATTAAATTCGTCATTCTTGCTTGCTTAAGATACGATACGAACATCACAGATTTTCATTATGAAATGACACTTTACAGTATGGTGCATGTGTGAGGCAAAATCTGACTTGTCCTCCTCTCCTTTCAGATATGCTTGTTATTCCACGTCCCCCTTAATGGCTCATTGCTTTATACTTTATGTTAACAGAACTCTTGTTTTTGTTTCTTGTTCTACTAATCTTTTATTTTTGACGTGTTTGTGTCTTCTCAGTTACTGGCAGATATGAAATACTTTGTTACGCGCAGTAGGGCCGTTAGGATTAAAGGATGGAAACGATTCATGGAGTTCGGTTTAAAAGTACTGCATTTATTGTCCACCTTTGCAGGAAGTACATATTTATTTGAACAAACAAACTGCCCAAATAACGGAATTCAAAATTCAACATACCAATGAATTGTAAATAAAACTCAAATCCAATAAAATTTTAATTAATTTGTTACTATTATAAAGCCACAAACAGCTTGAAACAATCTACTTCCAATTCACACTGAGTTTAAAAATGAAATATTGAAAACGTACTACGAGGGCGTGCTGAAAAATAATGGCTCCGAATTCTTTATTCTGTTCTCAAAATCGATTGAGGTATTACATGTCACGCATATTACTAAGTCGAATTTCCTGCTTCGGTGACGAACGTTGCAACCCTCTATCGCTAGAGGACTCCGGATTGCAGCGTGTAACATGGCCGTGTGTATAACCTATGTCTGTGCGTGAGAAACAGCGTGCTGCAATCCCACAGAAAACAACGCAATTCGAAGCACCCTCTCCTTCACCATGACAGTGCCAACATATGCAAGAATCCGACGACTTTGGTTCGCTGTCTTCGATCATTCTCCATGCGGTCCCGACGTGTCCCAATTTTCATTGTATCTGAAACTTCAATAATACCTTCGAGAGCTCCACTTAGATGGTGATGAAGCGGTGCAAGCAGCGGAGTGATTGTGCCTCCGTGAGCAAAGTCAAAAGTTCTACAGTGACGGGATCAACAAACTGATCCCTCGTTGGGAGGAATGTGTTCGTCTCCAGGCTGATTATTCTAGCAAATAAATATGAAGAACAAAGATGTAGAATGTTAATAATGTTTGTTTTATCTATTCAGCTTTCCGGCTTTTCACATAAAAATTCGGAACCATTACTTTTCAGCACGCCCTCCAGGTGCGCTGATGATTGCAACGTGGTCGATTGCCGAAATATTGTGTCCTATGCACATTCATACGAGGCTGTTCACCCAAGATTTATTTCGTCATAAAATACGTCTGGAGAAATTGAAGAAGCACATGTATCTTGGTGTTTCGTCATCTGTCCACGTCAGCATATACAAATACAAGGAAATACCCCAGATTAATCGAAAACAGTTCAGTATTGGAAACGGACAATTTTTTTTTTTTGTTCTCTTTGCAAACATGTGCTACTTCTATTGCCCAAGACCAATCATACAGCGCCATTAATCAGAATGTACAGAAACATCTCGGCAGCAATGAGTATTTACTGTGTTGTCACTCGCTGGATTCGTATTAGGGACACAACAGGATTGGAAATTCCGCCAAGTTAATCATGCTTAGCTTCTTCGTAGATTCCCTGGATTTACTACTGCGAATGCCTGCATGCTTTATCTAATGACCTCGTCGTCGACAATGCCTTAAATCCCAATTTTTCTTGTGAACCGTAGGATACAGGTATCTTTCGACAAAACAGAAAAATTAAAGGAAGTGATTTCTGTTTTATGTTTCGAAATACATTTCTTCGTGCATTAAGACACTTTTACTGAGTGGGTTGAACTAATTGTTGTTTGGTTTCAAAATTTATAAACATGTTTCGACGACTTCGATTAACACATTTTAGTAAAGAAATTATCTGTATTTATCGAGGAACGATTCATCCTTCAGCACAATGGTGATCATAGGTTCCGGACATTAGCAGTGGCGTCCGCACCTACCTCCCACCCCATTTTTTAAGACGACGAAGTTATTCCAGCAGTTACTGTTGTGAAACTCCAAAATTTTCATCTTTTATTTGACTACAGCGCTTCCTTCAACTTAGTTGAGTTATTGAGCTGGTTTTCCAGTTAAATGGAGGCAATAAAGTCATCGTTTTTTCAAATACACATATTTTTATGTAGATAGCAAACAGATCATAAAGCTGTTGCGGTTTGGCTGCAGTGAAGATACACTTCACCTTTTCCGAGAATGGTCTGTAAGCACCAGATACCAGTTACTAGGCTGCTTTCGGCAGTCTGTAGCCCTTATTACTTCCGCCGAAGAAAATGATTAGTAACGGTGCAATGTCCATCTCGCGGTTTCAGGTTGTACATCTGGAGGAAAATGTGAACACCGGCGATTTGAAAGAGATCTTAATTACATTCATTGGTGAGACATGTCCTACTATCATTAAAAAAAATTAAAATTGTACTAAACACTGTCACACCGACTTGATAATCTATTTAACCTGAATTGTTCACATCAAAATTGGTCGAGCGGTGAAGATATCGCTTCGCAATCACCTGGATGAAATAAAAGAATGCCCCGACCAACCTCAAGTCACTATATTTTTATGGAGTTGTTAATTATGGATATATTGTTCGCAACTCCGTCTGTCGAATTGCTGCGAGAGTAGCGATTCACAGTAAGATGAATTAAATAGCGAACTACTTTCATAAGTGTTTAATGTAAATTTAGATAAATCTAGTGTCCGGAATATATCTTTATCGTATGTTTTTCTTGTCGAATTCCATGTCATTCTCGATATTCTTCAGAAAACTCTCCACACAACTGCCGTGTGGAAGGGATACCTGTCAGAATACACACGTAATAATTCTAAATGGGCTTCTGCCCGAGCCTTCGCCGCTTACGCGTGCGGCACCCGTATTGCTCGTATACCATCCTCCCCTTGCTCTGTGATGCGAGGGGTTACCATCTCCTAAGGGAGATAGGCTGTTCTAAATCCCACAGTACTGTTTCCCAGGAAATTAGTGGTAAGTGTGTAATATTGGGTTGAAATCGATCCAGTGGTTCAGGAGATGTGACACAAACACACACACACACACACACACACACACACACACACACACACACAAGCATCGTTTTTATATATGTATATGATAGTAATTATAAAGTCTAAGATAAAGGGTTCTTTAAAGTTAGTATAATTAACTCTTGGGTGCATCATACTGTAGAGAAGTCACTGCGAGGCGTCGAATAATTATCAACATTAACAGTTATCAACAAAGCGAAGTTCGTATACTCATAATGTCTTTATATACTATCCTTTCAAAAATAGCTTTTCCACAGTGATACACCATTGCATGTAGTGCAGTAATAGTTCTTGAGAATCAGTACTGCAACGTTTTTGACCTAAAAATCAACCAGTGTTGATGTTAGTAAATCCATGGTTAACATCATGATGTTTATTCGGGTTTTGTGGATCAGTATGTATTGGAGACACTCGTCTCGAACCAGTGAATCTCTCTGGACACAAGAATTACACACACACACAGAAAAATAAATACTTCGGAAGGTAGCCTATTTATTACCAGTATAAATTAATACCAGAGTAGATACATATTTCACTGACAAGTAAAACTGTAGCGTTTCCGTCAATACTCCAGATGATTGGCCCGATGGTTCCAAAGGAAAATAATGAAGAATGGCTGGTAAAATGGCGTGTGGATCGAGGGGAATACTTGCCATTTGATGTGACCTACGTAACATCAGCATATTTATTGCTGACTGTTGGGGGAAAACTAATATAACAATTAAACTTTATCGCTATTAACAAGAAATACCTTGCTAAAAATACGTGTTCCTCCTTGCAGTACTTTCCTAATTGGAGGCTTAATCTTTGGCTATGTAAAACAGGCACACACTGAATACTGTACGCTATCTGATCAAACGTATTCGGACACCTTGTAAAATGCGCAGGCGACCACTAGATGCCATGAGAGGCTGGCCTGCTAGAATAAAATACTGTGCCGGCCGGTGTGGCCGAGCGGTTCTAAGCGCTTCAGTCTGGAACTGCGCGACCGCTACGGTCGCAGGTTCGAGTCCTGCCTCGGGCATGGATGTCTGTGATGTCCTTAGGTTAGTTAGGTTTAAGTAGTTCTAGGGGACTGATGACCTCAGAAGTTAAGTCCCATAGTGCTCAGAGCCATTTGAACCAATAAAATACTGTATTGTCAATAGGGAGCCATTCACAACAGGATGGGTCGTTGAGAAGAGCTTATTGACCTTTAGCGTGACTGGTCCTTCGATGTTTCCTGAGTAATAAATGGATCAGGGACATTTCAAATCTTCTAAAGGTGCCCAAGTAGAATGTTGGTTGGTTCAAATGGCTCTGAGCACTATGGGACTTAACATCTGTGGTCATCAGTCCCCTAGAACTTAGAACTACTTAAACCTAACTAACCTAAGGACATCACACACATCCATGCCCGAGGCAGGATTCGAACCTGCGACCGTAGCGGTCACGCGGTTCCAGACTGAAGCGCCTAGAACCGCACGGCCACACCGGCCGGCAGAATGTTGGTGATCGTGAAGTGGAAACGCGAAGGGGCAATCACAGTTGTACCAGACGAAACAGACATCGTGTACCAACGGACAGGGATCGCCGAGCACTGTGGAGAGTGGTCGAAAAAAATCCCGTTAAATCAGCGGAAGCTGTCAGTCGTGAGTTCCGAAGTGCCACCAACGTCCAGCTAGCATGAGGACTGTGCATAGGGAGTTATAGAGAGTTACAACGTGCGGGGCACAGTGATGGAGCAGTTCCTCATAACCCACACATTTTGTAGTGAGTGTTAAGTAGTGATTGAAGTGGTATAAAGAGCAACACCACTGGACAGTGAATGATTGGAAACAAGTGATTTTGAGTGATGAATCACGCTTTACGTTGTGGCAATCCGATGGAAGTGATTGGGTTTGGCGAATGCCTGCAGGACGTCGCCTGTCATGTGTAGTGCCAACAGTGAAATACGGAGTGGGTAGTGTTACGCTGCCGAGGTGTTTTTGTGGTTACTGTGTGGTACCCTTAGTGCACTTAAGAAAACATTAAATGCAGAAAAATATGAACTCATTTTACAGCATTCTGTGTTGCATGCAGTAGAGGGTCGGTTCTAACACGAATATTGTTTGTATCAGCATGACACTGCATCTTGTCATAAAGCAGCATCCGGGAGGCAGCGGTTTGTGCCAACAACATTCCTGAACTGGACTGATCTGCCCAAGGTCCCGACCTGAACCCAGTGGAACACCTTGGAATAAGTTAGAATGCTCTATTTCTTTCCAGACCCCAGCATCCAACATCACTTCTCTGGTTTCGGCTCTTGAACTGCCAGTCCTCCACATTCCGACTCTCATAGAAAGTGTCTTCTGCAGATTTAATGCGATTATAAAGGCGGAGGGTGGACAGCTCTGTATTAATGAGACTTGATTCATTTGATCAGATGATGTATGGTTTGCTGTTCTTCAGCACACTGTTTTGTTTATGGGAGAGATGAGTGATAACTACCCTTTTGTTGCAGACGAAGGACAACGAGACGGCGTTGCACTGCGCGGCGCAGTACGGGCACACGGCGGTTGTTGGGCAGCTACTGGAGCACGGCTGTGACCCCGCCATCCGGAACAGCCGCGAGGAGACCGCACTCGACTTGGCCGCGCAGTACGGCAGGTAATATAGCTATTCCCCACCTACCTGTGCGCTCACCGCCGCAGGCAGTGCCCTTCAACTACCCTGTACCCTCAACGCTGCTGGCGAAACGTTTCAACGTACCTGTGCTCTCAGCACGGCAGGCAATACATCAACGGTACCTGGATAGTCAAGACTGCAGGTGTATTTGTACACTGACAAGGGAAACTCCCCATAGCATCCCCATCAGATTTATTGGTAAGAGGTCCCAGTGGACAGCAGCTCAAAAACTGAACGCAAATCAAGCATTAAAACAGGAAGAATGTGTACTGAATTGTAGAAAAGAAAGAAAAATAGAAGCAGGTTACGGTTGTGTAACACATAGCAGCCGAAAAGACCAATGGCGTCGTGGTCCAGTGGTCACGGTTTTGGACTGCCAAGCGGGCTAGTCGTGTTCAAACTTCCTTAGTGCCAAATTTTTTTCTCCTCCGTTGTTCACTGTATTTAAATTTGTGTCTGTGGCGTTGTGTAACATCCGTTCGCAACAACAGGGTGTAAGGAAGAGACCTATGACACACTATTAGCAGCTGAAAGGAAGTTGCCTTCGAATGGGAACTTCAAAATTTTGATGACAAGTCAGCACCGGGAAACACGTCTGGTGTGACGACATAGCGACAGTACGTGTGTCATATGATACTAATCTCTTACTGACTCACCTACACCTAACTTGTACGCCTGGTAAGTGAATGAGCTATGCTGCCTTGCCCGATTTAGGTGTTCATGTGAATGTGAACACTGCCAAGCCGGCCTCGGTGGCCGAGCGGTTCTAGGCGCTTCAGTCCGGAACCGCGCGGCTGCTACGGACGCAGGTTCGAATCCTGCCTCAGGCATGGATGTCTGTGATGTCCTAAGGTTAGTTAGGTTTAAGTAGTTCTAAGTTCTACGGGACTGATGACCTCAAATGTTAAGTCCCATAGGGCTCAGAACCAAATGAACCATTTTTTGAACACTCCCAAGGAAATGATGAAAACATGTTAGTTTGTCACATAATTTGCAACAAACGAACACAACAGTTTCACAATCACACAGTTTCTCTGTGCTGTGTTGAAACATCTGTTTTCAACATTTTTGAAGTTGTGTTCCGTTTCGGAAGTTTTGACTTTTGAATTCCTTTGTTGTAACATAGTTCACACCCGTTTATTTATTGTTTCCATTTCTGTGAAAAGTCTGTGGGGTACCTAGCCTATTCTCACTATTCATCACGTTTGCTCGCCACGGTACCGTATTCTTACCACTTGACTCTCATTCTATAGCTAATCTGTAGTATAACAACTGCCAAGACTACAAAAAGAGAACAAACATCTCAACTACCGGACGGACGGCTCATAATGTTGCAAAAAAAAAAAAACCAAAAAAAAAAAAAAAAGTGACACGAGGTGGTTTTGAACACGGCTCGTACGCTTCACGTCCAACACTATGACCACTTAACCACCACGCCCTTTGTCTTTCGGGCTGCTTTTTATTGAACTTCCTGCCCTTGGATCATTTCACTGTTTCTATTTTGCTTTTTTTTTTTCACGGTTCAGTACACCTTCTTCCTGTTTTCACGCTTGATCTGTGTTCAGTTTTCGACGGGCTGTCCACTGGGCCATCTTACCACTAAATCTTAAGGGGGGGGGGTGCGGTGCGATAGGGAATTTCCCTTTTAAGTATGGAAGGCAGTTGAATTCAAAATATCTGGACACTCAGCGCGACAAGCAGTTATTCGACTTGGACTCTCAGTACGGCGGTCAATGGAATTCAGCATACCTCTATACTCAGCTGATAAAGATTATTTACACTGGACCAGTTCAGAACAAGGCGTACTTGTTTAGAGGCTGGTGACGACTTACCGGTAATTGATCTAACCATATACACGTTCAGTAGAGTACATGGCGTATGTCTTCGCAGGTTGTAGAAGAAAGCGGGGTTAGTGCGAAGGACCCACCCAGAGTAGATGTAGCCATGTAGGTGGACAAAACAGTGACGGGCTATGAAACTTGCTGGCAGATTAAAACTCTGTGTGCCGCACCGAGACTCGAACTCGGGACATTTACCTTTGGCGGCCAAGTGCTCTTCCATCTGAGATACCCAAGAACGACTCCCGCCCCGTCCTCGCAGCTTTACTTCTGCCAGTACCTCGTCTCCTACTTTCCAAACATTACAGAAGCTTTCCTGCGAACCTTGCATAAGCAGCACTCCTGAAAGGAAGGATATTGCGGAGACATGGCTTAGCCACAGCCTAGGGGATGTTTACAGAATGAGAATTTACGCACTGCAGCGGAGGATCTACATCTACATCTACATTTATACTCCGCAAGCCTCCCAACGGTGTGTGGCGGAGGGCACTTTACGTGCCACTGTCATTACCTCCCTTTCCTGTTCCAGTCGCGAATGGTTCGCGGGAAGAACGACTGTCTGAAAGCCTCCGTGCGCGCTCTAATCTCTCTAATTTTACATTCGTGATCTCCTCGGGAGGTATAAGTAGGGGGAAGCAATATATTCGATACCTCATCCAGAAACGCACCCTCTCGAAACCTGGCGAGCAAGCTACACCGCGATGCAGAGCGCCTCTCTTACAGAGTCTGCCACTTGAGTTTATTAAACATCTCCGTAACGCTATCACGGTTACCAAATAACCCTGTGACGAAACGCGCCGCTCTTCTTTGGATCTTCTCTATCTCCTCCGTCAGACCGATCTGGTACGGATCCCACACTGATGAGCAATACTCAAGTATAGGTCGAACGAGTGTTTTGTAAGCCACCTCCTTTGTTGATGGACTACATTTTCTAAGCACTCTCCCAATGGATCTCAACCTGGTACCCGCCTTACCAACAATTTATTTTATATGATCATTCCACTTCAAATCGTTCCGCACGCATACTCCCAGATATTTTACAGAAGTAACTGCTACCAGTGTTTGTTCCGCTATCATATAATCATACAATAAAGGATCCTTCTTTCTATGTATTCGCAATACATTACATTTGTCTATGTTAAGGGTCAGTTGCCACTCCCTGCACCAAGTGCCTATCCGCTGCAGATCTTCCTGCATTTCGCTACAATTTTCTAATGCTGCAACTTCTCTGTATACTACAGCATCTGGTAGAGCACTTGCCCGCGAAAGGCAAAGGTCCCGAGTTCGAGTCTTGGTCCAGCGCACAGTTTTAATCTGCCAGGAAGTTTCATATCAGCGCACCTCCGCTGCAGAGTGAAAATGTCATTCTGGAGTAACGACGTATGTTTCCAGAATGAATCTCACTTTGCTACGAGGCGTGCGCTGTTGTGAAACGTCCTTGCATATTAGAACTGTGTACTGGACTGGGTTCCTGACCCTCACATGACATATGTGTTTGCAAGCTGGATAAAGGAGGTACTGCTGCCCACCTATCCAGGTCTGATTCAGTGGTGTAAATGTTCAGACATTGCATGACGTGTTCGCAGGTTGGAGACGATGGTGTGACATAAGAATACAGCTTTACACTTGTCCAAAACAGTTGATATGTGTGGTTACAGGCTGAAGGTGTTGGAGATGTTGCGGCGGTCGCACCAGGAGCTTACCCAGTCATACATTTATCCGGTCTTCTCACGTGGCATACGTATTTGCAGACTGGAGACTGTGGAGCTGCTGGTGAGGACGCACCCGGAGCTGATCCAGCCGTACACGTGTCCAGGCGCCGTGTTCCCACACACGCCGCTCCACCTAGCCAGCAGGAACGGCCACAGGTGAGCAGGCGTTTACTTGTCAAGGCTTGGTTACGCTTATTCGTAGTTTTCATGCCCATGCTTATGGCTTTTTTCCCCTAAAGTGTTACTTACCACTTCGCTAAACTACACTACTGGCCATTAAAATTGGTGCACCACGAAGATGACGTGCTAAGGACACGAAATTTAACCGACAGGAAGAAGATGCTGTGATATGCAAATGATTAGCTTTTCAGAGTATTCAGAAAAGGTTGGCGCCGGTGGCGACTCCTACAACGTGTTGACATGAAGAAAGTTTCCAACCTATTTCTCAGACACAAGCAGCAGTTGACCGGCGTTGCGTGGTGAAACGTTGTTGTGATGCCTCGTGTTAGGAGGAGAAATGCGTACCATCACGTTTCCGACTTTGATAAAGGTCGGATTGTAGCCTGTCGCCATTGCGGTTTATCGTGTTGCGACATTGCTGCTCGCGTTCGTCGAGATCCAATGACTGTTAGCAAAATATGGAATCGGTGGGTTCAGGAGGGTAATACGGAACGCCGTGCTGGATCCCAACGGCCTCGTATCACTAGCAGTCGAGATGACAGGCATCTTATCCGCATGGCTGTAACGGATCGTGCAGCCACGCCTCGATCCCTGAGTCAACAGATGTGGACGTTTGCAAGACAACAATAATCTGCACGAACAGTTCGACGACGTTTGCAGCAGCGTGGACTATCAGCTCGGAGACCATGGCTGCGGTTACCCTTGATGCTACATCACAGACAGGAGCGCCTGCGATATGTGTACTCGACGACGAACCTGGGTGTACGAAAAGCAAAACGTCATTTTTTCGAATGAATCCAGGTTCTGTTTACAGCATCATGCCGGTCCCATTTGTGTTTGGCGACATCGCAGTGAACGCACATTGGAAGCGTGTATTCGTCATCGCTATACTGGCGTGTCAACCGTGTGATGGTATGGGGTGCCATTGATTACACGTCTCGATCACCTCTTGTTCGCATTGACGGCACTTTGAACAGTGGACGTTACGTTTCAGATGTGTTACGACCCGTGGCTCTACCCTTCATTCGATCCCTGCGAAACCCTACATTTCAGCAGGATAATGTACGACCGCATGTTGCAGGTCGTGTACGGGCCTTTCTGGATACAGAAAATGTTCGACTGCTGCCCTGGCCAGCACATTTTCCAAATCTCTCACCAATTGAAAACGTCTGGTCAATGGTGGCCGAGCAACTGGCTCGTCACAATACGCCAGTCACTACTCTTGATGAACTGTGGTATCGTGTTGAAGCTGCATGGGCACAGCTGTACCTGTACACGCTATCCAAGCTCTGTTTTGACTCAATGGCCAGGCGTATCAAGGCCGTTATTACGGCCAGAGGTGGTTGTTCTGGGTACTGATTTCTCAGGATCTATGCACCCAAATTGCGTGAAAATGTAATCACATGTCAGTTCTATTATATTTGTCCAATGAATACGGGTTTATCATCTGCAATTCTTTTTGGTGTAGCAATTTTAATGGCCAGTAGTGTACTTGGTACTTACGGCGACCAGGCGAAACTACTTTCATCTGGCCACAACCGTAGGTTCTTGCATTGCTCTGGGAGTAGGCTCAACAAACTAGAACACATGAAATATTCGTTTACTTTATCACGTAAATGAATAAAAGATTTACTTGACTTCATCACACTTCTTGCCACACTGTCATAGATTAGCAAAGAGTCACTTGATGCACAGTTTAACAAACCTTTCTCTTGCAGTACAAAATACATTTAGAAAGTACAAGTCGTCATAAACTTTTAACTGTCACTGTCCTACATGGTACTGACTGCTGTAGCTGAGGTCTCAAACTGGCCAGAACGCTTGCTTGCTCGACACTACATTGACCTCAGTGTGAGGGCGCTGCTGATGCAGAGGGGAGGCGGGTCTTTAGGAGCGACTCCCATATGTAATTGCGGATTGCAGCGAGCCCTCGCTAATGTCTGTGGTATCGAGTCACGTTGCCAACTTTGAGCTGGCAATACAATCTCACTACGATACCGCAGCACTCGTGATAGGTACATGTAGGACATAAATCGACAGTTGGGTCGAACTCATGCCAATATACCGTGCCACTCACTCGTCAAATGAGTTGCATGTGATGATGACGATGGTGATGATGATGATCAGAAGTTACTCAGTCTAACAATATGACGAGGCATGTACTTGTAAATCTATGTAACTCTAAACAGGATACCTATTTTCATTATATTGCAGTTAGTCTGAATTTGGATGCCCCTTTGTTTTTTGGGGAGAGATTCACAGTGAAGGTACACATCTCTCCATGTTCACTGTTTTGCTCATGTATTCCTGGTAACACTTTCTGCTGTGGTCCAGTGAGGTACCACTGTAAATAAGAATAAACTCGTATTTGGGAGGAATGGGGATTGAAGCAGTGCCAGATCGTCTTGATGTAAGTAGGGCATTACTTCCCTCAATTACCTCAGGCGAATTCCGGGAAGAGCAACACCTGGGCCGAATTCCTCTCCATCGTTGTCCATTCGAGCTAGAACTCTGTCCACAATCATCTGTTAAATCTGTAGTACTCCAAGCTTGAACTTCCTGTCTTTTACATGGTGTTTGTTGGTTATGACCAAACTGCTCGTAACAATGCAGACAAAGAGTGCAATAAGATAAAGAGTGATCCGGAGTTCCCACTCGTCAGGACCTTGTAGGAAATTAGCGAAAAATGCAGGCCTCTTCTATTTGAAACAGCATAAGCACTATTAAACCAAAGTAAGATATATGTTTGACATTGTGTCAACTGGTGGGGGCAGTATGAATTGTTATATTGTTCTGAAATACCAGGTATGTGAAGATCGTTTGTAAATCCACAAGCGATCTTTGCATACCCGATATTTGAGTCTAATGTACCCGAATTAAGCACTGAAATTCTGGAACACATCTAGATTCGTGATTAAACGAGTGACACAGAAGTCTGTGCTCTCTAGAACCAACCTGAGTGTGTCACTGAGTGAGTGCCAGACTAGATTACATATGGACCTAGTATATCATCGTGGTGGCGTCCGATCTAAGCAGCAACTATTCAAATGCAATATACCTATATTAACCGTCTAGTGGTGTAAGGGACTTCCACAGTTTTATGTATCGCTTGACTAAAGAAAATCAGTGATGTAGGGCTTTCTAATTATTTTCATTTTTTTTCTTTTTGTAGTTCATATTGTGTATGAGACATGCTTATCCCTTGTAGTGACAAATAATTGACTTTCTGGAAAAAGATACATAGTGACACTTCATGCTAAATGGAAACTACATAGCAGAATTTCACATAAAAGATTGAAATTCTTTCCAACCCTACCATAAATAAATGTAGAAGTCTGCTGTAAGAACGAGGCATTATCAACAGAGCTGCAATGTCGATGAGTACGGCATCGCACTTTTCCGTTCCGGGAAAACTGGAAGTTCCTCCTCCATTCATTCTTCTGTACATCCCTCCTTAAGCAGCTGACGTCTGGCACGAGTAGAATTTCGTCACTTTGATGGTCAAAAGATATGGTCCGTGGCGTGGCTTCCGTATTCAGGTAAGGTGATGTGACGACAAATAACTTCCTTATTATTGCTGCATGAACCGCGAGGGGGGGGGGGGGGGGGGGCAGCTATAAAACGCTGGATTCGGATCCGAGTTTCTCTACCCTCCCTCAATACGAGGGTATAGACCTCATCACCCACGGGTCGTTAAACTCTAATCTTCATTTACGTTGCTACATGGTCGAGAAATCAGAATGAAATCAAGCGGTTGCTCAGTAATAATGAACGTAAAAGAAACAGGAACTCTCCCATCTATGAATATGCTTGAGCGCGTTATTAATGTTGCTAACCTGTAATGCGATTTACCTACCGAAAGAGAACGAAAGAGTGTGAGTGGAGTAGTTGTAAGTACACCGTTAGTGATATGAAGTGGTTCGCTTGATTTCACATGAGTCGTGTTTCCTACAACTCGTAATCATCATTTTCAAGAGTTCTGACAGCCAGTTGCTAGAGCAACTTGCTTCTTGTTGGAACACACTGACAACCGGAATGGCTGGCCTGCTGCTATTCCGTTGCTCTTTTTCGTCACTCCGTTTACCTTGAACGGCTCGGCGCAACCGATCGGCCTTCCCTGAAATGCCTTGCAGTCAACAGACTCTTCGTAAAGAACAGGATAAGTGGCCATCACAGAATATGCTGGAAATCGTGATTTCTAACACTAATCGGTTGTCACATATATGTGAATCTCCAGCGTGCTCTGTCGCGAGTACTTCACTGCGTCATTACGTTTGATTGAGTGAGAGGAGCTGACTTGTTTAGTGACCAGTTGAAGGGAACTCGAAGTTCTGCCCACTATAAAACATCGCGTGTTCGTTGTCGAGAGTTACGTGAAGCAGAACTTGTGGAAAACTTGCGGACGTGTTTCAAATGACTCTGAGCACTATGGGACTTAACTTCTGAGGTCATCTGTCCCCTAGAACTCAGAACTACTTAAACCTAACTAACCTAAGGACGTCACACACATCCATGCCCGAAGCGGGATTCTAACCTGCGACCATAGTGGTCGTGCGGTTCCAGACTGTAGCGCCTAGAACCGTGCGGCCACCTCGGCCGGCGCGGACGTGTTTGCGCAAGAGTTTAACCCTGCAAGTGTTCTGACACAACCTCCAACAAAGTTACTGCCAGAATGGCGCGAAACTGGCTCTGCAACGAATAAAAGCCGAAACTATCCGAAAATAGCGTCAGTCCTACGTCGGTATAATTGTAATTATTTTCCGATCCAGTTTTAATTTTCCCACCCTATATAACAGCTGTTATCGTTGAGCGTTGTTACCAAGTCAGTTAGTGCACTACAAATGTAGAAATGACGACTGCTGCAAAAAGTAATTAAGTTGTTCCATCACCCAGCAGTCTGTCCCGGGACTTGGAATGCTTGTGTAACCTTTGTTCACCCAGATTTTAGTTGGCGGCAAGTCTGATTGGGAGCTTCTCAGCAGACGCTGCTGTCTCGTCGAAATCACTTCACACGAAAGGCAGGATTGTCGCTTTAATAAGTTCGTGGCCGATCCCCCCCCTCTCTCTCTCTTCCCCCCCCCCCCCCATCTCTCTCTCTCTCTCTCTCTCTCTCTCTCTCTCTCTCTCTCCATCCATCCATCCCTCCCGCCCGCCCCGCCACACCGTCACTTCATGGGCGCACCTGGTGAATGGCAACGTGGTCTCTTGCTGAAATATTGTGCCCGGTGGATGCAAACGTCAGTTGCACAATTATTCGCCTGTCCACCTCTCTGCAGCCGTCGTTCACCTGTCACGTGTAGCCCGCGGTGCTCCACGGTTGCCTCGGCGCCAGTAGTGGACAGCGCCAGTGTGCCCTGCACAGTATACTTAACTACGGCGCGCTATGCGAACAGTGTACAAACTTAGCCGTTTCGGAAGTGTTTCCTCCCTTGGCCTAAAAGCCAATGATCATGCCCGTTAACGTCAGATAAATCACTCAGCTTCCGCAATACAACAACTCCACTGTTTTCCGCTTCCCGCCGACACACTTTATATGTTCTCCACTGCTAGTGCTGCCAGCCGCCATCTGTGAGTGGTGATTACACATTGACGTCGAACTTAGGTGGTGATCACCGTGTATATCCAGTTCTAAATTTGTCTATCACATACTTATTTCATCTTGTTGTCTGCAGTGACGAGTTTAAAAATGTTCAACACATGAAATCTGTAATCTGGAAGGTAAAAGTAATTTTAAAAGTGAGTAATATGTAACACAGTTTCCTTTATTTACGTCGTTTATGTAGCACCTGTCAGTTTGCGACTAAGTGATTGAATAGAAATTAAGTGTTACGAAAAAGGAGCTGTTTCTGTGGGATTGTTTAGGGTAGAGAGGGGTGGGAGTGGCGGCAGAGATGTACAAATTCTGTTTCCAATTTGCCTGCCCCCAATCTCCGCGAAATAGGCGAAATACCCTCAGACTTAAAGAAGAATATAATAATTCCAATCCCAAAGAAAGCAGGTGTTGACAGATGTGAAAATTACCGAACAATCAGTTTAATAAGCCACAGCAGCAAAATACTAACACGAATTCTTTAGAGACGAATGGAAAAACTAGTAGAAGCCGACCTCGGGGAAGATGAGTTTGGATTCCGTAGAAATACTGGAACACGTGAGGCAATACTGACCTTACGACTTATCTTAGAAGAAAGATTAAGGAAAGGCAAACCTACGTTTCTAGCATTTGTAGACCTAGAGAAAGCTTTTGACAATGTTGATTGGAATACTCTCTTTCAAATTCTGAAGAATGCAGGGGTAAAATACAGGGAGCGAAAGGCTATTTACATTTTGTACAGAAACCAGATGGCAGTTATAAGAGTCGAGGGACATGAAAGGGAAGCTGTGGTTGGGAAGGGAGTAAGACAGGGTTGTAGCCTCTCCCCGATCTTATTCAATCTGTATATTAACCAAGCAGTAAAGGAAACAAAAGAAAAATTCGGAGGAGGTGTTCAAATCCATGGAGAAGAAATAAAAACTTTGAGGTTCCCCGATGACATTGTAATTCTGTCAGAGACAGCAAAGGACTTGGAAGAACAGTTGAATGGAATGGACAGTGTCTTGAGAGGAGTATATAAGATGAACATCAACAAAAGCAAAAGTCGAATTAAGTCGGGTGATGCTGAGGGAATTAGATTAGGAAATGAGGCACTTGAAGTAGTAAATGAGTTTTGCTATTTGAGGAGCAAAATAACTGATGATGGTCGAAGTAGAGATGATATAAAATGTAGACTAGCAGTGGCAAGGAAAGCGTTTCTGAAGAAGAGAAATTTGTTAACGTTGAGTATAGATTTAAGTGTCAGGAAGTCTTTTCTGAAAGTGTTTGTATGGAGTGTAGCCATGTATGGAAGTGAAACATGGACGATAAATAGTTTGGACAACAAGAGAATAGAAGCTTTCGAAATGTGGTGCTACAGAAGAATGCTGAAGATTAGATGGGTAGATCACATAACTAATGAGGATGTATTGAATAGGATTGGGGAGAAGAGAAGTTTGTGGCACAACTTGATCAGAAGAAGGGATCGGTTGGTAGGACATGTTCTGAGGCATCAAGGGATCACCAATATAGTATTGGAGGGCAGCGTGGAGGGTAAAAATCGTAGAGGGAGACCAAGAGATGAATACACTAAGCAGATTCGGAAGGATGTAGGTTGCAGTAGGTATTGGGAGATGAAGAAGCTTGCACAGGATAGAGTAGCATGGAGAGATTCATCAAACCAGTCTCAGGACTGAAGACCACAACAACAACAACAACAACAACCAATCTCCGCCGCCACTATGTAAGCAGCTCAACCTGCCGCAGCGCAAAAAAAAGTACATGTGTACTGAAGCTCAGTGGTTAAAACAGGCCACTTTGAGTTTCTGCAAGTCTGACAAGATTCACGGGAAACTTTCAGTCTGTTGCGCGTCGCAACAGGTTGTGCTGTCAATCCAGCGTGACTAGCTGAGTATATGTTTGCGTAGGTACACTATGTGATAAAAAGTATCCGGACACCACACAAAGCATAAGTTTCTCATATTAGGTGCATTGTGCTGTCACCTACTCCCAGATGCTCCATATCAGCGATCTCAGTAGTCATTAGACGTCGTGAGAGAGAGGAATGGGGCGCTCCGCGGAACTCTTGGACTTCGAACACGGTCAAGTGACTGTGTGTCACTTGTGTCATACGTCTGTAAGCGAGATTTCCACACTTCTAAACATCACTAGGTCCACTGTTTCCAATGTGATAGTGAAGTGGAAACGTGAAGAGACGCGTACAGCACAAAAGCGTACAGGTCGCCCTCGTCTCTTGACTCACAGATGCCTCGCTTGGTGTACGGAGTGTAAACATTGGAAGATTGAACACTGGAAACCTGTTTTGTGGAGTGACGAATCACGGTACACAATGTGGCGATCCGATGACAGGGTGTGGGTATGGCGAATGCCAAGTGAACGTCATCTGCCAGCGTGTGTAGTGCCAACAGTAAAATTCGTAGGCGGTGGTGTTAAGGTGTGGTCGTGTTTTTCATGGAGGGGGCTTGCGCCCTTGTTGCACTATCACATCACAGGTCTACATTGATGTTTCAAGCAACTTCTTGCTTCCCACTGTTGAAAGGCAATTAGTGGATGGCGATTGCATTTTTGAAGACGATCGAGCCCCTGTTCATAATGCACGGCCTGTGGCGGAGTAGTTAAACGACAGTAACATCCCCGTAATGGACTGGCCTGCGCAGGGTCCTGACCTGAATCCAATAAACACCTTTGGGATGTTTTGGAACGCCGACTTCGTGCCAGGCCTCGCCGACCGACAGCGATACCGCTCCTCAGTGCAGCACTCCGTGAAGAATGGGCTGCCATTCCCCAAGAAACCTTCCAGCGCTTGACTGAACGTATGCCTGCGAGAGTGGAAGCTGTCATCAAGTCTAAGGGTGGGCCAACACCATACTGAATTCCAGCATTGCCGATGAAGGGCGCCACGAACTTGTAAGACATTTTCAGCCAGGTGTCCGGATACTTCTGATTACATAGTGTAGGTTTCCTGCAGCTCATTCATCATAACTATGGGAGCAGCGAAATGAAAAACCCTGACATAAACAAGATTCAGGAGAATTTAAGAACTGTGGGATACATACCATTCACGAAACAGAGCCCAACTCCAGTAGAGGAAAAGTTATCGTTTGTTTACGTTCAGATAAGCCGGTAGATGTCTCGCAATGGAAGTTTTGAAAGAAAGTTAATGAAACCTCATTCAGGAATGTTGACTATGTTAAGACATGTTTCTAAATTTGACCAGCCGTTTCCTCACGTAAATATTTAGAAAGATGACAGACTTAGTGGGTGACAAGTGTGGAAATGTATTCTAAGGACTAGAGGCTATTGAGAATTATATAGGGTTTCTCACTTTAGAGGCAACGTTGATTGACGTAGGAAAAGAACTATGGCTAGAAACCAGACTCTGATAGATCGCATTGTAATGCGAAGAAATTTCAGCATGAAAGGAAAGCTTCTTCATTCAGATATGATCTTTTTTTATTAACATAATGTGAATAACGAACTTGGTTTGCTAAAATGCATTTGGGGAATTTAGAATGAACTGTTTTGGCTGCTTAGAATGAACTCAGCGAACCCGCTAGACACATCCTGGAAAAGTAATTAAAATTATTAAAGTTGGTATAATGAAGTCATATTGGACTGGAATACATTAAGATTACTGAAACTAGAGTTCCAAAGCTTCGCTCTAGTTGGCATTCCGGTGTAACAGAGATCTTCAGATACTTACGTGCAAAGGATCTCAACTTTCAGAGACGCTTCTGCTTACCACAGACAACACATGTTAGAAGCAACGTGCTGATGATTCAAATTGAGAATAGCCAGTGCTAGTCGAAAGTGGACGAAGTTCCAGAGAAACCCGTTCATACCGAAGTAAATATATAAGCCCAAAATATGCCGAACAGGAAAAGAGCAAATGAAATTCACAGTTTTCTGGCCTAATGCGTCCCAGAATGAATATATATTTCATTAATATTCTTGTTGAGATACTCGGGGGCGGGAAAGGGGGCAAGTTTTTTTTATCGACTTCTGAGCCTTACTCCTAACACTTCAATGAAAACATACAGAACAAACTGCTACGCAGCGTAGCTCAGCGGGAAGACGGGCAGGCAAGCAAGACTCCTTAACCTGCTTAGGTTGGGCATAGTTTGGCTGGGATAGGAGAGCAGTAGCCGGGCTGTTCCGTTGGCAACGTGCAGGCAGGCATGGACAGGTTAAAAGTTGAATGCGTACACCTCTGAGCGGGGCAGGCGCTAACCGTTCAAGGTAGTTCGTATCCCGTTTACAATGTGATTAACGAGATTCTGAATCGAAGTAAAATAATTCCAAGCCATTCTGAAGTAAATGTAAAACTGTCTCTAATCTAGATAAACATGTGGCATGAACGTGTATTTTTAATAGAGGTATCTTTAATAATTTGTGTCGTTCAACCAGCAGTTTTTATCCCTGAAAAAGTATTCAACATTAACTGATAACGCTTAAGTTTGTTGCTACTGTTTCTGATCTGAAGCCTAAGCATCTTTCATACCAATTACTCTCTTGCTTCTTCCGTCTTCTTTTTCAGTTAATAATCTTAATTCTTATGTCCACGCAGCAGTTTTCCTCCACAGTCGTGGTCTCTTTTGTCCCTGCTGATAGTTGGGACCTTGAAATATAAGGTGAGCACGCATATATCAGTATCTGCCGTCCGTGTTTTCCTCACTGAGTTCAGCTTCACATGCTGTCACGTTTCAGGAGTCACGGGTGCCACATGTGCTTCACTGAGACTGACCTGACAGCGAATGGGAAATACGGATATCGCAATGATTTTTTTGTTTGTCTGTTTTTGAGGTGGACGCAAATATTTTTGTGGGGCGGAGATGATAATTTATTGTGAGACCAATGGTTTTCTCCATATCATGGAATCAGCGAAGAATGTGTGATGTGATACTTTTAAACAGCCGGTCATAGTACAACATGGCCAACAGAGTATATTTTGGGGTGGGAGGATGAGTTTTTTCCTTGGAGATTCGGCTCTCTACAGATGTAAAAAAAATAATAGTTCTGTGTACTTAGCTACAAGACCTTTGAACATGTCTAATCGTCAGTGTATCTCAAACTCTATAAATTTCTAGAGGTGGATTTCCGAACTGAAGGACGTGCACAAGAATTCCTTGTACATACTGCGATTAATTTACATCTACAAATAATTAACTACAGCCAAATAACCAGAGTGCACCGTATTCGAGGATTTCACTAGATAGATATCGCAAGAAAACAGAGTCGAATAAGCAGAGACCGGTTTCATTTTCAAATATGGCAGCCACAACTCCGCTGACAAATGTTATTCGCATTCTTTGTGACAGCAATGCTGTAGAAAATTGTAACAGGAGACTGCGTTCTTTGTGAGACGACGTATGGTAACGACCGGCTGCAGAGGGTATGTCGCTGTGGCATGCCCGAGTCTTCAAGCTCCACTGCCGCTGCGACAAATTTCGCTCTTGTGTGGACCACCTGCCAAACAGCATATAACACCAAAAGCATCGGTTTTTTCCCAGCAGCTGCAAAAATACTATTTGTCGTGAAAGAAATCACTTAGGAAAAAACTGTTTGGCATAGAATTGTATATGGCCGAAGCGTATTGTACTAACAAGGGATGTCGCACATACCCAAATAAATATGGCATGAATTATCACAGGTTTATTGGACTGACTGGAGAGTGCAGTAAATTACATATTGTCTATATACTGCCGGCTGGAACAGCTATAAATGTATCAGAAAAAATGTTTGTTGTTGTCTGTAGTCTCAGTTTATATTTTTGCTCACTGGATACCGGTCCTCATGCCATCCACTGGCACGTAGTAGTCTTACGTTCTTGGGAAGTAAGCAGGATGTACCGAAACAGGTATCCAGTAGGCATAAATGAAGAAAAAGTGCAACTGTAGAACACAACAAAAATTTAGTATAGTAAATATCCCCAAAAAAATGTTAATTGAGAATCACTCCAATAAAGGTGTGTATACTTCACGGAAAACAAGTTTATCAGTGTGGAAACTAAGAATATTTTCCAGACCGCTACCTATCTATCCCGTAGTGCTATTTAAGACGAAATTATACTAATAATAGCTCGCATAGCGGTTTACAAGCAGTCGTTCTTGCCATGCTCTGACCGAGAGTGGAGCGTCAAGAAATACTGAAAATTGCCCTATGCCATAAGCTTTAAACTTTAAAGTGTCAGAGAATATAGATGCAGAGACAGAAAGCGGGGCACTGATTAAAATAGCGAACCAGCATCCCGGTGGAGCTGTGCTCAAATCCTTGTTCAACGATCCTGGTTTAGGATTCTTTTGATTCGCCTGAGTCATAGTCATACTGGTTTGGTTCCGTAATTGAATCCACGGTCGGTTTTCTTATTTCTCCGTGGCCTTTACGGCTGGTACCCCCGCTGTATGCCCTCAACGACGACGATACGTTAACCTCTGAGGATTCTCTTTCTTGCCCTCCACGCCATAAAGAATTGACGTCTTTTGGCACCAGGTTTTTTACAAAAGGTAGTGATAGTTTCATTTTAGTGTATGCGGTTTAACGCATCTTTAGATGCTGTTATATGTTTCCTCAGTTCTAAATAGTACTTTCTAGAATCCACCAGCTGCACTGGCATTTTCACAAAAACCTTGGGTCGTTCTCAAGTGTAACAGACGTTTTCGATGTGATCAAGGTGTGGGAAGAAAGCAGGAATAAGCTTCTACCTCCGAACGCTTACCTTCTTAAAAACACAACGTAGAAGGTCACAAGAATTGATTTTCCTCGTGGTGAATTGTCGAGGCTTAACTTCATTCGAAGGGGATAAAGGAGATACGGCAACAATTCGAAGAAGTATGATTAATTTTAAAGACGCTTACGTGCTCTGTTGCGGAGGGACAGATAATAAGACGTGTAGTGGAGACCAACTCATTCCATGCATTTTTGCTATCTGAAAGACGTGCCTGTAGTGAAAGTGTGTGCTACTGCGTGCTAGTCAGATGTAAACATTAATTTATAAATACATTGTGTAGACACTTGAGCGTGTTCTGTAGCGTCATATAGTATTATTATTATTATTATTATTGTTATTAGTAGTAGTAGTAGTAGTAGTAGTAGTAGTAGTAGCAGCAGCAGCAGCAGCAGCAGTAGAAATTACGTTACTGGATATCGTACTTCTAGCTTCATCAGGACTTACTGAAGTGCTGTTACTTCACGAAAGATTTGGGAGTTCCCGAACAGTGCTGTATCTTTTATTTCACTGTTTTACTACGTGCTGTGATTCTATACAGCGGGATCGCCAGTTTATGTGATATTGGTCGCAGTGTACCATTGATGAGTGAGATTTACATTCCACATTCGACTTACATGGATGCTCGGACGCAAATGTTAAAATTTCTTTTGAGCTGCCTTACCATTGAAGTTTGCATCACACAGGACTGATGCATCAATTAAATGCGTATTAAGTACATTGTGTTACGCCTTACATGTATTATGGGGCTCAATGAGTCCTGTTCAGATGCCAAATAAACAAAAAGAAAAGGAAAGAAAATCAAGACGCGCAATGTTTTATCTGGCAACAACAGCAATGTCAGACTTCATAGCTGTAACCGTTTGGCTGCTATGTATTGTTGATCGTATAGGATAGTGTTAAAAGCCGCGCGGGATTAGCCGGTTGGCCTCTGTAATAAAAAAAACTGAGTGGAAGGATCAACAAACGAACTTGAAGGGATGTCATGTGACGTCCGCAACGACTAAACACAACAATCAACAACTAACAAAATGAGGAGGGAAAAAAAAACGTGTTAAGGCGCTGCTGTGATGGACTGTGCGGCTGGTCCCGGCGGAGGTTCGAGTTCTCCCTGGGCATGGGTGTGTGTGTGTGTGTGTGTGTGTGTGTGTGTGTGTGTGTGTGTGTGTGTGTGTGTGTGTGTGTGTGTGTATCTCCTTAAGATAATTTAGGTTAAATAGTGTGTACGCTTGGGGACTGATGACCTTAGCAGTTTAGTCCCATAGGATTTCACACACATTTGAACTTTTTTTGAGTGTTAAATCCTGCTGTTGAGAGCGCTTTAGGGGTGTGGTCGTACTATTTCTTGGCGAGACGTGGTACTCCTAGAGCTCTTCATCTTTGCTAGTAAATGTCATCACACGTTATTGTGGCTCTTGAGCTATTTATTATCCACCAAGATAGGACCGCGTGTCATTACGAGTATGTCTCTCGTGCTTTAAGTTGACTACACAAAGGGGATGTCTGTTGTCTTCAGTTATTTTCGTTATAATTTTTTCAGTTCTTTTTTCTCAAGACCTGATCACGTGCAGCCATTATTAGAGCTTCTGACTCTTGCTCTTATTCTTCCTTTTTTAAGTAGGGATCAGTCTTACCTCAGTCAGCATTTAAGTTCTGTCCACTAGTTTATTTTAGCTTATTCCGAGATTTCAGCTTGATTTACGTGTTTTATTATTATTAAGTTACATTTTACGATATTTAGTACACTTAACTAGCTTGGGTTTAAGAAAAGGTAGATTCCAGGATTGCTCCTGAGAGATAATCTTGATAACAGAGAACGAAGAGAATCCAACTGGAATGGCGCGCTTCCAGCAGCAGAGAATCCCCGGGAAATCTGCGCCGCTAATCAGATGCTCGGTGTGCAGCCACGGCCGCTAATCTGGTTAATTTTTAAGCAGAGCGCGCTGGCCATATTTAAAAACGCGCGCAGCTTAGCGGGCGCGGGCTTTTATGCGGCAATCGGGTGGAGGACGAGGGAGCGAGCGACCGGGAAACATGCGGAAAACAGTTAATGCTAATACGGACGCGCGGCGAGCAGCCGGCGCCCCGTGAAACGCAGTTTAACGCTCGCTCGGCCGCCAGACATTCGCTGCTCGGCCATGTTTACGACCTGTCTGAGTGGCCGAAAAAATGTTCCAGCTGGTGCCCTCGTGCTCTACCGTAATCTCTATACCGCATGTGTTTGCAGCCGCCGCGCGAGGTCTTGATTCGGAATATTTAATGTCGTGCACGCGCGATATTTTCCATCGTTATTTGCTGGCAAATCCTGGACAAAGGTACAGCTGTAACAACTTTCGCGAGAGATACTGATGATGAAGTAGCTTGCTTACTTTTCACCCGGCATTGCGCGGTTACTTATTTTTTACTTCACGGCATTTCCAAACTGCCCTGTACCACGTAATCCATAGCCTGTATCGGCCCCACTCCACAACTTCTCTTTCAGATATGTCACAGAGGAAGTTGGTGTTGCAACGTGCATCTTCCGTGTACTGTTCAATGAGCCAGTGCCGATTGGTATCGTCGAAATACGTACCCTTTCGTATTTAACTTCTTGTTCTTTGCAGATGTTACGCTTATTGGCTGAAAACAACTTTACGTGGATGTTTTAGACAATATTGACTATAGACCGAACAGTGAAAGAAAAGCCCTGATAGTCAAAGTGGACTTGGCATGGCTGTTTCGCGCGTCTGCCACGTGATCTTGTTTACGTCTCGAAGACGTCTCAGTGGTGTCTCGGCTTTACAAAAGACTATGTTTTCATCGGCAATTGTTTGCACATCACAGTTGAAATCTGGCAACATCGCTGCCACCTGTCAGGTCTCTTGCCGGCCGGAGTGGCCGAGCGGTTCTAGGCGTTACAGTCTGGAACCGCGCGACCGCTACGGTCGCAGGTTCGAATCCTGCCTCGGGCATGGATGTCCTTAGGTTAGTTAGGTTTAAGTATTTCTAAGTTCTAGGGGACTGATGACCTCAGATGTTAAGTCCCATAGTGCTCAAAGTATAGTGGATTGTGGCGCAGTCGTCTTGAAGAATAAAACTCGGTCCGAACAGGCCTCGGAAGGCCCAATGGTACCAAACGACTCCTGTGTCGTCCACAGCCGGTAGATGTCAGTAGATGCGGATATGGAGGGACATGTGGTCAGCACACCGCTCTCCCTGCCTTTGTTAATTTTCGTGACCGGCGCCGCTACTTCTCAGTCAAGTAGTTCCTCAATTGGCCTCACAAGGGCTGAGTGCACTCCGTTTATCAACGGCACTCGCCAGACCCGGACGGCCACACATCCCAGTGCTACCCAAGCCCGACAGTGCTTAACTTCGGTGATTCGACGGGAACCGGTATTACCTTTGCGGCAATGGCGTTGGCTGTTAATAATAATGGGCTGCCATTAATTGATACCTGTTCAAGGTATCCGAGTTTCCTGTTGAAGTGAACAGCAAATACAAAGTTTTCACGACCTTACCCACTATTACTCCTATCTATATTACACAACATTATTCGTGATATGACATACTTAAAAAGTCCATATTGTCTGTTTCAAATATCGATTAAACGGTTGCACGCAAAACCAAATTGTTTATCATAAGCGATGCATGTTGTTTCCCAGACCAAAACCGAGCCAATCGATCTGAATACCAACATTCAATAAGAGGATCGCCATATAGTGCACCAATTGCATCATAACCCGTTCACATCCGCAGCTGCCATCCGAGACATTTGCGTCATCTTGCACCATTCAATCGAGACTAGCAGCAACCAGACTAGAGAATTATCGTCCTACGCATATGTTGCCTTTAACTTCACAACACACATGGCTGCGTTCGCAATGGTGCCGTGACCGGGAAGCATGGACTGCTGATACAGGATGTCGCATTGCGTTCAGCAATGAATCGCGCTTCTGCACAACCATGGATGACCATCATCAGCGAGCATGGTGGCGACCTGGGGAAAGATCTCGTTCTTCCAATGTTTTGGAGAGTCACAGCAGCGTTACTACTGGCCTCATGGTGTGGGGAGCCCATCGCATGTGACTTCAGGTTAT
Organism: Schistocerca americana; assembly: GCF_021461395.2. Taxonomy (NCBI): domain Eukaryota; kingdom Metazoa; phylum Arthropoda; class Insecta; order Orthoptera; family Acrididae; genus Schistocerca; species Schistocerca americana. Next base: position 368,063,318 of record NC_060125.1, on the reverse strand, counting down.
GGCTGGTGGTGGTTGAGAGAATCCAGGCGGCACAACGGTACGTCACGGACTGTGTCCTGCTTCCTTGTGTGTTATCTGTCATGCGACAGTGTCGTGGCGCTATCTTTCAATGGAACCATCCTCATCCATCTTTTAATAGGACACTGCTCATCCACTCATGGCATGTGTGTATACTAACGGTCTGCATAATGTTGAGGTACTCCCGGCCAGCAAGGTAGCCAAGATTTATCCCCGATAGAACATGTATGGGAACAGCTCTGACGTCAACTCCATCCCAGTGCCAGTGTCCAGGTTGTCAAGGACCAGTCACAACAGTTACAGACCATCTTGCATTGGGAGAGGATACAACAAGTTTATGACACTGTCCCCATCCGAATCAGTGCATGCATCCTGACCAAAGGCAGGCAATGTCGTACTGCCAAGTTCCTTGCAAATTTGACCCGATTTTGTGGTCACGGTAGTAACATCACTTACCTTCTTGAGCCGTGATGTTTTATGTCTTATACACTACTGGCCATTAAAAATGGCTACACCGCGAAGATGACGTGCTACAGAAGCGAAATTTAACCGACAGGAAGAAGATGCTGTGATATGCAAATGATTAGCTTTTCAGAGCATTCACACAAGGTTGGCGCTGGTGGCGACACCTACAACGTGCTGACATGAGGAAAGTTTCCAACCGATTTCTCATACACAGACAGCAGTTGACCGGCGTTGCCTGGTGAAACGTTGTTGTGATGCCTCGTGTAAGGAGGAGAAATGCGTACCATCACGTTTCCGATTTTGATAAAGGTCGCATTGCAGCCTATCGCGATTGCGGTTTATCATATCGCGACATTGCTACTCGCGTTCGTCGAGGTCCAATGACTGTTAGCAGAATATGGAATCGGTGGGTTCTGGAGGGTAATACGGAACGCCGTACTGGATCCCAACGGCCTCGTATCACTAGCAGTCGAGATGACAGGCATCTTATCCGCATGGCTGTAACGGATCGTGCAGCCACGTCTCGATCCCTGAGTCAACAGATGTGGACGTTTGCAAGACAACAACCATCTGCACGAACAGTTCGACGACGTTTGCAGCAGCATGGAGTATCAGCTCGGAGACCATGGCTGCCGTTACCCTTGACGCTGCTTCACAGGCAGTAGCGCCTGCGATGGTTGACCTAAAACGATCCTGGGTGCGCGAATGGCAAAACGTCATTTTTTTCGGATGAAACCAGGTTCTGTTTACAGCATCATGATGGTCGCATCAGTGTTTGGCGATATCACGGTGAACGCACATTGGAAGCGTGTATTCGTCATCGGCATACTGGCGTATCACCCGGCGTGATGGTATGGGGTGCCATTGGTCACACGTCTCGGTCACCGCTTGTTCGCATTGACGGCACTTTGAACAGTGGACTTTACATTTCAGATGTGTTACGACCCGTGGCTCTACCCTTCATTCGATCCCTGCGAATCCCTACATTTCAGCAGGATAATGTACGACCGCATGTTACAGGTCGTGTACGGGCCTTTCTGGATACAGAAAATGTTCGACTGCTGCCCTGGCCAGCACATTTTCCAAATCTCTCACCAATTGAAAACGTCTGGTCAATGGTGGCCGAGCAACTGGCTCGTCACAATACGCCAGTCACTACTCTTGATGAACTGTGGTATCGTGTTGAAGCTGCATGGGCAGCTGTATCTGTACACGCCATCCAAGCTCTGTTTGACTCAATGTCCAGGCGTATCAAGGCCGTTACTACTGCCAGAGGCGGTTCTTCTGGGTATTGATTTCTGAGGATCTATGCACCCACATTGCTTGAAACTGTAATCACATGTCAGTTCTAGTATAATACATTTGTCCAATGAATACCCGTTTATCATCTGCATTTCTTCTTTGTGTAGCAATTTTAAGGGCCAGTAGTGTACATTAAATTAGAGAAACTACCATTTTGGAATGATCGCGCTGCCGTCACCTCATGGGAAGTTTCATGGAGACTAACCGATGAAGTGACCGAGGACTACTACGAAAGCAACTTTATAGCGCGATCTAGGAGAATACCAATGGGAATGAAATTGGCCCATCAAGTTGTTGAAGTGAGCTGTTTGGTTACAATAGCTCTGGTGAAGCAACAAAACGTATATCTCGAATTTCGTTCGGTTTTAGTGAAACATTACTTAGTAGTTAAGCAGGCGAGCAGGATTTGGTGACAGAAAATGCTTTATGCAGAATGCTACAGCAGACAATCGAAGATTTTACTGCAGAGCCTTCAGCAGTAAAAGATGATTTGCCAGTGCAGGCTATGAATCTACAACAAAAACGGTATGAGACTCTTGAGACAGTTCGTATAGCAAACAAAGACGTATTACAGAGAAGTAAACAATAGAGCGCAGACTGCAATAGATCCGCGACAGGTTTATAAAATCATAAAGCTATAGGAGCTGACTACGCTTGCTACAGCATTAAGAAATCTGGTAAGGAATATGCACCCAAAAGGTGAGCATATTACGTTTCCTGTTCCTGATTTCGTAGGTAGATACCAGTTCAAAATGAGCAATTTGACAACAGAAGTAGAAAAACTAGAGAATTTATAGAAGCACGTTCCTGCCAGAAGAAATGACTTATTTTTCTTAGACACGTTGTACAAGCACTTGTGATGGCGCAGAGTCTTCAATGGGACTACAGACGAGAATGACCACACTGTCTCATATGTACCCATAATCCCTAATTGATGAAATGGGCAGCTTAAAGCCATGAGAAATGCTGGGGCTAGAACTGTGGCAGAACAGTTGAAGTTACATGTATTGCGGTCAAAGAACCATATTCTAAAGCAGAAAGGTCCTCAGCATGCCATTATCTGCCCAGATAGTCATCAAAGGGCAACATCCTATGGAAACACTTACATTATTTGATAAGACCGTAACAGTGAGAAAAATATTACAGTTTTATTCAGAACACGTGATCTGTATAGAAATGTCAACCAAAAAGGACTGTTGGACTCTCGGTTCCATGTGTTTTCAATTTAGTGATACCATCGACCAGTATTTGCTAACACTACAGAATATTGGTCACATAGGACGAATTAAGCATCTTGTGTGCGTCATTCATGCAAACACGAAGTCGGTATTATGGCACAGCCGCCGGACTGATGACCGTGGAAGGCAGCTAGAAGCCTCCATGGAACTCAGCCTACAGTTATTGAATCCAGCTTGCAATCCGCCAGCCTACGAAGGGAGGGTCGGAGCAACGTCAAGCATAGAGGTGCTTTTGGCAAATATGGCAGCGGTTCGCCGTGTGAAAGGCTGGAAATTTGAGACTGGAATGAGATTAGGTGACCGCAATATCATGCACTGTAGCAACACTGGAAGGGAAAACAAAGACATCACAGAAAACTTACGCATAAGACCTAAATACAACACCAGGGAAGCCAACAGGGACGAACTGAGAAGGTATTTCGTTGTACGGGAAGTCCGTCTCTGGGTGGCCGTACGAAATTGCTGTACATAGAGCACTGGAGACTTCGATATCTGTCAGTAGAGATCCTTCTAGAGGAGTACCTTGCAGCCGGACCGAGACGCTGCAGAAATTAAGACGAACCGGGAAGCAGTATCACAGCAGCATAATCTAAGAAGAAAGAAACCGAAGGCTGCGTAGGTACAGGTATGCTAAAAAGCTTTTTAAGGTAGAGTTAGTTATGGACAGTAAAAGTGGAACGATGGAAGTAATTCTTGGAGACTAGCTTAGAAATGGATCCTTGGGGAACCCCATGCATAGAATGCGAGAAAATACAATCACCAACAACCTTGCCCACGTTGAAAAGAAGTGATTGGACGGTATCAGAAAGTTGGAAACAAAGTCAGCTGTCGTGTAAATGGGACCACTTCTCCCTGATGGCAAAGAAGATGAGACAAAAGGTCGCCATAGATTAAAAACAGTGGTTTGGAAAGACTATAGAAATAATAAATTTCTGCATCCCTTCGCACATGAAGAAATGAGCCAAATAATTTTAAGACTGAAAAAAAAAAAAAAAAAAACTACAGCACCGTATGGGATCTCCTGCGGAAATAATACAGGCCGCATGTGACTAGTTAGATATCTACTTGTGTGGACTGTAGGAGCGTGTTTTGTAAGGAAGGGCCTCTACAGCGCGAAGAGAGCAGAGGTGGTGATTATTAATAAAGGTGAAGACAAGGGTCCAATGATACCCAAATCCTACCGGCCGAACGTTCTTGGTAAGATAAGTGAACTGTTATGCAGCAGATTACAAGGTCATAGACTGCTACAAGGGACGAGGCCTCACCAGTACGGGTTTAGCAGAGGCAGGTCAGCACAGGACGTAATTAATAAGGGTTTCTCATTAGCGCCAGACACGCATTCTACGTACACTCCAGCGATGATATCGATATCACTGTCGCTTTCGATAACCCATGGTGGCCGTTTCTCTTTTGTTGCCGCAGGGAGTTGTGTCCAAAGGTGCTATTAAACTGCCTGAGACAGTTTCGGCGCGGGAGAAATGCATGTTTAATACACGCAGGAAAGGGAATGACGAAGACCATATCAGAAGGCTGTCTACAGGATCAATGTGTGGTCCATTGTTTTGGGATGTGGCAGTGGAACCTATACTACAGAAATTACTTGACAGCGATAACGAAAGAGAACTGGTAGCATTTGCAGATGACGTGTTATTCACCAGAACAATTACCGAAGACAAATGTAATGCAGGGCTCCATGAACTTGAAGGATGGTATCAAAGTGTCACATTGTCTCTAGCACCGCACACAACTACGTAGCTCCTGTTAAAAATGATCCTAGCAAGGGACACTAGAGTAAAATTAGATGACGTAACGATCAGAAGTAGCGTAGTAAGGAGATACTGTAACAACACCAACGCTATACTATTGTACATATAATAATTTTTTCTTCTGATTTTCGATAAATTAGTGTAATCGGTGTTCTGATTTCATTTCTTTTTTGTTTCATGCCATTATGCTAAAGAAACTGTAAACAATTTTCGATGTGAATATTAATGTTTATGTCAAATTTCAAGCAATATTGTGATAGAATTGAAGTGTAACAAATGTCGAGACTGTTGTAAGATGTTAAAGTTGTAATTGTGTGTCTGGTCCATACGTAGGCAATGTATTAGGATATGTAGAATGCAAAACCTCGGGTGAATACCCTGTCTGTAGGGGAGCGGTAAAAGGTGGATGGCAGGCGAGCGCGGGAAAATGCACACGGGCGCTGCACGGCATAACGGGCTCAGCAGTAGTAGTCGGAGTTGGGCATCGGTCTGAGAAACACGTTCTGAATCAAGGAGGCTCTCCTGGAAAACGTGATTTCGTTAAGCCTCGGATGTGCCGTTTCCGACGCCTATACAGCATGGCAATATACCATAGGCACTAAACGGAAAAGTATGGCGACGCTAAGAAGAAGCAAAGTGCCGATACATCAAGAGCCATTGCTGTGATTGTATGTGTGCTCTGTGCCTCACCATCTCGCCGCCTGCCGACCGCCGCAGCGATACGAACTGGTTGAAACTTTTAGTACTGTGTTCGTGTGGACCAGTGTTACTTTTGTTCCATACTGTTCAAAATTTTACCAGAACTGTCCTATCAGTTAATTATCCTCACAACTGACCCAGACAGGGTCCTTTCCACATGTTGTGCAATCCGAGTGTCCCGAGATGAAGAATTAAAATTTATGTTAATAATAATTACCTGCAGACCTATCTATGTTAGAATGATATTTAAAGAACTTTGTTGTTAATGAAATAATAGACGAATAATATAGGTCTGACAAAGTTGGAAGATAATGTTGAAATTGGTTTAGTAATGAAGTTTAATTATTTTGAGGCAGATATAATGGTAATTAAATGAGCAGGAAATAAGCTAAAAAGAGTGATAACTCATATATTGAAAATCTTGAGTGCTTAATGATTTCAATAATCAAAATTTTCAATACAGTGATCATAACAGTTTCAGCCCCCCCCCCTTTTTCTTTTCTATTCATTTGAATTCTGAAGTGTACTGAACTGATTTGACCAGCAAAGTTAAAGTTAATATAAAACCAAACTTTATCAGTGTTTTATCTTTTTCAAAATTGACATTGTATGTGTGTTTCGAAAGTGCTATTTCTAGGGTAACCTATGCCCGATTTTAATCAGATCAATAGACAGTACGAAGTTTGTAGTAAACAATATAGTGTTTTGTTGTGTATTTATGGCTTGTCCATGTTAGTACAGAAAGTGAAATTATTAGTTCAGTAGATTTTCTGGTTCTAAAATTTACCATATTATGCAGTGTTATTATGTGTTGTTTTGTATGAACGTACATCAACTTGTACAGGGAAGAAACTCAGTTAATGCCTAATTAGGCTGGCGACCGTATTATTAACAAATAGGTAGCATCTTCTGTGTTGTTTCTTGTCCGTCCTAACGTGTAGTTGCACGTCGGACTTGCTTGCCGTATCATTGTTATTACTGAGTAGGTGTAAGTCTGATTTTGCCTCCATTTAGGTACACGCGGTCAATATCTATACTAAAATCCTTACTCTTAAGGTGCAGCCCGTCAACTTACCATAGTACAGGCTTTAATGAGTATCGTGTGCTCTAGCGCAGTGTTACAATACGTAGGGATATTCCTGAACGAACATCGTAATTTTGTATATCATATTGCACAGGCATGCAAAAAGATAAAAACGTGATGAACAAAATTATAACCGTCACAAATATGCAATTTCGAATTCCCTTGAAAACAATCATAGTGCCTCCAACCTATATTAGCATAAGCTGTAATAAGGTGCGAGAGTCTGAGTTCATAGACGACAGCTTGTGAAGACAGCTTCATCAGTTAGAAGAGGTCTGTGAGGAGTACTACTAAGATTAACGATCGCTTACTCACTACCTGATTTATGAATTGTTAGTAGTTGTATGAATATGCCCATTGGATTTGGAAACCACGAGAAGGTGAGCCCTTCATTGGTTGACGAAGAACAATCAAATGTAAGTACGAATTTTGCTTGGAGCTCAACATGGAAAGAGTAAATAAATCGTTTATTAAAAGTGTGGCAGAGAGTAGGACACTTCAGGTACTTATAGGAGAGCGTACATGTTTCTCCTTTACACTAGGGAGAGACTAAAAACGAGATTTCTGAATCCGTCGAATGGACTGATACGTTACCTGACATGTTATGGATCGTATGCTACCTCTATGTACAAAGTCAAAAGACAGATGCACACACCAGAGCGCTCATTGTGGGACTGCTCACTCTACGAAGACGCAGCGCGTAATCGCCATCAGGCATTAGGGATTGCTGGATTCCAATGAAGCAGTGAGGAACAAGTCACCCTGCTTCGTCTCTGACGATACTGCAGCCACAGTATCCTGGAACGCTTAGTGAGACATCAGTAGTCTTTCAACCACGCCTCAGCATGCTGCCATTCCGGTTAGACAGTAGACAGTATCTCGAAAGAAGACAACTAAGGTCGGCTACCAGTGAATTAAATGGTTTCTCAAGAATTTACATTGCGTTGATGCGAGTTCTAAAGGATGTGCGGATGTGATGACGTTACAGTGAATTGTGGAATGGCTTGTTACGGTAAAAACGGTTCTGAGCATGTTGCCCTTACGCCAAGGAATCTAACTGATAATGACCGTTGACGGCGCATTATGAGGGCGAATCCAGTACCGGAAACAACCTTTTACAGTTTAGATGCTCCCTAAGAAATGAACAAAAACAGAACAGAATATGTAGTACTAAGAGTAGTATTAGTAGTTGGGTAATCGTTTAAGGGATTTTATGATAATTCTGTACTGGTAGAAAGTATATGTAGTATTAGTATTTTTGTAGTTTTATAAAAAAAAATTGGAAATGCTAGTAATTATCAGGAATAAATAATTAATATATACGTTTATTATTATCCACAAAAATATGTTATATGCCCTGTATCGTTTCTCAGAGAACTGGCTGTAATTTATGAAGAATAAATGAATAAACAACAATATAATCTTCCAGAATTATGTGTTTACGTCTAAATAATGGTTAGGTGTGGTTACTTTTATTCTGTAACCTGTAGATCCTTTAGTTTCGCTGAGGTCCTAATGAAGCACCACATTCGCCATGTGCAAGACTTCAGCGTTTGTTTCTTCACTGTAAATGTAATTGCCGATAAAAGTGCATCAGTTGGCCACGTGCCGAGTGCTGCGCTACGTCATTACGTCAGTGAAGATAAAAGCGTATGTGCTATCCACATAAGTGCGAAAAGATTCTAGAAGTTGCAGAATAAAAGTGAACCGATTATTGGATTGGTGCATATGTTCGCCGCGTTTTCCCGTAACAGATACACGAAACAGTCTGTAGCCATCGATACTATATTCTTCACTGTGTACAAGAGCCTGCCAACGCTGGGGCAACTTTTCGATTCCACGACTGTAGAAATCTCGTGTTGCTGAGGGGAAGGATCGTCGAGCCATGTTCGGAGTGGATTTTCGCCCGGAAAGGAGGCTGTTCGGAAGAGAGAACGTGAAAATCTGAGGGGGCAAGATCAGGTCAATAAGGTGGATGCGGAATGACATCCCAACGCAACTCCTGTAAAGTGCTTTTTGTCAGTCTAGCAGAATGCAGCCGGGCGTTTTCATTGAGTAGCATCACTTCACGCAGTCTTCCTAGTCGTCGCTCGTGGATTGCGTCTGCAAGCTGATTCAGTTGTCAGCAATAAATGTCAGCTGTGAGAAATCAGTTCGTAATACACCGCGGTCGCTGTTCGACCAGATGCATAACATAATCTACTTTGGATAAATGCAAGTCTTTGTACAGGGAATTACTGCTTCGTTTGGGCTGAACAGTTCCTTTCCTTTTCTTTCTTTTCTTTATGTTAGCACAAAGACACCATTTCTCGTCGCCAGTAACGACTCAGGATAGGAATGGTCCTTATTGTTGTTCAGGAACCAACTGATGACGAGCAAGCAGAGATGTACATACAGCTACCTGCTGGTTTTTGTGATTTTGGCGTAGTGCATGCGGTACCCATACTCCCGATCACAGTTCTTCGCGTTTATCTGTTGTCGAGTGCAGTGACTTGGATCATTGTAGATTAATGCGCTTAAACGATCTTCATAAAACCCCGGAGGTCTTCCTGAACGCGGAGAGTCGCTGATTTCAAAACGACACTCCTTAAAACAAGAAAACTATTTTCTTACCGTGCTCGGTCCAACGGCGTTATTCCCAAACACAGTGCTAATGTTTCTGGCTGTCTCCGCTGCTGACACCTCCCTATTGAACTCAAACCTAAGAATATTTCGGAAATGTTCCCATTTTTATGCTTGGCACTCCATTTTGTAGCGTCGATAATTCCACTCAGTATCTCCACATGACCGAAGGACTATGCATAAACTCAAGCACCAACAGTGAATTACAAATTTAAAAAAAAATGAAAATCGATAAATTAACCCATAGCAACCGAAATTCCAACATGATGAACAAAAGCGTTACGAACTGATGCAGCAACCTAATAGTTAGAGGTAAACACAGAATTCGGAAAGCCGACCGGAGTGGCCGAGCGGTTCTACGCGCTACAGTCTGGAACCGCGCGACAGCTACGGTCGCAGGTTCGAATCCTGTCTCGGGCATGGATGTGTGTGATGTCTTTAGGTTAGTTAGGTTTAAGTAGTTCTAAGTTCTAGGGGACTGATGACCTTAGATGTTAAGTCCATAGTGCTCAGAGCCATTTGAACCATTTTAGAATTCGGGAAAGATGGTAGAATTGCTATTTTGCGCAGAGCAACGTTTAGAATGCAGTTGACAGGAAAGGGTAGCAGTGATGAAAGTGTAAACATATTTACGCCAAGCATTTTCGGCTGAAAGCACAAATTGCGTCTTTGCATAAATAAAATTATATAAAAAGTTGTTGGTTACTGTATTTCTTCAAATACTTGCTCATGATAGACCAGCTTGGAGTGCTTTACACCAGACTTCGGATTGAAGACAACAACATAGCATGTACGTGGATGTGCGCAGTGGGGATACGGAAACATAGTACGACCTTATTAAGGAATTTCCGTAATTCGGGATTTTGCGTATCTTGTTTGACAAATTTTCACCCACAAAATTTATTTGATGCGGGGTTAGAAGTTGGCGCGAGTGTGTGAAATATCTTTAGGGGAGGCATCCCACAGAGTGGAGATTTCAGCAGCGCCACCACACGCAGACACACTACCGCCGCCACCGCTGACAGGCAGCCGGGCTCCTCCGCGACCGATCACGAGTCGATATATCGGCGGCTGGCGCGGCGCTGCGCTGCGTGCCCCCACCCCCCCCCGCTCTCCCCCTACCCTCGCCCCCACCCCTGCCTCCTATCACCGGCCACCCTCTGTCCAATAGGGGCCGCGATTCGGGCCATCCCCAGGCCCTCCCACGCACGCACACGAGCGCGCGCACACGCACGCACGCACGCAGCCCCGAGGGCGCCGGCTCCTGCGCGCGTCGCGACCGCCTATCCCTCTCTCTCTCTCTCTCTCTCTCTCTCTCTCTCTCTGTGTCCGAGCGCGTGTGTGCGTGTCTGTTAATACATGTGACCGTGCATGCATGCAATCACGGATGGATGTGCTTGTATACCAGACATAACACAGAAACCTTGCAGCAATATCCATATACTCGGGGCGGTGACGGCGGCCCGGCGTCCCTCCCGGCCCGGCCCGGCTGCTGCTTATATACATAGAGGCCCTGTAATTCGCATGAGCTCATCACGATTCATTCGACCGGCACTAAATCGGCGGGCACATACGCCGCCGCTGCCGCCGCCGCCGTGCCGACTTGCTCGCGCTTTAATCCCGCAGCGCACGGGTCGCGACTCGCATCCCGACGCCGACAAAGTGCCACCCTACGGGACTGCTCGACTCACCTGCCGCGCGTAACGAGCTGGGCGCTCCCGCATCCCGTCCTCAAGGCGTGTCCGCTGACTCGCGAAACAGCACTGTTGCTCGCTTCCTTCGGATCTCGCTTTGTCTGTCGTCGTACACCGGAGAGCGGCGCATTTCATAGTGTGCACGAGGATTATGACTGGGCTCTTCCTACGGAAGGTTTCCTGTAAGCGGCTACCTCTCTCAGATAGTCCATAATCAGCGGTCTATCAACATACCTACTGTCAAAACGTTTCTGTCGGGGAACGCAACACATTTAACATCGTTCACAATACTGAATTCAGTGACTGTTGCAGTGTATACTCAGGTGACATAAGTCATGGGGTACCTCAGACCTCAGACCTCCTTTTGGCTGGCGTAGCGCAGCAAGTGGATGTTGTAGGGACTCAAAAAGTCGTGCGAAGTCTCCTGCAGAAATACTGGTCCATGCTGCCGCTATAGCCGTCCACAATGGCGAAAGTGTTGTAGGTGCAGGATGTTGTGTACAAACTGACGCCTCGATTATATTCCATAAATGTTCGATGTGATTCTTGTCGTGCCATCGGGGTGGTCAAATCATTCGTTCGGATTGTCCAGTGTGTTCCTCAGATCTATCGCGAACAGTTGTGGTTTGCTGACATGACATCCTTCTTTGGGAGCATGAAGGCCATGAATGGCTGCAAGTGGTCTCCAAGTAGCGTAACATAACTGTTTCCAATCAATGATCGGTTCACTTGGACCAGACGACCCACATCATTATGAAGCCACCGCCGGCTTGCACAGTGCGTTGTTGACAGCTTCGATCCATGGCTTCGTGGGGTGTACGCCAAACTCGAATCCTACCATCAGCTCTTACCAACTGAAATCTGGACCCATGTGAGCAGGCCACGTGTTTCCAGTCCTTCAGGGTCCAACCGATATGTTCACGAGTCCAAGACAGGCACTGGAAGCGATGTCATGCTGTTAGCAAATTCACTCGCGTCTGTCGTCTGCTGCCGTAGCAAATTAACGCCAAGTTTCGCCGCACTGCCCTAACGCATACGTTCGACGTATATCACACATTGATTTCTGCGATTATATCACGCATTGTTGATGGGGTATACACTGACATTGATACACAGACGCCGCTGCTCTCGGTCATTAAGTGAAGGCCGTCAGCCAGTGCATTGTCCGGTGAGGAGTAATGCCTGAAAAGTAAAGGGGCGTAATGTCTGGAGAGGAGAGTTATGTCCGGATCGGTGGATTGGAAGGAACGGTCCAACACCCTGGCCACCCTGCTCTCCAGACATTACGCCCCTTGAATTTTTTTTCTGGGACTTTATCAAGGACAGAGTCTTCGTCACACCAGTTGCTGACGTCGACGAACTGAAGGCTACGATACAAGCTGCTGTGGGTACTGTGACAGAACACATGTTACGAAACTCCTGGCGAGAACTGGAATACCGCCTCGCCACCAATGGAGCACACGTTGAGGTTTACTAAAGTAAGTGGTCTTAAAAAAAACTAGTAATACTAACCTATGTAACGGCATCAAATGTGGATAGCTGATGCCAGTAGGAACCAAAATTAATAATGTTGTGTAGGTCGACAACGCACCATTTTTAAACTACGGAAACTTGGCGACACACCCTCCGATTGGTCGCTGGATTGCCATGTTCCAGATGCTCTGGACAGCGCATGACTGCGAATGCTTTGCATGCCGGAGATCGCGATGTATCCAGGTCAGCCCGCTGCTCGGTGGTGGCGCGCCAGCCTTTCACTCTGGGCCGAATCCGCCGAGCTCCCGACACATCCATTGTAGTTTCATGATAAGACGTGCCAGGAGCAAACCCGTCAATAGCTGTTTGCGCACAGGGGAACATCTTCCATCAGGCCGGGAACAGTCTCTTGCAAAAAGTAAAGGTAATTTGCCCCGGTAAGTCGAGGAGGTAGATGGACCGGCCCCATCAGATGGTCCCCACTATGCCTGCCCAAATGTTGAGCGAAAATTGCTCCTGGTGTCCGTGTACTTACGTTGCGTGAGGATTTCCTCAGGCCCATTCGAGTGTTCTAGAGGCCATCCTGATGGAAGGTGCACACGTCGGTAAACAACACGATGCCGGGGAATTCGGGATCTCGTGCAACACGTCGCAGAAACCACCGGCAAAACCCTAGCCTGTGTTCATAGTCCACCACAGGATTTAGGTCTTAGACAGGGTGGAAACTAATTGGATGCTGGCCGTCATCCCTCCAAACCTCCCAGATTAACCGATGAGTGACGCCCATGTCGTGTCCAACTGCTCAAGTACTTGTAGTAGGTGCTTTCTTGAAGCGCTCGAGAACAGTCTCTTCAAATGCAGCACCCCGTCGTGTTCGAGATCTTCCAGCATCACCGTGATATCCCGCTAACTAGCATGTTCGCCAAGTCGCCAGTGAATTGCTGTAAACGTTTGCTGGTATGGATGGCGTCTTCCTGAATACCGTTCTTCATACAATCCTCGAGCTTCATGCACATTACCGTTGGGTGGTCCATAAACAAAAACCATATCTCGTTGTTCTTCAAACGAATACTGTGCTGCCATGCATACTGTAAGACTAAATCGCGGGTGACGTGTGTGTGCACCGAAGCGAAGCTTACGTGTGAATGCCTCTGACGTGAGGTGGAGACAAACAGCAAGGCCTATACGACATGTGTGCGTATCACGTTGGCAGGGAGGGGATGGGGGACGTTTCTATGTGTGAACTGACAACCACGGCGCTGCCCGTCAACCGACGAATGGCAACAGGGCAATCCCATGGCCAATCGGAGCGCGTGGCGCCAAGTTTACGTCGACCCACACAACATTAGTTGTTGAACACAATTTTTTTGATACTAGAGGAACTATTCACGGCGAGCACGCTCGGTGACAAGTTTTCAGCCACCTGCACGCGTGTGCCATCTGGAGATTCGTACTGGATTCCGTACGTGGATTCAAACAAGATCTGTCGGCTTCGTATTCTGTAGTGACCAACCTAGCAGTACTGCAGGTGTCTCGTCACATCACGTGGTTAGGATGTAGGTAGCCACTTCGTGTGGGAGCGACTTGCACATACGAATCATCGGATACCCGACTTCCGGGAAGGTGTGCGAGGAACTTTCAGTAGACGTCTCTTCCGTGTCTCGGAAAATGCAATTACCCGGTATATGCCCTCTGAGGACTATGAGTTCCTGATGTATGTTTGCATTTTCAATAGTTTGGAATTTTTATTGTTGACACTCGAAAAGGTTATAAGTGTTTTCGAGTGCTCGACGAATTTTTACTTTCAAAAAACATGGATCAAAGAATGTGAATTAAATTGTGCTTGAAAAATGGAATAATGTGCAGCAACGCATTCGAAATGTTGACTGTGTGTTTTGGCGAATCTACTGTGTATAAGAGAAGAGTTGAAAAGTAGTATACACGCTTCAAAAAGGTCGAGAAGACGACGGCTGCCCTGGACGCCCTAGCACGTCAATTACTGACGACAATGTGGAAGAAGTAAAGAAAGTGGTTCTAGAAAATCGCCGAATCATCATCAGAGAGGTTGCTAATGATGTCGGCATATGCTTTGGCTCATGTCAAGCAATTTTTTTTTTTCCGGACGTTTTTGACGTGGAACATGTAGCAGCCAAATTTGTTCCGGAATTATTGATTTCGGCGATAAAGGACGTCGCGTAAACATCGCCCAGGAATTGCTTAATGAAGCTGCCAACGTTCCAGAACTCCTGAAGAAGGTTAAAACTGGAGACGAAACATGGTTATATGGGTGTGACATCAAAACCAAAGCCAAATCGTCCCAATGGAAACTGCCTGAAAAGGGAAGACAGATAAAAATTCGACAAGTTCAATCACATGTTAAGGTTCTTCTCATTGTTTTCTTCGTGTGAAACGAGATAGTGCTTCATGAGCTCCTGCCTTACAGACCGACGATCAGCAAGGAATATTAGCTGGAAGTTATGTGCCTTCGTGTGAAGTAGTTCAAAGAAAACTGCCAGAATTGTGGCAAAACCACTCCTGGAAATTGCATCACGATAATGCTCCCACTCACACCTCAATGCTTATTCTTGATTTTTCAGGGAAAAAAAACAAGACTGGTATGTTGTCTGAGCTACCGCAGCAGTGTAGTCGTTTTAACACCTTCTTCGTGTTAGTGTTCTAAGGTCCTGACATGGGCGCGTATGATCTTAGTTGTTTATGCGACACAAAACAATCAATCACCGTATCCGCCAGACATGGTCCCTGCGACTTCTTTCTATGCCCGAGGCTGAAGAGAACCATAAAAGGACGTCCTTTTGCCAGCATTGATGGGACAAAGACAGTATCGCTGAAGGGGCTGAACACCATAACGAAAAGTGAGTTCCAGAATTGCTTCCGTGATTGGCAAAAGCGTTGACACTAATTTATTATATCTGAAGGGGGGGGGGGATTACTTTGAAGTGGACGAAGTTGATGTTGATGAACAAATCAAGATTCTAGTAGAATAACAAAAATTGTAGTCACTGTTTGATCACCCATCGTATTGTGCATCACGCTGATTATATGCAGCCATGTTGACACTTAGAGGACAGTATCGTTGCGGTAGAGCTCTAAAGAAATCGATGAAGACATGCAAAATAATTGTGTACCGAATGTCAGTTGGTTTTACATGTAAATAAGTGAAACACAGTGCCCGTAAGCACGAAGGAGAAAAGTTCACATACGCGCTCGGATCATCTGCTGGTGGTACCACACTTCACCGCTAGTCGTGGCGCACGCTGTTATTGCAGCCAATCTCCGACTTGCCGCAGGCTCGTTACCCCCTATATCTCTGGCTCTCTCTGGCCTCCCCCTTACGTTTCACCAGCAGCATTTATATTAATGTGATTCATCGTGTGCTAACGCAAACACGTGTTCTCATTCTCCACTTTCGGAGAGCGGCGCAAGGCCGGAACGACGGAAGAGCAAATATTTCCGCCAGCTTTCTCTCTGCCAGCCGCGTGACGCACAATGAAAAAGGAAAATGCAAACATTGTTACTCCGTATCACTCGCATATGAATAATAAAACACATCGCCTTCCTTCTACTCGCGCGCGGAATGCAAGACGCGGCGATAAAAAGAATAAGGCGTATGTACGAGTTAACAGTGAAACACGAGCAGTTTGAAGGAAATTAAATGTGTTTCCTTTTACCACCGTATATTGACTGCTAAATAAAATTTTATTTTCTACATCTGCTCCTCTGGTCACTACGGAAGGATAAGCTTTGCACGATTTTGCTTCGTTGCAGGCTACTTTTGAATAAGGAAATGAATTGACAGATGCCGCAGCCAACGAGTCTTATAATTTGTATTAATATAGTTCTCTGGGTTTGCTATAGTATGCTTTTGCACGTATGTCATAATTCGGTGGCAGACTCAGTGACTGAAAGTGGCTGTTAAAACGCTGCAGTCCGTGAAGTCAGTATCACGGCAGTGCCGTATCTTGTTCTAATTAGACAGTCGTGAATAAGAAATTTGGAACGGCATCCACTTAACCTCTGAGACCATCAACTAGTTTTCGGCCCTTTTGGGGCCTCATAGCCTCACAACGCTTCTGTGTAACGGTAACGTCAGGTTCTTAAAACTGCGAATTTCTTCGCTGCAGAGTTTGTGGAGATTAACACTTGACACATAAAAGCTTTGATATACAAGGTAAGACAAAGAAAACGCTCACCACGGACGAATTAACTGAATGGTACGGAAATCGGCAAATGTGACGTGCATGTGCAGACAAACAAATGATTACAATTTCAGAAAAATTAGATGACTTATTCAAGTGAAAAAGCTTCACAAAGTGGGCAAGTCAATAACACGATGGTTCTCCTCTGGCCTTTATGCAAGCAGTCATTCGGCTTGACGTTGATTGATAGAGTTGTTACATTTCCTGTGAGAGATATGGTGCCAAATTCTGACCATTTCCCATGTTAGATCGTCTAAATCTGTAGCTGGTTGGGGCCTCTGCCCATAATGCTCCAAACGTTCAAATCGGGTAGTGACCGGGGACGTTGCTGGCCAAGGTAGTGTTTGGCAAGCACGAAGACAAGCAGTAGGGAGGCCAAGGTTCAATTCCTGCTCAACCTAATCTTAGACTTTTAGATGTCGTCTTTCATCTTCAGCCGAGTATGCCGTTGGGTCCCATCATACAAATACTTTGTTCCCCGACTGTGGACTGTGAGTGAAAATCTAGTCAGTTACATGATGACTTATTCCAGCAGTTTATTTTTGAAGTTCATTTGTACTGTCTGGGATGACGTTTCATACTGGAATCAGTCCTGCCTGGTAACCACACATCAGTAATTAACTCGCAAACGTTCCGTTTATGGAGCATGTTTACTGGAACGTTAATATTATGTCGTCGTGTACTTTTATTTGTGTTGGTTTTCGCTTTTAATTATGACACACTACATATAGTATAAACAGTAGCCATAATTTCGTAATATGTGAAAATATCGTATGATTGACAAGTTAGTGCTGGTGCATCATTGTAGCATAGGGTGTGGGTTGAGTTGGTCCTGGGGTTGTGCAGGCGTTGTCTCTATTTAAGAACGAAATTATTAAACATAAAATTTTCTTGACAGCAGGAAAGTAACAGTTAAAGAGAAATAAACTTCCAGCCCAAAGTAATTCTACAAAGCAGGGCTGAAGCAAGAGAATAACAATTAAGAAGTCTCCAGTATAATGAAACAGAATTCAGTGAGAGTTAAAATCATTCAGCACACAGAATCGGGCAACCACAATAATAATTACAATATTTGGCACTTGGCACCACACGGGAAAAGACAATAAATAGAGCTTTATAGCTTCTGGCACTAACTACAGACTACTAAGACAATTCTGAGACTTAATTAAGATCACCCACATAGCACGCACCTCTAAACATTAGTCTACGGCTACGCCCATCTACGAAAAGCTACTGTCAACAATGTACCGGGCTACCTACGCGTATATCTCAGTAGAAGCTTCTGTGCAACGTGAATGAATCACTTTCACAGGAGCCGTGCGGGATTAGCCGAGCGGTCTGATGCTGCAGTCATAGACTGTGCGGCTGTCCCGGCGGAGGTTCGAATCCTCCCTCGGGCATGGGTGTGTGTGTTGTTCTTAGCATAAGTTAGTTTAAGTAGTATGTCAGTCTAGGGACCGATGATCTAAGCACTTTTGTCCCTTAGGAATTGACACACACAACGCTAACTTTCTTTGTACAAATGGCATAAACCAAATCAGCTACGCTCACGAATTAATAAAAACGCTATCACCTCCTTTCAACAAAACAAGCAGATCAGCCATGCTCGCTGCTTGTAATTAACAAGATCCAAATGTCTCTCACCTTTGGAGAACATATTTGCACGCCCTGCTTCCCATAACACATCGCACTGTAACAACGGACTTCGTGCGTAATACTATTTGTTAATCAGTACACTCAGTGCCCCGGTTGTAGTCTGCACTGTACTCTGCGTTGGATTACTCAACCGCCAAGATGCTGTCGTCATCCACTGAAGCACGTAAGAAGCGGTCCGTTTGAAATGCGGAAGCCCTTTTTCTCTGCGTCCGCTGTGATCGCCGTCCTCTGGCACGGGAAGAGACACCAACCGCTTCATTGCGTTGTTTGTGTCAACACAGTGATCACGCCCCATAGATGACTCATTGAGAAGCCTTCTTCAAGCTGGTACGCCAGTCTTTGCCGTTTTAATTTAGCGTGACACACAAATGTGAAAGGGTATGTATTTTGCGCCTTCTAAGAAAGTTGAATCCTGATATTTAGATAGCCATCCTAATTTCGTATGGGTGTGTGCGTGTGGCAAGTGGTCTCCCTCTAGAAACTAAAATGATCAAAATGCTTTCTGCAATTATTATAAGAACAATTTACTTCGGGAAAAATCCTGCCGCTCGCTGCTTATTGATGTTTAAATAGCTATTCAGTCTATGATTTTAGTTGTAATTATATAGTGTGTTAACTTGATGGATGTGAATAGAATAGAATGCAACCTTCATGCAGATAACTTACTTAGATCTTCTGTGAACCTCTCCGTGGCCCTGATAGCTGTTATATATAATTGCAGCCATGATTTTCAGTCGTGAATCGGACTCACAGCTTTCATTATGTAGGAAGATATCAAGAAAGAGTAAGATATTTTTACATAGTCCTTTGAGAAGCGGATCATAGGTGTTGTATGGAGGTAACTTTCGTAGAAAATGTATGTACCTCTTCAACCGAATACAGTTTGGTTGCATGTTCTGACTACCATCCATTCAATCGCCGACCCTTGCCATCTTCTCAAATACCGAGCATGGAGACATGCCTTTCTTAAATAATATATATTGCCGAAGAATGCATCGTCTGTCCCTCATACTCTTGATGAAAATTCAACGTTAAAAACTCTGCAAAGTAAGAGTCACATACGTAAACAGATTAACACCGTGCAGCAACTAACCGTCGCTCCAAGCCTTCAGCCCCGCTCGTCGTTGAGAACACATTGGCCGCTGCGACAGTTCCCCCTCACCCTCCTCCGGAGATGAGGTGCATGTATGTCCGCCGCTTCCAACGCAGCGACGGCGCTGGCCACCAGACGATGCTGTCGCCCACGGCCACAGCAGTAACATGCGCTTGCTGCCC
The DNA here is from genome assembly GCF_021461395.2 of Schistocerca americana. Classification (NCBI taxonomy): domain Eukaryota; kingdom Metazoa; phylum Arthropoda; class Insecta; order Orthoptera; family Acrididae; genus Schistocerca; species Schistocerca americana. Next base: position 368,043,809 of record NC_060125.1, on the reverse strand, counting down.
GCCTCCTGTACTGTGTTCATCATAAGAATAAACCTGGGCCGCGCGGGATTAGTCGAGCGGTCTCAGGCGCTGCAGTCGTGGACTGTGTGGCTGGTCTCGGCGGAGGTTCGAGTCCTCCCTCGGGCATGGGTGTGTGTGTTTGTCGTTAGGATAATTTAGGTTAAGTAGTGTGTAAGCTTAGGGACTGATGACCTTAGCAGGTAAGTCCCATAAGATTTCACACACATTTGAACATTTTTGAATAAACCTGGTTAAACATTACATCATGTATTCTTCCGCGTTTGCTTGAATCCCATTAGGTTCCGTTTCACGTGGAGCGAAGCCAAGCTGTATCCAGTACAGTCTAGTACGATTATAAGGATACGTTTTATGCTATGTTACACACACATAGGCCGAGCGGGAATGCGGGACAACAGCTTTGCCGGAGCATTTATCTTGGGCAGCAGTGGCCAGTCAGCTGACCCAACTAACCTGCAATGAAGTGAGCAGTTGCACTTCAGACTTAAAAAAGAGACGATCAGGGAAATAATATAGCTTCGAAAGTCATTTAATTTTTGAAGGAGAATGAAATAATATACGGCAAAACTCCTGCACTGTCGCACGCTTCTTAGATGACCAGACGGAAAGCATAAAAACCGCTCGTTCTCACCTAACATAGTAATATAATTGCAAACAAGAGTGATACATTTCAGTTCTGGATCTGTCATCTGATACGTTGAAGTGGAGTCGATTAACAACAGAATCCACGAAGACACTCAGGCGCCGCATTTTCTCCTCTTCTTTTATGACGTGCCGTTATATACCCCGCCAGCGTTCGGCAGTGACGTGAAAAAACTGCTTGCGTTAGTTCCAGTACGACTGGAAGCTTAACAGTCTTGTTATTTGTCGCGACAGATCAGTTCTGTTGGGTTCATATTTTAATGGTACAGTGGCAAATGTCAAAATTCAGCATTTGTATGGCGTGCTCGACGCTATGAAAATGATTGTTTTTTATGTTTCTACGACGCTTACCACTCTGGTTCGTGTGAGACTGCATCTGTGGTATCCAAATAAAGAGTATTTGGAGTAAGCCAGAGCCGTGAATGCACCAGCTTATCAGTCTACTACGCCACCGATTCCGCTATCCATGCACTGTTTATTTGAATCTCAACTGCACCAAATACAGGCCATCCGAAAACTTCAAGCCGATTTTTTCTGTACATGTATGGAAAACATTAAGAACAACCTATTTCTCGGCACTTTTTAACCGTGTTGTACGTGCGTGCTTAACTACGCAGCAAGAAGCAGCTTCAGACATTTTCATACTGCTTATTAACAGCGCAACAGTACGGAGACTGTGACCGTACACGATCTTTGGAATAAAAACTACGTAACTAAAGCGTGATTAAGACAAACGTTGATGGCAGTTAATACGTTATAATATCTTGAAGTTTCATTTAACGTAACTTAGTAATAAGATATCTAACACAAAAATAGGACCTACTTCCAAGAGCGTAACAACACTACTGTAGGTGTGTTACGGCTTATGACAAATCATCGCGTTTGTGATTGTTTGCATCACGTTTATTCGTATGGCGAACAGAGTATAGCGTGATTCTCTGCTTGCGCAACAGACGCACAAAGACTTTTCAGTGTGCGTTGTATTTTATTTATTGAAAATTGTGTGTTCACACAATTATCTAAGCATTTGCGGTATTTTTCTGGAGACAGGTGCAGGCAGACGCCGTGCATTTTTCCATCTCGCCTCTTCAGGAAGGGAGAAGCTCGCATACAGATACATAATATATTCCAAGAGACACCGTTAACACATTTGGAATTTAATTCTGATACTCAGTAACTTTACGCCACCACGTCTTCCCCTCTTGCTGGCCAAGCAGAGGTAGTGAAAATTTCTACCAGCACCAGGATTGGAATGGCTGTATCAGAGTAGAGGTGCCAACACACAATCACGCAACTGCTTGTCGATGTATTTGCATGCAGCGTTTCATTCACACCGAGATGGAATTGCATGCACTTAGTTTGTCATCAGTATGTCTGGTTTCGTAACATTTTACTTTGCATAGAACGCCAAGTCGAAGAAAGAACCAGAAGATCTAAGTGAATGAATACCTTTTGCATCTTAAAGAATGTGTAACGCAGCTGAAGAGAGAAATATAGCAAGATGTGTTCTTTTAAAAAACTTTACCTGTCTGTTGGTGAGTGATGTGAAAATGCTGCTTAACCCTGGTGCGCCGTTGATAGCAAAAGAAACTACGACACACAAATACACTATACTAGTAATGAAAAACTTAGCTGTCATTTCTTATTACTAAAGTCCCTACTGCACAGGTCTGAATGCTGACAAAAAGAGATAAAATTGTCAACAACTGCAATGTTGTTTTAAACACCACAGTGCGTTGCTAGGAACTGTCCTATTGGAGGTGGTATACCGTTGCCTTCCTCTAACCTTTCAACTAACATTACTTGGCCCATTATAGGGGGACCTACATTTAATCGGCAGTCCGAACTTTGCCGTATCACAGCATTGTTCCCTTTAAGAAATAGAGCCATAGGTGAAAGAAGGTGTAAATGACAGATAAAAATCCTAGGATTGATTGGCGGACGGTCGGTGTGGCCGAACGGTTCTAGGCGCTTCAGTCTGGAACCGCGCGACGGCTACGCTCGCAGGTTCGAATCCTGCCTCGGTCATGGATGTGTGTGATGTCCTTAGGTTAGTTAGGTTTAAGTAGTTCTACGTTCTGGGGGACTGATCTCAGATGTTATGTCCCATAGTGCTCAGAGCCATTTGAACCATTGATTGGCGATCGGTCCCAAGAACTTTGGATAGGCTTTCCCATTTCCTTACTAGAATTTTCCTAAATTTGTCATATTTCAAAGAAACTGACCCAGTTACAATAAAAACTTTTGGGAAATCTTCGGCAAGATTATCGACATAATTACATCACTTGAAGTATGGAATGGTTGAAAACACATTCACTACCAAGGAACAAGCGAAGTAGAAATGAAGACGATTTACAGCCATGAGACAAAAGCACCAGAAATCAACGTAAAAACTATATACATGTTGTTGTGATTAATACTTTCCAAATTTAACGTTTCTCTGCAGTCTTTATTAAAATGTACTTAAATAAGGCGTATCTGTAAAAGTCCTCAAATAATTAACTATTTTGTAATCCCACCGAACTGAAAACTGTACCTGACTTGCTATTAGAACCTTGCTTAGGAGGCTTTTTGGCAGGGTATTTCACACTTTTGCCAGTCTTTTTTTTTTCGATTTCTTCTTTTGGATCCTTATCAGGGGTTTGTTCGGAACTGATAGTTTCTTTTACTGATTCTGTTTGCATTTCACTCGACTCTTCGGTTTTTAGAAGATACCGATAATATGGCGTGGATGCAAAGTTCGTAGCGTTTTTCCACAAGTATAATAAAAAGAGATACACATAATAGAGACAAGTCATCAATAATATTTTCTCCTTCACTATTTACAACAGGCTGTCAACGATGGGGTAACTTTCGATTCTGCGACTGTGACTCACGTGGCTTTGAGGTGAAGAACTCGTCGGGCAAGGAAGTTCCTTGAAGGTTGATCGACAAACGATAGACGGTGGAAAAGGTGAAAATCTGAGGGCAAAAGATCAGGTGAAAAGGTGGACGTGGAATGACTTCCCAAACCAACTCCTGTACAGTGTTTTTTTGTCAGTCGGGCGTGCGTTATCGTGGAGCAGCAGCAATTCACGCAGTCTTCTGGACTTGTTCTTGGATTGCGTCTGCAGGACGTCACAACTGATGATGGTGATGGTGATGGTTATACCTCGAGGAAGCAATTCGTAGTACACCATACCACCGCTGTTGCACCAGATGCATAAATAACATTATCTTTCATGGATGCGCGCAGTTCTTTGTACCGGAGTTGTTGCTTTGTTTGGGCTGAACCATTCTTATCTTTTCCTTATGTCAGTATGAAGACACAATTTCTTGTAACCAGTTAACGATACAGAATAGGAACGGTCGGTGTTATTCACGAATCAGTTGATTTGCTAGCGGAGGTGCTCATATGGCCACCCACTGATGTTTGTGATTTTGGCTTAGAGCATGCGGTACTCATACACTCGATTTTTGAACTTTCCCCATTGCATGCAAGTTCCGCACGATGGTGGAATGATCACATTTGGTTACATTTGCCAGTTCTCGAGAACACTTAGGTGGATCGTGGTGGATTATTGTGTTTAAATGATCTTCACCAAACCCCAAAGGTCTTCCTGATCGTGGAGGGTCAGTAAAGTCAAAACAATCCTCCTCAAAACGAGAAAACCATTTTCTTGACGTGCTCTGTGCAATGGCGCAAATGTTTCTGGCTGCCTCCGCTGCTGTCGGCCTTCTGATGAACTCAGCCAGGTACGCCTGCTTAGCTGGGTGGTAACGTGCTTTCCTTCCATGCACTGGGCCCCGGTTCGATTCCCGGCCGGGTCGGATATTTACTCCGCTCGATGGACTGGGTGTTGCGTTGTCCTCATCATTTTGCATCTTCATCATCGACCGCAAGTCGCCCGGTGTGGCTCCGAATGAAATAAGACATTTGGCGGCCGAACCCGAATGGGACATCCCGGCCAGTTATGCCATACGATCATTTCATTTTATTTTCAACTCAAACAGAAGAATATGTCGGATATGTTCGATTTCTCCACTTGATACGCCGTTTTCTAGCGTCCACAGCTCCTCTCACTATCTGGAAATGACAAAACGACAGTATGTAAACTCAAATAGCAACAGTAAAATAAAGGTAAAAAATGACAATCGATAAATAAACACATAGCAATCAGAATACCAATATGCAGAACAAAAACGCTATGAAGTTATGCACCAACCTAATACATTAAATTGAGGAGTATGTTGATAAACATTGTTCATGCTTCTGAACTGCAAGTTCATGTACTTCAGTGATTCATGAAACACGTCATCTTGTACTTCCCCTGCGAAACATGGATTTGTAACAGGTTACCGAAATCTTTGTTGTTGTTGTTCGTTTTGTTAACCTGTTCATAGAACTCTGTCGTAGTGTAGCGTATTTGTGCCACGGAGCTCCACAATTATCGATTCGGATACCGAGATTTGTTATTTGAGCAACTGCAAAATGGACAAATGGGTGAAAGTACCCAGTGAAATGTAAGACATAATTAGGACTACAGCGAAAATGAAATGATGTGTAACGGATCGAATCCTGGGATTTTTTCCACCATTCATAATACCGAGTTCTTTATATTATATCGAGCCATTCACAGCACTATCGTGCTTACTATTTACATTATGTATACTTAGTAAGCACGTTTTCTTATCCACGAGATCGGTATTGTGAGTGAGTAATATATTCAGGGGCACAAACCGCAATACGTGGTGAACGATTTTGCTGGGTCAAGAAAGTGTCTTCTAGGGTAATGCGATCGCCGCTACATAATATTGTTTAAAGAATTCTTGAAAGTCCTGAGCCTACAAATCTGGAGCGTCATTCAAAAAGTTTTGTAAAATATAATAGGATTACCGCTGCAAAGAGGTCAGAGATGGAGTAAAAAGTAGAAATTCATAAAAAAATTCGTTATTAGATATTTGATATCGAAAAATTGGAAGTGAAACCTGTGATAGAGGTTGTAGAATATGGATTGTCAATGAAACCTAATGCGATATTAGTGTTTCGGCAGATCGAGTGAATCAGTTGGTGGGGCAATGGGTTTTTAGCACACACACCAGAAGATCCTGTAAATAACTTAAATGAGCAATCTAAAAATCGCCCTAAACGTGCTACTCGCAATTTGCAGTCCTCTTGTCCACATTACAACACGGTGTGGCTGAAAAATATATTCGTACTAACTACTTTAAGGGAGCGAGTGTGGTTGCTTCACCACCCCACAAGTTGCTAGGGGTAATAAAGAACCTAGAACAAAGTCTTAGAAAAAGAATTGGAAATAGGGTGGAAGAAAATGAAAATGCTGAAAGATAAAATGTAATCTCGGCTAAAACATTTTACGGAAGGATTGAAGAGACTTAAGCAGAGTATTGTGTTGAGTATTGTGAAACTAGATCTGGGTGTGGAAGAAATGGTTCACAATACAATTTCTGAGTCCAGAGAAAAAATATATTTGGAACCTTTCAGTTATAAATACGAGAGGACTTCAGAAAGTAAGTTACACATTATTATGTCAGACCAGGTAACTTTAATTGAATACTGCACTGCAGTATAAAAGTGAAAAAGATACTATCTTTCAGCATAGTGACCAAGTCTCGGTAAAAAACATTAGAAACTGCCCCACTGGTTCAAGGGCGTCGCGTAGAATAATGTTGCGGAAGCTGCCCAGTATTTCAACGAGACAGCTGCTCTTCACCTTCAGGTGCTTTCTGACGTGTTATTGCAGCTCCTGAACATCTTAAAAAGAGGTTAAGAGTACAAGCGCCAGTTCCACGATGACTTTATGGGCTGCACCCCATTGTGAGCAAAATAGGAGCCCCAACATATTACCTTGCGTCCGCCCCCGGTAACTGAGTGGTCAGCGCGTCAGAATATCAATCCTAAGGGCCCGGGTCCGATTCCCGGCTGGGTCGGAGATTTTCTCCGCTCAGGGACTGGGTGTTGTGTTGCCCTAATCATTATTATTTCATCCCCATCGACGCGCAAGTCGCCGAAGTGGCGTCAAATCGAAAGACTTGCACCCGACGGGAGGCTGTAGTCACACGACATTTTTTTTATATTACCTAGCGAAACATACGGCTTGACTTCTGAGCCCTTTGGTAGGAAAATGTCAACATCACTTTCGAAACTCGAAAGACTTTATACGGAATGAAGACTTTGCATCTCGAACCAGCTGACGTTTTAGTGATTTTCGATGTGGTCTGTTTCTTCACACGAGTATCTCTGGTTGATTCGTTACACCTTATAGGAGCTAAGTTCGAGGAGGACATTTTTCAGCTATTCAGACATGTGCTTACTTCCACTTTTTATTTAATGAATAATATTTTGAGCAGACTACGGTGTTGTCTCTCGTAGTAGCTAACCTTTTTGGAGGACATTGAGAAAAAAGTATTTCAGTCAGCGATGTTGACACTAAATGTTTCTGGGGATATGTAGAGGACACCTTTGTACTTGGCCACATGAGGCAGCAGCGCTTCCTGCATTTTGGATCATCTTAACTCCATTCGAGAATTTGCTTCACCCTGGAAGTGGAGAAAAATGGAGGCCTCCTGTTCTTAGATCACAGTTCCTTGAGTCACAGTGTGTTTGGTAAACCAACTCACGCTGATCTGTATGTGCGAGCTAAGAGCTGACAGCACACATCTCAACTCAGTGGCGTATTACGGACTCTAGTTCATAGGGCTAAAGTTATCTCGGATGCAGGGAGCTTATCAGCATAGCTGAACTATCTTCGCTCACTGTCTATACAAAACGGAAACTCTGTTAAAAAGATTCGTAGTGCATTTCAAACTGCACACACTAAAGCTCTAGAAGACCCAGAAGAAACGGAGAACTCCTCGAGGATGGTTTTTCTACCAGTGTTGGTGGCGTGTTGTTTAAAATCGGCAGGCTGTTCAAAAGCGTGAGTGCAAACGATGCTGGTTTCTGTTAAAAGCAACCTAGGTCTAAGGAGACGAGTTATATATAAAATCCCGTGCCAGCGTGGGAAATCATTCATTGGCCAGACGTGTCGCACTGTTAAGGGTAGATGCGTTAAACATAGACGTCACACCAGACTGGGCCAGCCAGAAAGTCTGCTGTGGCTGAACACTGTCTCAAAACCGACATAGCATGAACTACGGACAGACAAAGATCCTTTATTCCGCTTCCACATACTGGTACTCCATCGCCAAAGAAGCAGTCGAAATACGTATAAGTAACGATATAATTAAGAGACACGGGGTTTCAACGCAGCAAGGCATGGGAATCAGCATTGGCGGTACTAAGGCATCGTCGACCGCAGACGAACAAATGCGAGTCGACACAGACGGGGAATCTGAAATCGCACACTTGGACGCCAGCCCTCAGCGCGCGCGCTCTTTTCCCGCATCGAGCTTGCGAAGACAGTGGTCCTACTCTCCGGCAGGGGACATTGTACGTCGCCGTGCTCTATGATTCGTCTACGATGATGATACATTTCCACCCCTTCGCGCTTGCGCTCTTTTAGCGAGGCAGCCTGTATATTGCCGAGCCATTGCAAGAATAGATCAGTAAACGCTTGAAGATGACGAGGAGCTGTCTCTTTGAAATATTGTGCAGCTTCCATCAAATTATCGAACGCGACGTTCGTGAACCAGTGAAGCAGTCACGTTGGGAAAGTCTCAAACAGCCGAACATTCGAAACGTTCTACCAATCGTTTAGTTCATCGACAATAGAAATCCGCCCCTTGGTCATAGAACATTTCCAGAACCGTTGTATAGACGTCCTCATCATCGAACAATCTCTTTCCCCCCAGGTGTCCTCGAAGCTTGCCGAAAAATGGATATCGCATAGTGCAACATGTGTACTTCACAGTCAGCATCACGCACGTCCTCGCGGCAAGAATTTCACTGTGAATCTGTGTAATATGCAGACGCCGACAACAAGCGTACTATCCCACGTACTTCAACATGCAAGTACGTTCCGAGGTGCCGCCCCGTTTCACTCCCACACTGTGATGCGCTAGTTATCCTTACCGCCACACAACTGTCTCTGAAGGAAACGCAGAACGAGTACTCTCTTCTGATAATGCTCCACTGCTGTTGCGCAATGGTCTTACCATGGACGACATGTGTAACTTACTTTCTGAAGTCCTTTTGTTGTTCGATGGGAAATTTAGCCAAGCGAATTAATGAGAGATTGACAAAGGAAATTATTTATTGGGTTCCAAGAGATAAGAAAAGGCTGAGATGTTGGCCTAATGTACAGTGAATAGATGTATCAGAAAAACATGGTGCAGTAAGCAGTATGAGTGCGTGTTGCTGAAGACAGTGATGCATCGTGTAATTCGTAGGAGATATTTGGCTGGTGGTGGATTATTGGCATTTTCTGTTCAGCTGTTTCTCTTTTAAATGAGAAGCATTTTATTTCACAGTTATTATAGTTTTATGAAAGGAATTTGCCGCCCCGTGCGAAGTTTAAAACACCGCTCCCCTCTCCTCTCCTCCCCTCCTCGCATTTTCAGGCATAGTCGGCCTTTTCCACAATGTCTTTCATCCATGGCGCTCTATTTTCACATATCAGATTTACTCACACGCCTTTTTGACGTGAATACGTCTTTAAGACAAGAGACAGGTATGCCGCAGCAGTCAACGAAACAGTGACCGTAATACAATTTGAGTTATAACTCTAACATTAATGATGTCAGTCAGAATTATGTTATGTCACTCGCAAAATATACTAGGGACGGTCGAAAAGTATCTAGCCCGAGATAGTTACCGTAATGTCTCGTACAACCACCACCACCTACTTTTATGGTGACCCTTTGTGGGTATGCAGTTCAGATTTCGCGGCTCGAGTTTCTTTAGTTTTGCCGCTAGGGTACGTTGTATACCGTAGTGTAAGCAAAATGGCGAATATAGAGAGAATCAAGAATCGTGCTGTGATTGAATATCTTCATTTGAAGGGAATGACGCCCAAGGAAATAGCGGAGGAGATGCGGAATACACTCATGGGCAGTGCTCCGTCTCATGCAATAGTAGGGAGTCCGACTTCAAACGTGGAAGAACGAGTGTGGAAGATGCGCCAAGGAGCGTAAGGCCTGTCACCGTTGCCACTGATGAAACACTGACTCCAATTCACGATACGATTTTGCAGGATCGTCGAAGAACGTTGCAGCACATTGAAACCACGTTTGGAATCTCCCATGGGCGTGCTCATGATATTGTTATGTATGTTTTGGAAATGCGGAAATTTTCATCTCGATGGGTCCTGAAAGACTTGAATGCAGATCAGAGACGGGAGTGCGTGCAGTGTTGTGCAGAAATCGTCCGCCAGTTTGAAGCGGATGAAGACGGCTTTCTTGCAAGGTATGTGACAGTGGACGAAACGTGGGTTCACCACTTTCATCCTGAGACAAAACAACTGTCACAATAATGGAAACATCCTTCATCCCCTACCCCAAAAAGAATTCCGCGTACAAAAATCATCCGGTAAGGTCTTCTGGGATGCAGAAGTAATAATGGTGGATTACTTGCAAAAGGGCGTAACTATCAATGCATCACACTATTGCACTCTCCTGCGCCGTTTGAAAGAAGAGAGAGCCGTCCGGATTGGCCGAGCTGTTGTGGCCGAGCGGTTCTAGGCACTTCAGTCTGGAACCGCGCGACCGCTACGGTCGCAGGTTTGAATCCTGCTTCGGGCATGGATGTGTGTGCTGTCCAATAGTGGTCAGAGCCATTTGAACCATTTGAGAGAAGTGATAAAGAAATAAAGGCACAGAAAATTGGCGCGCGGAGTTCTTCCACATCAGGATAACACACCGGCGCACAAAGCCCTCGCAACACTGGAAAAACTGCGTGACTGCGGTTTCGAAATGTCATCCGCCATAATCTCCAGATTTTGCTCCATCAGACTTCATTTCTCCCAAACCTAACAAAAGAACTCAAAGGACGACTATTTGACAATGGTGACGCAGTGAACGCTTGGTTGGACTCGAAATCGAAACCTTCTGTTTCAGTGGTTTGCAGAAGTTATGAGCTTGCCTGCAAATGTATTAGTGTACCTGGGTATTATATTGAAAAATGAATTGGTGTTATGAAATTTCTGTATTCTTTATTTGTTAGGCTAGAAACTTCCCCAGCCCCCCCCCCCCCTCTCGTATAACTAAACCCTGTTTAGTTTTTCTTGTTACCTGCCCAGAGGGAAGCGTGGGGTGCGGAGGGAGGAAAATCGTGACCGTCACGGGGAGAGTAACAAGCGGTAAGTAGAGGGGCGAGGAGACGTCTCGCAGTACTTTCAAAGCTCATGGTTTGCTCTTCTAGCCGATTGCTTGCCGTGCTGTAAATGAGGCGCGGTAACGACACGTTTCGTGAAAGCGCCTATTTACATCCATGGACCTTTATCTTTACATGCGACACATACTCGTAGCAGACAACAAAAACAAACAAACAAACATACAGCTGTTCACTGCGCACTGAACGACTGTTTACTGCAGCGCTGAACATCGGTAGATCGCACGGTTTAGCAGAAACTGCAAAAGGCACGGAACATTCCGAATTCTGTCAGAGTGTTCCGAGCAGAACAGGGTCTCAGGGAACAAAAAAGGTGAATAGAGTATATTATGTGCAACAGCCCCTCTTGCTAGGGGTTTGCACAGGGGGGTGACATTTGGCAGCCTACACACATCAATAAAAGTTTTGCATCACCCCGGTTCCCAGAACTCCTGAAGATAGGCGTTGATTATGGATATTGTATCACAGACACAGTCCCTTTGACTGCTCAGAGATGTCACTAAACCCGCCCAAAGGTGTAAACAACCATGCATCAGCAGCGCCTATTAGACGGAGGGGGACCGACACCCGATCAGTTCCAGTCATTCCACCAGGAAGGAGGTACACGGCTAGTGTTGCCTGTAGTTCAACCATACCGAGGTTCGATCGCGTCCGAATTGTTACTTTGTGCCAGGAAGGATTCTCAGCAAGGGAAGTGTCCAGGCGTCTCGGAGTGAACCAAAACCATGTTAAACTTCCAGATTAAAACTGTGTGCCCGACCGAGACTCTAACTGGGGCCTTTGCCTTAGCGTAAATTAGTTTAAGGTAAAGTTTCATATCAGCGCACACTCCGCTGCAGAGTGAAAATCTCATTCTGGAAACAATCCCCAGGCTATGGCTAAGCCATGTCTCCGCTATATCCTTTCTTTCGGGAGTGGTAGTTCTGCAAGGTTCGCAGGAGAGCTTCTGTAAAGTTTGGAAGGTAGGAGACGAGATACTGGCAGAAGTAAAGCTGTGAGGACCGGGCGTGAGTCGTGCTTCGGTAGCTCAGATGGTAGAACACTTCCCCGCGAAAGGCAAAGGTCCCGAGTTCGAGTCTCGGTCGGGCACACAGTTTTAATCTGCCAAGAAGTTTCATATCAGCGCACACTCTGCTGCAGAGTGAAAATCTCATTCTGCAAATCCATGTTGTTCGGACATGGAGGAGATACAGAGAGACAGGAACTGTCGATGACATGCCTCGCTCAGGCCGCCCAAGGCCATGTTACGACTCAAACTGTATACAATAGGCTGCATGATGCGCGACTTCACTCCCGACGTCCATGGCGAGGTCTGTCTTTGCAATAGACACCATGCAGCGCGGCACAAATGGGCCAAACAACATGCCACTGGAGCGCTCAGGATTGGCATCACGTTCTCTTCACCGATGAATGTCGCATATGCCTTCAACCAGACAATCATCGGAGACGTGTTCGGGGCAACCTGGTCAGGCTGAACGCCTTAGACACTCTGTCCAGCGAGTGCACCAAGATGGATGTTCCCTGCTGTTTTGGGGTGGCGTTATGTGGGGCCGACATACTTCGATGGCGGTCATGGAAGGCGCCGTAACGGCTGTACGATACGTGAATGCCATCTTCCGACCGACAGTGCAACCATATCGGCAGCATATAGGTGGGGCATTCGCCTTCTTGGACGACAGATTCCCCCACCCCCGCATCGTGCATATCTTGTGAATGACTGAACGACTTCCTTCAGGATAACTGCGTCGCATGACTACAGTGGCCAGCATGTTCTCCAGACATAAACCCTATCGAACATGTCTTGGATAGATTGAAAAGGACTGTTTATGGACGACGTGACGCACCAACCATTCTGAGGGATCTATGCCGAATCATTGTTGAGGAGTGGGACAATCTGGACCAACAGTGCTTTGATGAACCTGTGGATAGTATGCCACGACCAATACAGACATGCATCAATGCATGAGGACGTGCTACTGGCTATTAGGGGTACCGGTGTGTGCAGCAGTCTGGACAACCACCTCTGAAGGTCTCGCTATATGGTGGTACAACATGCAGTGTGTGGTTTTCATGAGCAATAAAAAGGGCGGAAATGATGTTCAAGTTGATCTCTATTCCAATTTTCAGTACTGGTTCCGTAACTCTCGGAACCGAGGTGATGCAAAACTTTTTTTGATGTGTGTGTTTCGTTGTGAGGAAAAGCGAACATAGGCCTACCCTACAAAATAATCTTCAGTAAGTAAATGTATGAAGAAGCAATACATACATTAATAAATTAAAACTGAAATTAATTATGAACATATGTTTACACACGTACCTTGCATACAGATATTTTTCTTGCTGTGGCATCAGCGAAGGCCTTTATGACTTCGTTTAAACCCAAACATTCGGCTAGCTCATGTTCAGTCGACACCGTTGCCAGCCCACATAGTCGTGCCAGATCTGTTGTTGACTTCAGGTACTTTTTAATCAGTTGGGCACAAAGCCATACTCATGTTCGAGTTTGGAAGTAACAGAACTGCAGTAGCTGCCAGCACAGCTGCGTACTGCATTGTCGGCGATATTTCGCCGCATCTGCTGTTCTAAGCGGAAGGTCTCAAGGCAGCGAGTTACTGTTGAAGAAAAAAAACTGTGTAAATTGCCAGTGACTGTTTAATGTGTCAGTAGTACATAATTGGAAAAATGGCTACGGTCGGATATGGAGAAGGCGTTCTTTCCAACAAGCGACGACCATGGTTTACGGTTCAAAGCAAGGACTTTTGAAAGCACTATCGTATATTGCAGTGAGAGGTAATACTTAATTCGTAAATAAAGTTGTTGGATCGCAAACAGTGTAATATATGGAAACTGGATAAACAGTTCGTGCTGTGCAGTTTCGTTTGCTTCAGCTCCAAAATAAGGTTTGGCAGGTTTTACGTCTTGCCATGTGTAAACGCCGCATAGTAACAATGACTCGATTCAGAAGACTACGTCATCTGACGGGCAGTGCATGTTTTACTTGTTCTGTATTTATTTACGGCAAAGTTCCTTTGCTCAGGCCGGCCACGGTGGCCGAGCGGCTCTAGGCGCTCAATCCGGAACCGCGCGACTGCTACGGTCGCAGGTTCGAAACCTGCCTCGGGTATGGATGTGTGTGATATCCTTAGGTTAGTTAGGTTTAAGTAGTTCTAAGTTCTAGGGCACAGACGTTAAGTCCGATAGTGCTCAGAGCCATTTGAACCTTTGCTCAGCATTGCTGCTATAGGCATTGGAGGTTGCCGTATTAGAACTGTTAGGCCATCATACGTTAACATATAGCTTTATTGAAACTTCCTAGCAGATTAAAACTGTGTGCCGGACCGAGACTCGAACTCGGGACCTTTGCCTTTCGGGCTTCAGTCTATTTGTCTCGAATTATGCGCACGCCTAACAAAAGGTATTTTAGAATGAGATTTTCACTCTGCAGCGGAGTGTGCGCTGATATGAAACTTCCTGGCAGATTAAAACTGTGTGCCGGACCGAAACTCGAACGCGGGACCTTTGCCTTTCGCGGGCAAGTGCTCTACCAACTGAGCTACCGAAGCACGACTCACGTCCCGTTCTCACAGCTTTAATTCCGCCAGTACCTCGTCTCCTACCTTCCAAACTTCACAGAAGCTATCCTGCGAACCTCCAAGAACTAGCACTCCTGGAAGAAAGGATATTGCGGAGACATGGCTTAGCCACAGCCTGGGTGATGTTTCTAGAATGAAATTTTTACTTGCCCGCGAAAGGCAAAGGTCCCGAGTTCGAGTCTCGGTCCAGCACACAGTTTTAATCTGCTACGAAGTTTCATATCAGCGCACACTCTGCTGTAGAGTGATAATTTCATTCTATAGCTTTATTTCTTAATTACAGAGATTTTGACTGCTGTAAGGGCTTTGAAGCTGACGTAGGTACATTTGAAGTATTGTGTAGGCACGTGGCAAAAGTTGAGGCTCCAGTTAGCAAGCGTTGCTATTTTGGAAGGCGCACTGGCAACTCCAGCACTGTGTCAGCTGTTTCATAGTATCGTAGACAATTTTCAGTAAGACTTTAGACTTAATGTATGATTTGTATTTCCAAGCTACTCTCAACACGTTTTCATTTACGCAAAACTTTTATTATCTTTCGTAATTCATCCTTTTGGAACAGTGCTAAAATTTAAAAACCTGCAGCTGTCGGCGTTCATACGGTTGTCCTCCTCCGCCGCCCCTTGGGTCCGGCCCTGACTCTGTGTGTGGACAAGCAAACGATCATTTGGGTTTTCATTGTCAAATTTCATGAAGGGTGTTACTCACATGTCAAATAGAGATTTTGGATAGGTGCTTTTAATCCAACTGAGGGAAAGAATACCCCCAATCTAAAGCTAACACGTTTTATTTTTCCTCGGTTTAGCTCTTGTTTCATTTAGTTTTCGTTGTGTTACATTATGGTATATGCAGCGCCTGGGGCTGTCATTGCTGACGGCCTAGCATGGCATCTGTCCATCTCGTCCGCGAGTACAGTTTTCCATCATTTAGTCGTCAGTAAGCAGCGGCATTCGGCAGTCTAGCCATGCGATTTCTGGCTGTTAGTTGGCAAGACACTGGAGCGTACAATTAAATCGCACGTAACAGTAGCGCTTTCTGTGTTTGGAACTGGAGGGCTATAGCTTGTCAACACGGCATGTGCCCGCGCGGGACCGTTGGCGACCCCCCGAGGTAGGGCGGCCGCACCTGTTTTCGTATTTAGCCGCGCGTGTACTCTGCCGGTGCGGCACGCCACGGCGCTCTCTTCAAAGCACGCTGGTTTGGCCACCGGGAAAGGGAAACCTCATTGTTGGCCCAATGTCTTTCTGAACTGGCGATGTGCAGTCGCATTGTGCGGACCTCTCACGCGAGCCGTAGTACAGTCGCCTGAGCTCCCCAGCTAGCATGAGCGGTTCAAACTCGATCATCAGCTAGAACAGCGGCACAGTTCCAAAAGTCTGACTGTGATTTAAACACATTTAAGCTACGTTTAGTATTTCACAAGTAGAGGTCCCCAGCAGTGGGATCGACTTTTTGAAATCGTCTGTACGGTGATGCGGCTTAAGGTCCCAAGTTTCACACACTCTGCGCCCATCCTTCCTGGTGGGCCCTCGTTTACGAGTAACCTACGAAAAATATTTTTGAGTCTCGTGTGATGCTCTTCTGCTTAAAAAAAAAGGAATGTTAAATAGATTGGTTGCACATTATAACGATTAAGGTACGCTGCTTATGTGCAAGAGGTTGTGGGTTCTAATTTCGTTAGGTTCTTTCAATTTTTTTGTTTTTAAATCTTTGTCGAAATGACTTTCGTCATTAGTTTTATTCTCTTATTTGGGTTAAATGTTTTTTTTTGTCACATTATTTTAAGCAACGTGTTACCATTTTCATATTGCTGTCATAGTTTCTTCCTATCCTTACTTGTGCATGTGATTTAAATTACTTTTTTGTTCTAGCTTCAATTCCTTCCGATTTACCATTTCGTGTTTTTTTCCGTGTTATTTCTTTCATTATTTTCGTTCGTCATTTTTTTTAAATTTCGTTTTATTTAGAATCCTGTCTTTCATTTAAATCTCACGTGCGTTGCTTTGTCCATACTAGAATAAGAATTAATGTTTTAAATGTTTTATTGACATTAACCATCGAAAAAATGTACATCTTGTAACGAGAAATACATTTTTGACACAACTGCTCAGTCAATGTAAATAGAGTATTGCCTGTTTTGGTTTTCAGCTGATAGAACAGCAGTTTCAGATGTTTAAATATTATGATAGATAAATAAAAATAATTAGATTCACGAGTACAAAGACTCCAAGTGGAAAATGAATGATCGGAAAAAAATGAGAACAATTATGTAAGTTAAAACGTTCATTACAATGACGTGACAAAGCAATACAGGGTGTTTCAAAAAGGATTTTACAAATTTGAAAATTCATATAAATTAATTCTTAGTACAGAGGTGATTGTAGTGTCAATTTGTAGGAACATACATCAAATTTTGTCTTGCGTAGTGCCCTAGTGTCCAATCGCATCGTAAGGAGCGCTGGTGTCGGACATTTGCCACACCGGACATTTGCCACGGTTTTACCTGCTCCGAAGAGTCGGGTCCCTTGTCCCCCCCCCCCCCCCTCATCCTCCTCCTCCTCCTCCTCCTCACCCGGCCGCCCAGTTCGCTTTCGAAGTTCCGAACGTGACATCAGTATGGAAGATATTACAACAAACAAGGGCAGGCCTCCTGCTCATTACAAAGGTTGCTCGTATCTTAAACAGAGGGAATCTAAAGAAGGTGTTGTTACATGGATGTGCTTACCCCGGAAAGCGGGTCATTGCAAGGGAAAGTTGCTTTCGAGGAACGGAGAAGTGTTGAGCGTATTAGAACATCTCTGTGGAGCACCTGACGATGCAGCTCTGAAAGTGAGAAAGCAAGTGGAAAGGGCGGAGAGAAGGTCTCGAGAAGAAACTACACAGTTATCGGAGATATACGCGAATGAAATGGGAAATCTACATTTTACAGTTTGTGACTTTGTTACAGTGATGCCTAATTCAGAATCTATGAAGAGAACCAACAACAGCCTAAAAACTCTTATGAAATTGATCTTCATGAAGATCTATTAAAAATGGGAGATGGCAGTGGTTTTCTTCTGGAAGACGATCGATTAGAGGCGAGGATAATGATTTTTAGTGGAAGCAAAGGAAAAGAAATTTTAAAAACATGTGCCCATTTTTTTATGGATGGAACATCTAAGAGATGCAGCAAGCAGTTTGTACAGACCTTCACCATACACGTAGACTTAGGAGGCCCGATTAAAGAAACAAACATTCTTCCTATCTGCACTGCTCCCTAATAAGACACATATGTTCGTCTGTTTCGTCTGATAAAACTGGCAGTCTCTGAGTGGTGTCCTAAACAAGTAAAGGTGGACTTTGAGGCAGCTGCGACATCGACCATTCGTCAAGTTTTTCCCACAAATGAAATATATGGATTCTATTTCCATATGAAGAAGAGTTTATGGAGAAGAACTAAAGTTCTCGGTCTAGCTGAGGGGTACCGCTAGAACGAGGATTTAAGACTTCACGTCAGCGTGTGTGCAGCGCTGGCAGTTGTAAAACCGGAGAACGTAAGCAATGGATGGATTGAGATTCATGCAGAAGCTCCTGATAACGGAAGGTTCCCTCATTTCCTTGACTACTTTGTGGATAACTGGCTAGAGAATGAGGATATCGCAATAGATATGTGGGACTATTACGGAAAAAGGCACCGAACGACGAATGCTGTTGAAGGGTGGCAAAACAAAATAAATAGTATTATTGGAAACCCTCACCCTACAATCAACTATTTGGTGGAGTGCTTGAAAAAGGAAGCAGAGCTCACAAACTGCATGTACATGAAATTGGAAATGAATCTTGAAGGTAAGAAGAGGAAGAAGTAGTACTTGGAGCTGGACGACAGGATAGAGAGAATCGTGAAGAATTATGAAGAGACTGGCAACATGAGGCCTTGCTTGAATGCCATTACCCATATTCATAAACTGGACTAAAATCCGTTAAAAATGTATTAGAAGCTATGAAGACCACTGGGTCCTCGCAGATAGATACATTTTTAAAACATTGAAGCAGCATTATCGGAGCTAATATTAAGTTGTAATTGTAAATAAAATGTACATTAGTTCAGCGTGTTTAGGCTGATTTTACACACACCAGAATGGTAGATGGTCATTTATCATTTTCACGGTCCAAAGCCTGTGCAAAGTGTGATGCGAATCAGCCTTTAATATAAAAATTAAAAAGTGTTTCAAGCCTCACAAAAGTATCCCTATTGTTGTCACGTTAAGATAACTTTTTTCTACCTTCCAATATTATGGCCATAGTATTAAATAATTGTGAGTTCTAAAATAATTTTCTGAAGCTTCAGAATCGCAACTATCACCTAAAATATCATGGTTTGTTAAACTGATAGTATACGCTTTTGTAAAAGAAAATGGAACTGAACCTTTGAATTGCACCTAAAATTGACATCCCAAAACTGATCTGATCTTAAGGTTGACAATTTTGGCACCTCAAATATTTTTTATTTAAGTTTAGCTGCAAACATTTATAGTAGATGTAAGTATACTTAAGTACATTTAGATATAGTCCTTTAAAAATTAAAATTTCCTACTAAATTGTTGACTATCTTTAAACAGGTCAGTAAAAGCAAGGAGCTTACTACTGAAAATTATTTGTTACTAAAGAACATCAGAAATAAATGTATTAGACCTACTTTTCTTATACATTAGAGACTTTTTGAGAAGATATTTGATCATTTCCTCTGTCACTGTCAGTGTAATTTCAGTTGCTTTGCAACACCAGGGATATCTACTTCTAATTTATGTTTGCAGCTGTTCTCATATCGAATTCTGGAATATTTACTTTGTCTTCTTTGGTGAAGGAATTTCGGAAAATGCATTTACTAACTCCACCTTAGTGGCACTGACTGCAGTAACATTACCGTCGCTGTCGCACACTAAAACTTACTGAGCCTTTCCGCTGGTTTACTTAACATGGGACCAGTATTTCTTTGGATTTTCCGCCACATTTCTAGAGCGAATTTCGTTGTGGAAGCTATTAAATGCATCTCGCATTGAAATCCGCACCAAATTTCGAGCCTCAGTAAAACTTCACCAATCTTGGAGATTTTGCGTTCGTCTAACAAGGGGAGGCCGCCAATTGTGAAATTCAGATTCGATTCATACTGCGCATAATAAAAGCTCATGGCCAGAGGTGTAATGTGGCAAAGCACCAAGACGCACTTCTCAGCCGTTGTCGAGAAAATCGACAGTTAAAAGAAACCGTTGCGGTGAAATACTCTCTACGATTTACAATTTCCTACAGCGTCGTGGCGCAACGATAAGCGCTCAGGTTCGTAATCCGAAGGTCGCCGGATCGAATCTCGCGCCATGCAACTTTTTTTTGGTATTTGTTTTATATATATATATATATATTCCCGGCAATCAGTTGCAACAATTATGCATATAATAAGTCGTTGAAAGTCGTTTGTCGTGGAAAAACTGGCGACTTCGAAC
The DNA here is from genome assembly GCF_021461395.2 of Schistocerca americana. NCBI lineage: Eukaryota > Metazoa > Arthropoda > Insecta > Orthoptera > Acrididae > Schistocerca > Schistocerca americana. The sequence continues at coordinate 368,023,812 of NC_060125.1, read as the reverse complement.
ATGATTATGTTTTCCGCAAACAAAGTTGTATTTCACAAATGTTATTAATTGTCTTCATAATGTTTACACGTGTAGTTAACGGAAGTAGAAACGATATTCTGAAACGAATACGTATAGCGTAAGTCAAACGTTCGAATTAGAGTAGAGACCCCACTATATATATATATATATATATATATATATATATATATATATATATATATTACAAAAAACATACTATAAAAAAAGGTTGCATGGCGCGAGATTCGATCCGGCGACCTTCAGGTTACGAACCCGAGCGCTTACCTCTGCGCCACGACGCTGTAGGAAATTACAAATCGTAGAGAGTATTTCACCGCAACGGTTTCTCTTAACTGTCAATTTTCTCGACAACGGCTGTGAAATGCATCTTGGTGCTTTGCCACATTACACCTCTGGCCATGACCTTTTATTATGCGCAGTATGAATCGAATCTGAATTTCACAATTGGCGGCCTCCCCTTGTAAATTATACGTGCCTTTTGCGGTGCTCCTGCGACAGCTTTCTGTCGTGTTTTGTGTACCATGGGGGATCAGTTCCGTCTCTTATTAATTTATTTGGTATGAATATCTCGAGTGCTGTTGATACTATTTCTTTGAACTTAAGCCACATATGGTCTCAATTTACATAGTTTGGAAGGATTGGAGACTACCTCTTGGAAAGACGTCACCCGAATTTTTAGCTGCTTTTATAAATAGATATATTTCGCATTTAGTTTTGGTGAATTTTTTTGTTACGAAAGTGAGCCTCGCTACGACTGCGTGTTCACTAATCCCTGTATCCGTCGTGATGCTCAGGATTATTTGTGGCTAAGGGTTCAAGTGTGTTTTCGTAACCATTTACAAATGGTTCAAATGGCTCTGAGCACTATGGGACTTAACATCTGTGGTCATCAGTCCCCTAGAACTTAGAACTACTTAAACCTAACTAACCTAAGGACATCACACACATCCATGCCCGAGGCAGCATTCGAACCTGCGACCGTAGCAGTCGCGCGGTTCCGGACTGAGCGCCTAGAACCGCGAGACCACCGCGGCCGGCGTAACCATTTACAATTTGAATGGCCTCGTCAACTAATTGTTAAAAATAATTTTAAAAAAAGCATTTAGAACAATTACGGAAGTTGTTTTCTATTTACAATAGGGTATGAAAATGTGTTTTTGTCGGTCCGCAGCTCGTGGTCGTGCGGTAGCGTTCTCGCGCCCGCGTTCCCGGGTTCGATTCCCGGCGGGATCAGGGATTTTCTCTGCCTCGTGATGACTGGGTGTTGTGTGATGTCCTTAGGTTAGTTAGGTTTAAGTAGTTCTAAGTTCTAGGGGACTGATGACCATAGATGTTAAGTCCCATAGTGCTCAGAGCCATTTTGTATTTTTGTCAACATGCAGAAGGTAGATTGAAGTAACTGCCAACTATAATTGTATGAGTAGAGTACCTATTTGTGATGAGACTCAAGTTTCCCTTTCTTTGAACTGTTTCATCTGAGACAGGGGGTTGGTAAAAGGAGCCAGTTATTAATTTATTCCGGTTGTCGAATATAACCTCTGCCCATACTAAGTCACAGGAACTGTCTGCTTCAAAGTCGATTGTGAACTTCCATTATTTTCCCTTAAGTTGTCCTTCTTGTTTCTGTTGTAGTTACAATTACGACTTTTCCCTCCAGAACCTAAGATGCTTTCTCTGTGACCCTGTAAATACCAGAGCTAAACAATGTAGAACAACAACGTACGTTATAAGCGTAGCATTCTGTATTACTTCGTTTCCTTATTTCTAACATTTTAAAACTGTAAGTCGACTTTAGATGACATGTCAATCATAGATGTTCTTATCTCTATTTAGTGAACGTGTTTTCAGTTACGTTTTGAACATTGTCCCGCTACACTTTATTAACTAATGTTTTTAGAGAGTAAATTAATATGGAGTACGTCGTTCTTCTTTTCAAACATTCACAAACCCATTTATTCTTTCCGTATTGTCTTTTGGGTATGCAGTTGTAGTAATTAAAGTAGGCACAAATGCAGTGATAAAAAAGAAATGATTAGCGTGCATTCGCATTCTAGTTTCATCGTGAAAGGAAGCTACCGTACAGACAGAGGAATCTATATTTATACTTGGCAGAACTAATTACATACTGACATAATCGTCGGTATTGCTTTCGTTTCCCAAAAGTTATAAATATTTCTATTTCGGAAAGGAAGCTCTGTATTTGGCCAAGATGTCGAAGAAAAAGGTCCCTTACGTACTGGTTGTATCGAGTAAGATGTGGAGACGGCGGTTTGAAAGCGGACAGAGGTAGTGCGGGGAAGAGCGTCCCTTACCTGAGGGATCGCTACTCAAGCTACCTGGCGAAGGGGCAAGTGTGGCAAATGTCCGGTGTGGCAAATGTCCGGCATTCACAGTGAAGGCAGCCACCTTTAATGCAACTGCCGCTAGCGCCCCTGAATGCCGAGCGTGCTAGCTCTGTGTTTTGGATTCAAGAATCGAAGTCGACGACGACAGTTCAGCGTGATGTCCGTGCCAAGTACGCTAAAGAGCCTCCTAGTATGCATAGTTTATGAGTAGCATAAATGTTCTATAGAAACAGGGTGCTCGGTAAGACATGGGAAATAATCATCAGGTCGTCCAAGTACATCTGACGACGTCGTTCAGCGAGTGAGACAACGTTTTGTCAACAGCCTTACGAAACCGACCCGGTGTGCATCTCGTGAACTGCAAATCCCACATACGACTGCTTGGTGTGTGTTGAGAAGCCGTTTGCGTTTGGAACCGCACAGATTGACGATCCTACAAGCGATAAAAGAGACTGATAAAATTGCTCGCAAGAATTTCTGTGCGAATATGTTAAATCGATTAAATGAGGATGAAAATCATCTTTTCTGACTAGTTGACATTTCCCTTAAGTGGCAAGGTTAGCACACATAACTGTAGGATTTGGGGCAGTGAAAATCCACATCAAACATTGCAACATGTTCGTGATAGCTCTAAACTGACCATTTTTTGTGCATTGAGCAAGAACAAAGTGTACCGCCCCTTTTTTTTCTGTGGGAGAACCATCGACGGAATACCTGAATATCTTACAATAATTTTTGATACCACAGATCGATGAGGATGATCAAGGACGAATTGTTTACTTCATGCAAGATAGTGCACCACCCCACTACCCGGCTGACGTGCGGAATTTTCTCAGTGACCGCTTTCCTGGTGAATGGATTGGCCATGATGAGCCAACTGCGAGGCCTCCACGTTTCCCAGACATGACACCACTCGAGATCATTTTGTACTTCCTGTGCCGGCTTCTCTACCTGAACTTAAAGCAAGAATTTACGCCGCCACTGAGTAAGTTACATCTAGTGTTACAGCGAGTTTGGGACGAAAATGTTCTGATGGGATGTGTACAGGATAACCAATGGAAGACACATACAACATCTTTAGTTTAATATAAAAAAAACTTGATGTGGCTCCCTACAGAATAACCCTAAACCCAGCTCTATATCTTCTTTCAATAAATTTATATGAATTTTTAAAGTTGTAAAACCCTTTTTGAAACACCCAGTATATATAAAAAATTCATTTAATCCATTTACTCGAATGAGAATAAGGATCAAAGTCATCTCGAAAAAGATTTAAAAATAAAGCAACTCCCGAGATTTGAACCCACAAGTTCTCGAACATGAAGCCTGTGCCTTAACCATTACACTCAACGACCTTTTGTTGAACACCTATGTTTTAAAACTGAACAGCATCTTGCGAAAATCTGGGATTTTTTTTCGTTGGTTACTCGCAAATGAGGGCCCACTGTCCCAGAGTTTGATACCTGGGACATTAACCTGTATTATTGTACAGATCATTTCAGAAAGTCGACCCCACGGCTGGGGATCTCTAATTGTCAATCGCACGTTTAAGCCGTACTAAAAAGTCCTCAATGCATTTTTGTTACCTTAACGTGACGGGAACTGTGACAGCATTTAATCAGTTAAATAATCGTTGTTGTTGGTGTTGTTGTTGTTGTTGTTGTGGTTGTGGTCTTCAGTCCTGAGACTGGTTTGTTGCAGATCTCCATGCTACTCTATCCCGTGCAAGCCTCTTCCTCTCTGAGTAACTACTGAATGTGCTTAGTGTATTCATCTCTTGGTCTCCCTCTACGATTTTTACCCTCCACGCTACCCTCCAATACTAAATTAGTGATCCCTTGGTACCTCAGAACATGTCCTACCAACCGATCCCTTCTGCTTGTCAAGTTGTGCCACAAACTCCTCTTCTCCCCAATTCTATTCAGTACCTCCTTATTAATTATGTGATCTACCCATCTAATCTTCAGCATTCTTGTGTAGCACCACATGTCGAAAGCTTCTATTCTCTTCTTGTCCAAACTATTTATCGTCCATGTTTCACTTCGATACATGGCTACACTCCATACAAATACTTTCAGAAACGACTTCCTGACACTTAAATCTATAATCGATGTTAACAAATTTCTCTTCTTCAGAAACACTTTCCTTGCCATTGCCAGTCTACATTTTATATCCTCTCTACTTCGACCATCATCAGTTATTTTTCTCCCCAAATAGCAAAACTCCTTTACTACTTTAAGTGTCTCATTTCCCAATCTAATTCCGGCAGCATCACTTGATTTAATTCGATTACATTTCATTATCCTCGTTTTGCTTTTGTTGATGTTCATCTTATATCCTCCTTTCAAGACACTGTCCATTCCGTTCAGCTGCTCTTCCAGGTCCTTTGCTGTCTCTGATAGAATTACAATGTCATCGGCGAACCTCAAAGTTTTTATTTCTTCTCCATGTATTTTAATACCTACTCCGAATTTTTCTTTTGTTTCCTTTACTGCTTGCTCAATATGCAGATTGAATAACATCGGGGATAGGCTACAACCCTGTCTCACTCCCTTCCCAACCACTGCTTCTATTTCGTGCCCCTCGACTCTTATAACTGACATCTGGTTTCTGTACAGATTGTAAACAGTCTTTCGCTCCCTGTATTTTACCCCTGCCACCTTTAGAATTTAAAAGAGATTATTCCAGTCAACATTGTCAAAAGCTTTCTCCAAGTCTACAAATGCTAGGAACGTCGGTTTGCCTTACCTTAATCTTTCTTCTAAGATAAGTCGTAGGGTCAGTACTGCCTCACGTGTTCCAAATTTTCTACGGAATCCAAACTGATCTTCCCCGAGGTCGGCTTCTACCAGTTTTTCCATTCGTCTGTAAGGAATTCGTGTTAGTATTTTGCAGCTGTGACTTATTAAACTGAGAGTTGTAGTTTTCACATCTGTCAGCACCTGCTTTCTTTGGGATTGGAATTATTATATTCTTCTTGAAGTCTGAGGGTATTTCGCCTGTCTCATACATCTTGCTCACCAGATGGTAGAGTTTTGTCAGGACTGGCTCTCCCGAGGCTGTCAGTAGTTCTAATGGAATGTTGTCTACTCCCGGAGCCTTGTTTCGACTCAGATCGTTCAGTGCTCTGTCAACTCTTCACACAGTATTATATCTCCCATTTCATCTTCATCTACATCCTCTTCCATTTCCATTAAATTGTCCTCAAGTACATCGCCCTTGTATAGAACCTCTATACACTCATTCCACCTTTCTGCTTTCTCTTCTTTAGTGTAACTAAAGGATGGAAAGCTTTTGGGACCATAAATAGCATAGAATTTTCTGTTTGTTAATGGGAGGTTAATTCTTGTCACTGATTTTGTGTGTGATGCGAGGTATAACGATCCTAGGCAGACGTCCTGTGGCCATTATTGAACCTATCGATGCCTGATTTCTAAAGCGAAGACTCTGATACCGCTTTTTGTGAACTTACGCGTCGTTTAACTTTGGCATGGGAGCCTATTATTTCTGCTCGACTTTGTTACTTGGAGATTGGTTTCTTATTTAGAACTTACGTATTTTTTTTATGTGCATCCTGAAGACGTACATGCTGTCGCTGCGAGAAGAATAGACATCCAGGAACGTTACATTTGAGTTAAAGCGGATTTGAATAAGAACATTAATTTAATATATTAACACAAATCATATTTATAAATAACGCATAAATTTCTCCTTTTTGATGTACAAAAATTTGTCGCAGTCGGTATATTTTCGTAACAATATTACGTTAGGGAAACTTATCTGTGGCAAATGTGCGTCTTTGGTTTTGGGAATCATGGCCAATCCGGTATGTATATAATGGTGTGTGAGCAGGAGCTGTGTTAGAGTGGTTCGAACGGCTCAGAGCACTATGGGACTCAACATCTGAGGTCATCAGTCCCCTCGTCCTTAGAACTACTTAAACCTAACTAACCTAAGGACATTACACACATTCCCTAGAACTTAGAACTACTTAAACCTAACTAACCCAAGGACATTACATACATCCATGCCCTAGCAGGATTCGAACCTGCGACCGTAGCGGTTCCAGACTGAAGCGCCTAGAACCGCTCAGCCACTTCGGCCGGCTGTGTTAGAGTGCTTGTAGCTGATTATCGGCTGTGGATATTTGTTGGTCATTTGGATTATACAGAAAAAAAGTTTGATTCCATTGTTCTTATGATGAAAACTGAATGTATCGTCTGTGTCCAAGTATACGAAGTGATATTTTTTTGTAGCTAAAACGGAAGATTACGCATTATTCAAGCAGCTGATAAAAATCCGGAGCATGGTTAACAGAAGAAATCATCCTCGAGACAACACCGCTGAGGTTATCTGCAATTATTATTTGAATTTACTCCTCTCCAAATTAATTCAAAACGCAAAATAAAAGCTCTAAAACGTCCTCATTAACTACCTGTTCTCAATTCAATCGTTATGGGAGCTGGGTGCATTTCAAAGGGCAGATGATAAATACTAAATAGCTGGTGATGATACGGAAATAAAGAGCTATTTTTCCATAATTTTTGCGGATCAATTATTCCTTTCTGTTGAGAAGTTAGTAGTTTTCAGCAAGATGGCTATTTCCGTTAAAAACAAACCCTTGTGGAGACTTGGACGATGCCTCGCACAGGGATACACCTGAGACTATTTCAAGCTACCTGTATTTCTATAGATGTCAGTGTGGCAACGTAACGGATCCGAGCAGCCTTTCCAAAGCTGTGAAAATCGACACAGTTGGGATGGCTGTAAAAGTAGCATTTTCTGGACAGTTTTCATTGAGTGCGGAGACGTCTGCCGGTTTCACTTCCAGGCAATGTAGGCTTAATTTCTCCACGGCTGGTACAGACAGCCTTGAGGTCACATAGACTCACAGCTTGGACGCTAGTCTTCTGTACTGTACGTGAGTGCCTAAGGAAGGTCTCAGAATTTCAGGAAAGGCCGCCGGTTTTGTCGAACAAAGCAGTTGACTGTCTTGTTACCCGCTAGCGACGACGATTAGGTACATCGGAATTATGATGGTAACCCGCAATTACGATCGCATCCGGAGCACAGACGTCTCTGTGCCACCGTGAAGGTGGTCTTCAACGTCTACTGCCATGTACCATCACTAGACCGTCTCTCTCTCTCTCTCTCTCTCTCTCTCTCTCTCTCTCTCTCTCTCTCTCTCGCACGCTCACTCTTTCGTCCTCCTTCATTTTCATGTTTAATTAATATGTTCTTAAGTGTTCCATGAGTTCTCGTTTGCGATTTTTCTCTTCTGACAGAGCGCTGTCTGCTGGCCCCTGAACCATTGATTCTCCACAGTAACAGCACTTTTGCCACTAATTTCAGTGGTTTCTGTTTCTAAATAATTAAATGGGTGACACTTCGTATGAATGTCTTTATGTATGTATTAAAGAATGTAAATGTTTAACTGAAACTCTAATATTATTTGTATTGTGCTATTCCCTCTTTAATTTTAGTGCGTGGTCAATGCTGACATGATCAGGTGGGAGACCAAGGCGAAATAAGCCTGCAGTAGGAAAATAATCTGATACTGGGGCGCCCTTCTTAATCCTCCGCCAATGGGCACAAACGCCATGTTCACAAAACTTCCGACAACTTAGAACTGCGTGCTGGACCAGGACTGAACACGGAACCTCGGCTTTCGCGGGTGAAACGGTTACCGAATGAGCTGTCCAGCCATGATTTTCGTTACTGCCTCACAGATTCTATTCTACCAGCTATCAAGTTGTTCTAGTTGAGTTGATTGTTACACCAAAATGTGGTAAACATGACTCTGGCTGAGAAGCAACGTGAAACTGCGGAAAGTTTCAACTATCTGAGCTGTGTAAGACAGGAAAGTGGAAGAAATGACTGGGAGATAAGTGAGAGTGATGATATGGAACAAAGAACACCGCCAGAAAACTGAGAACGTTATATGCCATACATACTGTATATAAGTTGTGTTGTTCGCCGCCGAAACGTCGTTCATGAAGTAAAGGAAAACAAGTAAGGCGCGAACAGATGAAACTTCCTGGCAGATTAAACCCCCCAGGCTGTGGCTAACCCATGTTTCCGCTATATCCTTTCTTCCGGGAGTGCTAGTTCTGCAAGGTTCGCAGCAGAGCTTCTGCGAAGTTTGGAAGGTAGGAGACGAGGTACTGGCATACTTATGACAGCGAACCGAGTGTTCTGTACGGACAAGTTACTCTGTAACTACAATATATGATCTGAAGATGGGCAGCTAGCCCGAAACCGGTAATTGAAAATAAAGAATAGCGATCGAAGACTGAAACGCCATATTTTATTTATAAAGAGAATGGGTGAGGAGTGAATGTGTTGGAAGAGGTACGAGATGAAGAGTAGGAAGATATACGAGATGAAGATAAGACACCAAGAAACCAAGGGTAGACCAATAGAAAAGTAGCTAAAAGGAGTGACAAACCATTTTAAGAAGGAGTGGTCCGTATCGGTGTGATCGACTTTTTGAAACCATGTTGGTTAAGACCCGAGCGATTTTCCCTGGTGGGCCGTGGTTCGCCGGTAATGGATGCGTGCCGCTCAATAGCGTTACAAAGGTAGTATTGTTTGTACAGGTCGTGTGGCATAATGTATAAAATAAAGACGTTGCATGTGGAAGGTTGTGGGTTCCAGTCTTGTCAGTTGCGTTACATTTTTTAATCTTTATCGAAATGACTTTTATCATTCACTGCAGTCAATTTATAGGGTTAAATGTAATTTTTTATTTTTCTTCCCTCGTTACATCACTTTAATAATCATACCAACTTCATTTCCTCTCATTTTTCTCTTCAGACTTTTTCAGTTTAAATTTTTTGTTCGAGTGATTTTAACTAATTTCATGCATTAATTTCCATTTAATTTCTTTCCTTTAATCATGTTATTTTTTCATCCATGTTACTGCATTCTTTATTTTTATTCCTCATTTTGCTTGAATTTCGTTTTACTTGTAATCCCCTATTTCATTCTGCGTTATTTTGTCCTTAGTGCATTACACATTTTAGACTATGAATTAAATGTTTGTATGACGATTGCCATAAAAAATGCACATCTTGTAACGAAAAATACATTTTTGACACCATTGTACATTTAATATAAATAGATTATTTCATCTTTCTGTTTTTCAGCTGATCGATTGGTATTATCAACTAATTTAATACTATAATAGATAAACATAATTAAATTCACATTCATAAAAATTCCGAATGGGAAAACAATAATATAAAGAAAAAAAGAACAACAAACGCAAAAGTTCATACAGTGATTAAAATGATGGGACAAAGGAGTAGAAATAAAAAATAATTAAATCAGTTAATTGAATAAAAATAATTATCAAAGTCATTTCGACAAGGATTTAAAACTAAATCTAAAGATCCGACAAGTTTCGAACTCTCAACCTTCCACATGTGAAGACCTTACCCTACCTATTACACCACGCAGCCATTCTATACAATACTACTTTTTTAACGCTATTGAGTATCACGCAAAATCCCGTGGTTTTTTTTTTTTTCCTTCCCAAACGAGGGCCTATCAGTGTGAGTGACTGCAGGTTATGGTACCAGGGATCTTACATCACCATATAGATTATTTCAAAAAGTCTTCCCACCGCTGGAGGCTGCTCCTTGTAAGGACTGGGCTAGAGTAGCAGCAGAGAGATGGTGGGTAAAAAGAAGATGGAGAGGCTTGTGTCCCAGTTTTTGTTATTTTTGTCGACGTCGTGGTTGGCGGCGGCAGTGGCTGCTGCTGCTGCGGTGGTGGTGGTGGTGGTGGGGGTGGTGATCTTCAACACGAAGACTCGTTTGACGTAACTGTCCACGCTAGTCTATTTCTTGCAGGCCTGTTCATCTCTGCATAATCACTGCAAACTGCATCCATTTGAACCTGCAGCTTTCGCCTGGCTCTCCCTACGACGATGACGACGACGACGACGACGACGACGACGACGACGATGGTTATTATGATACGTTTCTTCCGTGCGTGATATTTTCTGCGTGTTTTGAGAAGTAGATCGGAGGTAGTGGCAGGACTGAATCTGTGATGGCAGATCGTGAGTCGTGCATGGTAAACTCAGTCTGTATGAAAATTGCACGTGAATAGGCTACGTTTCGGGTTCTAGTCCATGTCTGGCAAACATTTACATGTCAGGAGGTGTCAAAACAGCGTGAAGTCCAACGAAAGATTAGTTCTGGAATATTGCGCGATTTTAGCCTCAATCACTTGCTCTCGATAAATTTATTGATTGTGTTTCTGAGACAGCAGTTTTGCTATATTATTTCAGGCATGGTATTTTCATGTTGTTAGAATTACTGTCTCGCAATTACGCAATCTACTCTTGAGCATGAACAAAAACTTACGAAAAAAAGCAATACTTCTTACGACATACTAGAGCAACACTTAAAACAAGAAGTGAATTAAGGATGAAAGTACGGTAGAAAGATAAGCGTAAAAGATATAACTACGTGCTATTTTTTCTTTCTTCGGCGAAATTTACTGATTAAATGTTTGTATGCTATCCACTGGGTAACAGAATCGTCTTGATACAAAGTGTCTTACTCATAAGGCGAACATGATTAGCACGAAACTTGCCAAAAACGTTTTATCATATATATATATATATATCAGTATATTGTCCACTAATAACGCCCGGATACTTTTGATCAGGTAGTTTATATCTCGCTAAACTAATAAACGTACTGACGGTATAACTTAACATGTGTAGTGTCAAAGAATCCTCCGCCGCGCACACACACACACACACACACACACACACACACACACACACACACACACGCACACACACACACACACAGTAAGTTGGCTTGCGCGGTACAAGTGCAGATGTACTCGCCACCACCACCACTAGGAGAAGAATGACTTTTTTTTTATTAGAATTCTGACTGTTTCGCTCACTTGGACTTTCCGTACCGTACTTTGGTGTACTACATCTCTTTTTGTGCGTTAATTTACTGTACATGTTTGCTCTAGGGATTTAATAAGATCATCTTTGTTATTGGGCTAAAGAATTTCTTGCAAACAGAACACAGAATACAATAATATAATTTGGGGTAACTCTTCCTATTCTAAAAGGATATATTTAGCTCAGAAACGGGCGCTTCGGGCAATAAGTGGTATAAGTTCGTGAACCTCTTGTCGACCCCTGTTCACGAGTCTATGTATTTTTACATTGACCTTTCAATAACTGGGTGTCCTAGAAACCACGGAGAGCAACCCCACAACAGGCTACAGCAGTCCACTCACCCCACCGCCGCCCCACGCCGAACCCAGGGTTATTGTGCGGTTCGGCCCCCACTGGACCACCCCCAAACGTCTCACACCAGACGAGTGTAACCCCAAATGTTTGCGTGGTAGAATAATTATGGTGTACGCGTACGTGGGAACAGCGTTTGCACAGCAATCGCAGACATTGTGTAACTGAGGCGGAATAAGGTTGGTTGGTTGGTTGGTTGGTTTGGGGAAGGAGACCAGACAGCGTGGTCATCGGTCTCATCGGATTAGGGAAGGATGGGGAAGGAAGTCGGCCGTGCCCTTTCAGTGGAACCATCCCGGCATTTGCCTGGAGTGATTTAGGGAAATCACGGAAAACCTAAATCAGGATGGCCGGACGCGGGATTGAACCGTCGTCCTTCCGAATGCGAGTCCAGTGTCTAACCACTGCGCCACCTCGCTCGGTCGGAATAAGGGGAACCAGGCAGAGGCAGATGGAAAACCGCCTAAAAAGCATCCACAGACTGGCCGGCACACCGGACCTCTACTCAAGTCCGCCAGGCGGATTCGGGCCAGAGACCATCACGCCTTCCCGCCCGGAAAGCAGTGCGTCAGACCGCACGGGTAACCGGGCGGGCTTACATATTCCTTGCTGTCATTTCTTGTTAACAATATTAGCTTACTCCCAAGAATAAGCAGCTTTCACTCAGCTCAGCAGAAATCAAACCTGCAATTGGATCGGACTTCCTTAACTCTTGTGCAGAAAGATGTGCAATTTACTGCTGCATCCATTTTCAATAAGCCACCACTCGAATTCAAAAATCTTAGCAATAAACCACGCGCTCTCAAATCGAAACTGAAGAGTTTCCTCATGGCTCACTCCTATTCTGTCGAGGAGTTCCTTGAAAAATTTAGTTGATTCTTGTTGTATTGTTTATTGTGTTTACTTAAACTTACGGATTGACTTTTTTCGGGTTCAGAAACATTTTATACTTATCTGTTATTACTTTTACGTTGTAATTTCATGTACTGACACGTTCCATGACCTTGTAGATTTGCTCCTCAATTTGATCCTTTGGAACTTGACGTACAAATAAAAATAAAATAATAATCTTAACCGACAGAAAGCTTCAAACATAAAAGTAGCTTCCGGCATTTGCGTGAATTTTCCGTTTCTGCTTGGTAGAACAACTTCATAATTACAAATTAGACACAGTAGATAACGTCGGAAGTCCCATAAGTTGGTCGTTGCATGTAGATAAGTTGCAACGCTAGAAAGTTGTGACGAAATGCAGGAAAACCAGCAGAGAATCGACGGTTGTTGCAGGGACCGGCAGTAAGGTTGCCGAACAATCATTGGAGACAGTCACATCAAGTAGATATTTGAGAGCATGCGTGTAGAACTCTCGCATGAAACCAATTGCAGAAAAGGCAGATGCCAGACAGATTCATGTGAAGAATACGCGTGACGTGTAGCCCACCCACGAAGGAGATAGCTACAAAAACCTCGCTCGACCAGTACTTTAACATTGCTCATGAGTCTGGGACACGTACCACAAAATATTGATCAAGCGTGAATGTGTCGCGGAGATTCTCACTCAGTTCCAGTGACAGACGTTAAAAGAAAGGCAATGCGCATCAAATGTGGTTTACTGTTAAAGTTCCGAGAACATATATTCATAGATGAGTCAGTCAGTATCTTGCTTCCTCGTATGTATATTCTTGAAGGCAAGATAAGAGCGTTTCGAGATCGCAGCCACTGTCGTTTTCCCCGCACATCTTTTGTGATTGCAACAGAAAAAGGATTAAGTGACAGTGGTTCACTACGACGCTCACCTACACCGCTTAAGATGACTTGCGTTGTGTAAATACAGATTTAGAACTCCGAAGTCTTTAATTTGGTCTTTGTAGTACTGTAAGCCAGTTTCTGTCCTTAAATTTTTTATTCCCATTGTTTTGTTCTCAAAATGGTTCAAATGGCTCCGAGCACCAAGGGACTTAACATCTGAGGTCATCAGTCCCCTAGAACTTAGAACTACTTAAACCTAACTAACCCAAGGACGTCACACACATCCATGCCCGAGGCAGGATTCCAACCTGCGACCGTAGCGACAGTAGCGTCTAGAACCGCTCGGCCACACCGGCAGGCCGTTATTTTGTGTTTGTGTAACATTCGCAGAAACTAAAAAGAAATTAAGGGGAAATAAATTGTTGGGGATTACATTATGTTCCATAGTGGTGTTGAACTATATAAAAGAGCAAGCAAACGCGTAGCACTACTCCTGCAAAAAAATGGGAAAAAGACTTTCAAGATTGTACATACGTAAGTGAAGGAACACTTACAGTCAGGCTGAAACTGATAAGGGGTAATTGCCACCTTTATAAGTGTATATTCACCTGAAGAAGGCGAAAAAAGATGGGTCTGAAAGCTTCTGTGAAGAACTAGCAAACTTACAAACTAACGACAATATAGAAGAAGAATGGCAAACTCTGAAGAATACTGTATGCAGAGTAGCAGGAGAAGCTCTCGGCAAAAAAAAAAAAAAAAAAAAAAAAAAAAAAAAAAAAAAACGGAAAGGAAATGACCTAAAACTTTGGAGTGAGGCTATAATGAAAGCTGTCAAAGAAAAACAGGATGTATATACACTCCTGGAAATGGAAAAAAGAACACATTGACACCGGTGTGTCAGACCCACCATACTTGCTCCGGACACTGCGAGAGGGCTGTACAAGCAATGATCACACGCACGGCACAGCGGACACACCAGGAACCGCGGTGTTGGCCGTCGAATGGCGCTAGCTGCGCAGCATTTGTGCACCGCCGCCGTCAGTGTCAGCCAGTTTGCCGTGGCATACGGAGCTCCATCGCAGTCTTTAACACTGGTAGCATGCCGCGACAGCGTGGACGTGAACCGTATGTGCAGTTGACGGACTTTGAGCGAGGGCGTATAGTGGGCATGCGGGAGGCCGGGTGGTCGTACCGCCGAATTGCTCAACACGTGGGGCGTGAGGTCTCCACAGTACATCGATGTTGTCGCCAGTGGTCGGCGGAAGGTGCACGTGCCCGTCGACCTGGGACCGGACCGCAGCGACGCACGGATGCACGCCAAGACCGTAGGATCCTACGCAGTGCCGTAGGGGACCGCACCGCCACTTCCCAGCAAATTAGGGACACTGTTGCTCCTGGGGTATCGGCGAGGACCATTCGCAACCGTCTCCATGAAGCTGGGCTACGGTCCCGCACACCGTTAGGCCGTCTTCCGCTCACGCCCCAACATCGTGCAGCCCGCCTCCAGTGGTGTCGCGACAGGCGTGAATGGAGGGACGAATGGAGACGTGTCGTCTTCAGCGATGAGAGTCGCTTCTGGGTTGGTGCCAATGATGGTCGTATGCGTGTTTGGCGCCGTGCAGGTGAGCGCCACAATCAGGACTGCATACGACCGAGGCACACAGGGCCAACACCCGGCATCATGGTGTGGGGAGCGATCTCCTACACTGGCCGTACACCACTGGTGATCGTCGAGGGGACACTGAATAGTGCACGGTACATCCAAACCGTCATCGAACCCATCGTTCTACCATTCCTAGACCGGCAAGGGAACTTGCTGTTCCAACAGGACAATGCACGTCCGCATGTATCCCGTGCCACCCAACGTGCTCTAGAAGGTGTAAGTCAACTACCCTGGCCAGCAAGATCTCCGGATCTGTCCCCCATTGAGCATGTTTGGGACTGGATGAAGCGTCGTCTCACGCGGTCTGCACGTCCAGCACGAACGCTGGTCCAACTGAGGCGCCAGGTGGAAATGGCATGGCAAGCCGTCCCACAGGACTACATCCAGCATCTCTACGATCGTCTCCATGGGAGAATAGCAGCCTGCATTGCTGCGAAAGGTGGATATACACTGTACTAGTGCCGACATTGTGCATGCTCTGTTGCCTGTGTCTATGTGCCTGTGGTTCTGTCAGTGTGATCATGTGATGTATCTGACCCCAGGAATGTGTCAATAAAGTTTCCCCTTCCTGGGACAATGAATTCACGGTGTTCTTATTTCAATTTCCAGGAGTGTATAAAATCTCCACTATTGAGAACAAACAATACTATAAGGAGAAAAGAAAAAACGCTAAATGCGTAGTAAGGAAAGCACATCAGCAACACTGGGATAGGTTTATTTATAATATCGAGCGTGATATCCACGGAAGACAAGAAATGGTGTATAAGTTTTTAAAAACTTTAAACATCACAATAAGAGAGAAGATACAAATAAATAGTATTGAAGAAGAACAGTGGATAAATCATTACAGAGAATAGTGGTATGATCATACAGCACAAGGAACTGAAATTGAACAACTAGACGAGAAACGGTTAGATGAAATATAGTCTGACAAATGAACATCTGCACTAACATCACTTAAGAACAGAAAAGCAACAGGAAAAGACGGCATTAATTCTGAATTATTAAAGTATGGAGGAATGATGCGACACCAACGACTGCTACATCTCTTCAACGAATCTTGGAAGAAGAAGAGTATTCCCAAATACTGGAAAACAGCTAGGGTGATATCAATTTTTAAAAAATGAGATAAAAGCCTATGCGGTAATTACAGAGGAATAAGTTTACTGGACTCAGCATACAAAGTGTACGCTAAGATCATAAATACAAGACTTAAAAACATAGCAGAAGCAGTACTGCATGAGGAACAAATGGGTTTTAGGAAAGGACGCTCCACAATAGATGCAGTTTTTATTCTACAGCAACTAATAGAAAAACGGAGAGAGTATAATAAAGAAACTCACATTGGTTTTGTTGACTTAATAAAGCTTTTGACAATGTCAGTAGACAGGAACTTTGGGAAATAATGACGAATCGCAGATATCCAAATCACTTAGTAAATGCGATAAAAAGTTTATATCAAGACACAAATATCACTCTAGATCTCAGTGGTTAAACAACTAATGAGATACCAACTAACAAAGGGGTACGACAAGGCTGCTGCATCTCTCCAACTTTGTTCAACATCTACATTAATGAAATAAAACATATATGGAAATCAGAATTTCAGAAAGGCATCTACCTAGACAGGAACATTCTTTTAAATAATTTACTATATGCTGATCATGCAGTGATTCCAGCACGCAAGGAAGATGACCTTGAGAAAGGAATCTACTTGCTAAAACAAATAAGTGCGAAATTTAACATGGAAATTTCAAAAGAAAAAAAAAAACTAAGGCAATGGCCTTCATGGGGAAAGAACAAATTAGAACCAAAATAGTGATAGATCAGAAGATTTTAGAGCAAGTAAACCATTTCAATTACCTCGGATGTGAAATGACATATGGCTACAGCAGAGATATTGAAATTAAGCTCAGTAAATTCAGCCAGGTATGCGGAACAATTAACAGAAACCTAAAAAACAAAACCAGGAAAGACGCTCGAATTAAATTTTACAAATCTGTTACAGTTCCCACACTGCTCTATGAAAGTGAGACCTGGGTGATTACCCAGAAGCAAGAAAGCCGGATTCAGGCACAATAAATGAAATTCCTTAGAGGTGTTAAAGGTTGCACAAGAGAAGACAGGCTAAGAAATCAAGATATTAGAGGAGAACTGCAAATCTTTAGCCTCAATGATAAAATTCGAGATTACAGAAGAAAATGGAACGAACATCTACAAAGGATGGAGAGTGAGAGACTTACCTTAAAGGCAAGAAATTATAAGTGCCATGGGAGAAGAGACAGAGGAAGACCCCGACAGAGAGGGGTACCGTAACAGGCAGTGAAGATTTTGTGTTTTTTGAGCCTCGTCGGAATTTTTATTTTTGTGTCACGCATTGATAACGTTCTGCTTTCGCGCAAGTTCATAGGAAATTATGTAGACATTCACGAATAGTAATACGAAAAACGCTTGTTATTTGTTTGGTGTCCGCATTTGTCCAGAAGCTTACACGAACGACATTTTCGCAGCGAAGCCTTTGAAGTTCAGCATGACGTGTTATGCACGGGTATTAAGCTTTACTTGTAGCATCAGCCAGCCAATTGCCGCAGGTACTGCCATTCGGGGAAAAAGCAATCTCGTGAGCTGTTTAACGGCAGCAGTTGACCGTGTCAGCCCAAGGTACACATTGAGGAAATGATTAACGGGATGGCTGATGGAAATTGGCTTCCCACACACCGTCACCAGCAGGAGGGTAAACGAACGCGGGCAGTCACTCGACTTGCGGGCCCGCGTTAGCTACTCTCGCCGTATTCTGGGAATCAGAACATGGTTCAGGTGGACTGGGTACTTTTTATTATCTGTGCAATGACCAGTTTCAACCGTGAGTCATTTTCAGGCACGTATTTTAAGCTTCACGTTTCATTTCACATGCTAATACATCGTTGGTACATGTGGACAGGTATATATCGTATTTCTGTGCGTATGCGGCACAAAAATAAACAATAGTGAACATGATTACGTCGATTAGCCGACAGAAACAGCAAACTGCAATATCATAGTATCAATACGTCGGCTAATGGGCTTAATCGTGTTAAGTGTTGTTTTATTTTTGTGCCAAATGTGCACAGAAATACGATTTATACCTGCGCACATGTACCAGCGATGTATTAGAGTGTGGAAGGAAGCGTGATGCTAAAAATACATGCTTGAAAATGACACTGTTGAAATTGGCCAATTGCAATAATAAAAAGAATAGTCTACTTGGACCACGTTTTCTTTATCAAAACTTGTTGAGGCCGTGGACGCCCACATAAACAAAATTTTAAAAACTCATGCCATACCTTTGCGCTTGCGGAGAGCCCAGGAATGAAACTGCTTCCTCCTAACAGAACACACACGTCAGCTCATACCTGTGGTCGGGCTTCTATCTATGTCTCGAATTATGCGCACGCCTAACAAAACATATTTTATTTTATTTTTTGTTTATTTCTGAAGTCTCAAGCACGATAGTGGCTCTGCCCGAATCACAATTGACCATTTCGTTTCGGTTTTCTAAAGTGTATGACAGACTTACAACGGGGTCTCCCAAGTGTCTGTTGCAGTGAATACGTAACCCGAAACAAATCGTTCTCGAGAAGCTCCACAACCTTGCTAATTGCTATCGAGAATGAGTTTTCTCTCTGCAGCGGTGTGTATACCAAGTTGATATTTCCTGGCAGGCTTGCAAATTTTGTTCTTCGAGGGCAAATTTTCTACCAACTGAAAGGTTCGGGACCTCTCAGTTTTACTGCCGCCAGTACGTCTCTTCTGCTTTCCAAACTTAAATGATAATTCATTCTAGAAACATTGCCCAGTCTATGGCTAAGTCATTTCTCTACAACATCCTTTCTTCCTTGAGGCATGCAAGAGAACTTCTTTGATATTTGAAAAGCAAGAGAGAGAGAGAGAGAGAGAGAGAGAGAGAGAGAGAGAGAGAGAGAGACACTGGCGAAAGTAAAGCCGTAAGGGCGGTTTCTTAGTCGTATCCGGATAGCTCCGTAGGTAGCTCACATGCTCACGGAAGTCAAAGGTTCAGAGGCCGATTTCTGGTCCGACTCACAGTTTTAATCTGCCAGGAAGTTTTGTAATATATGTTGTAGCTGAAAATAACATGCTTCCTATTATCGGCTTGCGCAGAATCCAGTCAGATTTTAAGTATCTCCTCTTTTTATACCCGTCAGCAGGTATTGTGGGGCGGGTGGTACGTATCTCTGTTTCTCTTAATAAAATGTTCCCTTCTTCATGTGTCTGAGTTAGTCGTTCATTTGGACTCTTAAGATGTTGACATAGGAAATAGAAGACGGTCACCATTGCAGTTACTCTCTTTTTATGAGGATGATGGTACTCCAGTTGTCAACACTGTTTCCTGGAGACTTGATTTCAGAGGTGGTGTTCTTCGTAAGAAATTGCATGATGTATGCTGTGTCTTGGTTAGCGGGCTGGTGATCACAGAGAAGGTACACCTTGGGTCTGTCTCTTGTGCCCTCATTTCTGCCTTCGCAGCGTCTTTCCCTGTAGCATTATGACTTGAGATAGCCAGGAAAGATTAGCTTTGTCTGATTAAGTGTTACGTATGTCAGTTTGTCAAGAGACGATGCTCCGTCCAACGAAATCGATTATCGAGTTCCCCAGCAACGGAGTGCCAAGGCAGATGTCCAAAGACCAGTTTTGAGTAGGTTCTAATGTTTCGCTCGAAATTTGAATTGATACCAGAAATCAATCACTCATTGTGCTCCATATCACTAGTAGTAGTTTCATCTCATAGAACATGTGTTGGCATGAAAAATATTCCTTGCACACAATAGAGCAAGCTTGAAGTGCCCGCTGTTCATCATATGCTAAAATTAATGACATGTATTATGCACAATTTCGTGAGCAATCAGTAAAACGTTTGTTGAGCCACGCTGCCAATAAACATTTATATTAACAAAATATAGTTGATAACTTAACAAGACAGGGATTTTCAACTGTCATTTTGACACAGTTTTAAAACTGCAGCCAAAAGGGAAAATTACGTTCATCATATATGTGAAATTATTGCAAGAGTACGAAAGCTATTACTAAGGTCAAAACGGTTATATATTGAGCACAGTTACGTCTATGTGAGTTTTAGATTACAGTGTTGTATTGTTTTGGTGGTGGTACACTTGGGATTATTGGATTATCACGTAGAAAAGATGAAGATGAGCTGTGCCATATTTTTCAGATGAACAAAATGTTAGTTACGAACTTTATTTTTTAAAGCTGACTGTTAAAACTTTGACTCTCCTGATAAGATTAACGGAAGCGACGCAAAGGACACACGGACAGGGATGTTCTGTGGCATCAGTTGCCTAGCGAACAGGACGTGGTACCTGTTGTTGCTACACTTACAGTCTGTATGCCATACTTCCGTCTTACTGTGAATACGATATTATGTCTGTTAATTGTCTTCCGGTAATATGTGAGAGAGAAATGAGTTTTATAGATTGAAACTGCTCTCTACGTAGTTTGTAGTCGTTTTCGTACATGAACGACATAACAGACCTCTTTTGGCAGCGCAAAATATATTCTACTTTGCTGCTGATACAGAAGGTACTCACTTTAGTAAGTTCCTCGAACGTACGCCGTACCGTGACGTGATATGAATCTGTATTATAACGGTAAAGTGAGTTTACATTATCGGGGCGGGCTGTAACTTCGCCATGAAGAAGCTGCTTCTTAAAACATATTTTGTGTATTGCCATTTAGTGCTTTGCTACCAAATCCGTTGAGCACACAATCCCAGAAAAGGAAGTAAGAAAACAAACAGTTTGTGTTAATCCTTTCACAGTTACAGCGAATCTCTCGTTCTAGTAGCCATCTTAAGGTTTAATTGAGACCTGTTACTGATACAACCGCACTTTTCATCAGCCAATAAGCAATTTGTATAAACAAACTTATAAGTTTAGAATGCTCGCTCAACCACCATGCACATTTGGACTCTGTATGTTCTCTGCTACGTCTGCACTGGAAGAAAATTTCAATAGTCACTAATACGTACAAAATTTCCGTAGACGTCGTCCATGATTGGTCATGAACTTCTACCAAATAACCAAATTATTCAAAAACAAATATTACTCAGTCTTGACGTAAAGCTCCAGGATACGTGACTTCTCGTCATAAAAGCTGACCGCTGTCTCCTTTCGACTTACTCACGAAATTCCTCTCCCAGTCCCAAGCGTGCGAAATACCTCTTCACTGATTGGCCGAATAACAAAAAATTGCTCTGTGCACTATGCGACTTAACTTCTGAGGTCATCAGTCGCCTAGAACTTAGAACTAATTAAACCTAACTAACCTAAGGACATCACACACATCCATGTCCGAGGCAGGATTCGAACCTGCGACTGTAGCAGTCGCTCGGTTCCAGACTGCAGCGTCTAGAACCGCACGGCCACTCCGGCCGGCGGCCGAATAACACAGTAGCCAACAGCTTCGTATTTTGATTCACATAACCCGGTATTTTCCCTCTTTGGACCTGTCGTACTTCCAAAACCAGCTTCACGATATTACAAAATAAAACGTCTCAGAAAGCAAATGAATTAAAATTGACCCCTCTTTAATCATCTGAAGGACTGTCCGTGTACGTTCTTTCTTTCTTTCCTTTTTTTGACAGAATATCATTAAATTGTCATGAAAAATTATTCAAAAATAGTAATTTTCGCCACATTGATTTCGGTAATAAACCAATCATTACAGCAAAATTTCTTCGGATCTGTAATCCTTTTGTTACAAAATAGATTACGGAATCGTCTGCTCGCTACCGCTTTCACCGCTTCCTGCGCTAGAATAGAATTCCGGACGATATTTTTCGTAGAAGCAAGCGAAACACAAATTTGCAGAGCAGCAATCACATTTAATGGAGGCCTCTGCTTTGTGGGCACACGGATTTTTCAGAACCAATCGGCTACCTCGAGCTCATCACGGAGGTGTTTTGCCAACAATCACGCCGTACCCCGAAGAAGCGTAATGCGAGGACGGCCCATTGTAAAGTTTAGACTAACATGAAACGGGGAGTTTGCGTTGTAATGATCGCTGCCTGACAAATCTGATTTTCCTTCCTTTCCTAATCTTGCTCACTCGTCTTGCATGTCGAAAGAGTACGTAGGTTCATAAGGCGTGCTTCAGTCTCTGTTCACCACAAGATTTGAACCTGCCGTCCTCATGTTTTTTTAATCACAGGCTGCGTTCCCACAGGTGCTACAAATATTCCGCATAATTGCTTTGCCATCTGTACAATCTACTACATATGCTGCAAATGATGTTTCTGAAGTGGTTCACTTCTTCTATGTAAACGACTTATAGTTTTAAACCGATCAGTACTTTGCTTATATGTAGTAAATATAAGTTTTGTTGTAAGAGTTTCTTGCCTGAACGATTTTCGCGTGAGTCCTGTATGTAATGTTCTTCAAGTGACAACGTCCTACGCTGTTCCGTTTGAAGCAGACTTCAGTTGTATTGCACGCTGAAAACCACTGACTGAATCCGTAGCGGCTGAAAGAACGCAGACTTACGTTACCCCTCTCAACTTGAATATAATTCTGTTTTGTGTATCACCGATACATACTGAAGGAAAATAGCAGGAAAGCATTGCTCGTGGTAGCGGGTGCCGGTTCGTTGTGCCTGTTAGTCATGCCTATGCTGTCTTAGAACTTTGATTTAAGTTGTTAAGTGAAACTGAAAAGGCCCACCACATACAGCTGATCACATTTTTACTGTCACCTTCAAGCATTCACTGTAAACAACCTTTGTTGCTTGAGGAGCCGTAAGTCTGTCAGTCAGGTGCAGATATGCCTTTCTGGATTTATAGCATTAAGCTATCTGCACAAGTGGCATTAGATGTTGATGACCGTGTAGCGCAGGATTAACCGACGAACACGACCGTTCTCGCATGTGTTCAGTTAGGTTAAAATGGGAATCGGGAGACAGCGTATTATCATGTCATAGTCTTTTCATAAATCGCCGGACGACATAATCATCCCCATGGAAGACAATCGTCACACTCGAGTGAACGTGCCCTCCGAGTATGAACTTGCAACCAAGTCGATCACAAGCGGGACCTGCATGTCCTGATGGCACAAAAGAAAGCTACCATGGGGCCCAGAACTTACAACTGTTTTAATGGTGGTACCATTAATCCACAAGCGATTTTCTTAGGTCAGAGAGTTAAGGGAGCTAAACTTATTGCCAACTTTTCTCGGTATATTATCCTATATTTGCAGTTCAACTAAATTGTTTGCTACACCGATGACGGCAGCGTGCGAAATTTAATTACCGTGTTGGTCACACTTAGGGCCTTACGTCAACGGTTCACATCACGTGATATACACGTAGGCCATGAGGTAAGCACTGTAGACATCACACCCCGGAGGTGGACATAATTATGTTACTCAAAAGTTTATATACAGGATGTCTCAAACCTGTTCGATAGAAATTATGTAGACGATAGACGATCCGTTTTGAGATACGGAACCAGAAGTCCTACTCGTACATAAATATTTCAGGCGGGACAAAGACTTGAATGAGCTCGGCGTGTGAGGTATGTGTTTGTAAACTGTTTGTTTTACAACAATCAACATCCTCTGTATCGCCGTAGGTGGCACCACTTTGAGAAACATACATAGTCGTTTTTCCTGTGTCAAAGGTTGAGTTTACCACTGAATACAATTCATGACTGGTTGTCGAAGACGGAGCATTACTTGTTAGAGAGCATTGCAGTCTTGCCTCTAACGTATGGAGCATCATCATGCAGTGTGCGAAAACTGTACTGATTACAGAGAGGAGTTTTAGGGATAGTAAGTTACGAGAAACAGCGTCATTCCAGACAAAAAATATTTCCGTTGTACACAACACAGAACTGTATGCAAAGCAGAATTTTAGGAGATGATAGTGTGTGCTGTCGGAGAAGATTCACCAATGATCATCTGTCAACTTGCCTGTGAAATTTGTCTTTTAAAGAATACAGTGTGGAAAGGTGGGTGGATGAGCAATCACACGCATATCATAATGTGTGCAAACGATGTGGCCAGATGCTTTCAACTAAATTTGTATTCTGTCAATGGATTATGTTGTAATGAATATTTTGCGTCTGGCTATTGCCACTTTGGACAGTTGCTGCGAGCTTCTGTTCCTGCTGTAGGAGCTAAAGTCTCCATGTCAATAAAAAGCTATTTATTTACGACCATCAGTTTCTCATCTCAAAGCACACGGTCTAGAATCATCTATCATCTGTGAAATTATAATCCTAAAGGTTTGAGACATCTGGTAGAGAAGCTCCATCGCTCTGAATCAGCTGATTCAGTGTCCTGAAGAGAACAGTAAAAGTTGGATCGAATGTCGGCTCTTTGCTTTACAGAGAGGTGACCAACTCCCAGTTCTGGTTCAAAATGGTTCAAATGGCTCTGAGCACTATGCGACTTAACTTCTGAGGTCATCAGTCGCCTAGAACTTAGAATTAATTAAACCTAACTAACCTAAGGACATCACACACATCCATGCCCGAGGCAGGATTCGAACCTGCGACCGTAGCGGTCGCTCGGTTCCAGACTGTAGCGCTAGAGCCGCACGGCCACTTCGGCCGGCCCCAGTTCTGGACAGAAAGAATAGTCAGAGACTGCCAGATTGATGCAACTACTACATCGTTGTTGCAACTTTTCTTTTGCATTAAAAAAAATGATCATGTGTTATTTAGAATCAAAACAGCTCTCGCATTATGTTGCACTTCTTTAATATCGTCAAAATGATGACCCTCCACGTGTATCTTCAGGTTGAGATACAGCTGCTAAACGGAAGCGACCAGGTCAAGGGAACAGGAAAGATGATTGCCTGACCGAAGACAGGGTTTTCAATTTTCCAGACTCGACTTGGGATTTGTGTGAAAATACATTGTCTTCGAAGAAAAGTATCGCTTTAATCAACTTTCCACGGCGTTTCATGTTAATTACTTCGTTGAGGTGGTCTAGGAGCATGGGATAATCGTCACCAATTATGCTACAGCCCTAACGTAGTCCACCAATAGCGTAAGGTCTTTGTCACAAAAAACAGTTGCCTTCAATTGTTGGGCTGATTTCTGAAAGCGGAATTTCTCCAGGCACGGAGACACCTTGTGGTGCCATTCCTGGTACTGTTCCGTAGACTCTAGATCATTAATGAGGAGTCAGGTTTCATCCTCACCCTTAGAAGCAGGATGTTCCTTGTAACATCAAAAGGAGTCAAAACAGTTCTGCATGTTTCATCTGTTGCATTCATCTCTTCACTGTTCAGTATTTCGGCACTCATTTCGTTTAACAATGAAATCAGCACGCCCGTGGATTGTGTCCATTACCTCGGCTATCTTGTTGGAAGATATTCACCGGCGAAAAGTCAGTTTACCGACATCATCGCTACTTGACGGGGCTGCTTATGTTGTGGGCCGCCCATTTCTGGGTTCATCTCCATCAGTGAAGCACACACTCTTTCAAAACTAGACACCCACGATTTGACAGGTTTTCCCCTGGTATTCGTAATGGGACGAAATCGAAAAATGTGTGTGCAGTTTAGAGTGTATGCCTTTGGTGTGCTACAAGATCATTATTGCTCACAATGTATGTAAATGATGCATGAGGTTGTTCCAAACGATGCTGTTGTCTAGAAGGAGGCCCCAGTGCCGGGTGACTGTAGCTGTTAACTCTACACGTAAATAAATGTAAAGTATTGTACATAAGCAGGCGACGAGTACCATTACTGTTCGCTTACGCTATTGGCGAAGGAGTAACAGTCCAGAGCGATGTGAAGCGGAATGACAATTTCAAACTAACTAGGGTTCGCCTCGGTAGCTTCGCTGTCAGCGTGGCGGATTGCCAAGCGGAGGGGACTGAGTTCGATTCTCGGCCGTGTCGGAATTTTCTCTGGTCGGCGACTAGACGATGTGCTGTCCTTACGTTCATATCGTCATGATTGACATTCTATTATTGAGATGGATGAATAGGCACGTCCCGAAAGCCAATAAATGAAAACGAAGACCGGCGCGTGTCGTCTAGTGATCGTTTAGTAAGGGCGAGAGCGTTTCGGAAATGTACAACAAAATCGGGTGGCATTTACAAGAGAGGCGTGGTTCAGTGATGAAATTCCGAGAGCGTAGGTCCCAAAAGCTCCGGCCAACAGATTACTTCCTACAGTACGTCTATTGCGAAATGACGACGAGGACAAGATCAGAAAAATTAGAGCTCATACAGAATTTTATCGGCAGTCATTCTTTCCATGCATCGTTCTAGAATGGTACAAAGGAGGAGGAGGACAATAATAGCGATACCGTTGGGTGACTCGAGGACTACAGCTCTAGATCTGGAGGTAGTGTTCGTGGTCTCTCAGTGTGAATGTCCTTGGATAAAAATGGTTCAAAAGGCTCTGAGCACTATGGGCTTAACATCTGTGGTCATCAGTCCCCTAGAACTTAGAACCTAACTAACCTAAGGACATCACACACATCCATGTCCGAGGCAGGATTCGAACCTGCGACCGTAGCGGTCACGCGGTTCCAAACTGAAGCGCGTAGATCCGCACGGCCACACTGGCCGGCTAATGTCCTTGGAGAACGGTTTATTTCCGTATAATGTCATACAAAGTTCATGTTGTTCGAATACATAGAAAAAGATATACATTCTGTTTTTTCAGATGGCGGAGTTTAAAAAAAAATTCTCAATCACGGGAAACAAGCGTCAGCAGGAGCTTCCAACGCCTGCAAGATGATTATTTCTCAGGTTACTCTCATCACTTCTGTTGTCTAAATTTTGCGACCCCAACAAATTGTACCTATCATTTTGTTGTTTGCATCTGCTTGAATGTTTTGGCGTTATTGAGAGAATGATTGTACATCCACTGTTTGAGTTGTTCATTAGATGCAGTGTCCACGTACTGCACCCACAACGCACTCTCAGTCATTGTTATGTTCAGAAATTCCTCTTTTTCTTCATGTAGTGCTGAAGGAATGTGAAGGCCGAGCTCAATCTTTCTGTTTTTTGAACATAGATTAGACATTTTGACATCCACCATGTATAAAATTTATGGTAACCTAATCTCTTTGTGACAGTGTTAAAAAGGTTTGTCCTTGAAATCTTAGGAGCATTTACATGAAGTTCGGAAATTGTGAACATAACTCACGCACGCACAATTTTGTCAGCATGTTGTCCATATCCATCAGTCACGTTTGAACGTCTCCCTCGGCCACTTTCATTACGCACATTTGTGCGACTAGCCTTGAATTTTTTGCATTATTCCCTCCAGCACTATCACCCATAACTCCATCCGCAAACACACGATGCAATCGACTTTGAATGTCGGCGGAATTGACTCCTGCTTGCAGGAGGCGATTTACACAATGTATCTTGTAACTGGCGAGAGAGACAATTAATTTGTCCATTTCATTCGCTTGCTGCTTACTCAGTGATGAGCACTCTAGTTAGTTAGATTCATGTTCCATGGATCAATTTGCACGATAGATCATAATGATGTGAGAAGAAAAATTTTAGATTCACATTGCAAATTAATTTGTAGATCTGGTTACATTCTGAACATTTCTAAAGTTTCTTCTTTTTTTTTTTTTTTTTTTTTTTTTTTTTTTTTTTTTTTTTTTTTTTTTTCCAAAAGTGAGATATATATATATATATATATATAGTGACTTCGTAAGTCCCACCCACCACCTTCTACACATTACAGTAACAGAAATTCTTCTGTGTATAAAAGAAGTTGTTAAGAAGAAATTTCGTCAGTTTGTTTTCAAATTTTACTTTACTTTGCTGTCTTCCGGATATTATGTCACTGGGTAAGTAATCAAAAATTTTTGTTGCGCCATAGTGCATCCTTTTTGTGCTGAAGACAGTCTTACTGTGGAGCAATGAATGTCATTTTTCCTTCTGGCACTGTGATTATGTGCATCAGTGTTCCTTTTGAACTATAATGGAATATTTACAACAAAGTTTGTGAGGGAGTAAATATACTATGAAGCAATAGTCACAATGGCCAACTCCGTAAACATATGTGTACAAGATGATCGAAGGTGCACCATATATTATTCTTACAGCACGTTTTTGCGCCATGAAAACTTTCTTTCTTAACGATGGTTACCCCAGAGCATTATTCCATAACACGTTACTGAACGATAGTATGCAAAATACGTGGACCTACTGATTTGTATCCCCTCAAGATTTGCATCCCCTCAAGATTTGCAGTGGTTCTAAGTGCAGATGTGGCCGAACTGTGTTGTTTTAGGAGTTCCAAAATGTGTTTTTCCCCGTAAATTCTCACCAATATGGTTTTGTTTTGTTATTTCATGATTGTGAAGTCTGTTGAGTGAACATGTCAATGGAATTCTCAGTAGAGCAACCTTCTAAAACCCAGACTGTGATTTGCTAAGGATATTATTGTTGCTAAGGTAAGATACTGTTGTAGAATGCATAAGCTTCTTAAAAATTTTGGAAAATGACATCAGCAGTGATACTGGTCGGTAGTAACTGACATCTTCCTTATCACCTGATTGAGACAATGTCACATTCAAGGTGCCTTTTTTTTTCTCAACTGGGCAAGAAGCAACATGAAGGTTAAAAGCATTTGTTCCTTTGTAATAGGCAATCGGAGATAATGTATGTGTAGAAGTATGAAACCGGAATTTACCTCTAGATGGTGCTAGCCGTCAGTGTAGGGCTCGTGAGACCGCGTCAGCAGCGCCATCTGCTTCCTGTAACGACTTTTTAAACCCGTAAACATTTAGAGTTTTGTGCCTACGTACTACGATTTGCATTGGTTTACTGTTATCATGTGAAGGAAAGTGCTGCAGAATCGCATCGAATGATTATCGAAGCTTTCGGCGAACATGCTCTTCGGGAATCAGTGTTTCGAGTGGTTCAAAAAATTCAAAAGAGGTGATTTTTACGTGAGAAACGATGAGCGCGGGAATACCTTAAAAAATTCGAAGACAACGAAATGCAGGCGTTATTGGATGAAGATGACACTCGAACTTAACTGGAACTCGCGGAACGTTTGAATGTGACGCAGAAAGCCATTTCTCTTCGGTTGAAATCTATGGGTAAGGTGCAGAAAGAGGGAAAATGGGTTCCACGTGAACTGAATGAAAGGCGGCAAGCAAATCGAAAGACAGCTTGTGAAATGCTGGTCTTCAGATAGAAAAGAAAGTCGCTCCTCCATCGAATAGTGACAGGCGATGAAAAATGAATATATTTTGAGAATCCTAAGCGTCCAAAATCAT
This sequence comes from Schistocerca americana, assembly GCF_021461395.2. NCBI lineage: Eukaryota > Metazoa > Arthropoda > Insecta > Orthoptera > Acrididae > Schistocerca > Schistocerca americana. The sequence goes on along the minus strand of NC_060125.1, from coordinate 367,994,467 downwards.
GGGTGAATGCAGGCAAACCATTGACATCCACTGCAAGACTAAATCGCTTTAGAAAGAAGACAGTGTTCTGTGTCTGGTGGGATCAGAAGGGTGTCATCTATTATGAGCTGCTAAAACCTAGTGAAACCTTCAACACTGATCGCTACCAAAATCAAATGATCGATTTAAATCGAGTATTACCTGAAAATTTACCAGAATATGGAAAAAGGCAACACAATCATATTGCTCCGTGGCAACGCCCCATCACACAGCAAAACGGTCAGGTAAATGATCGAGGCGTTCAGTTGAGAAATACGAGGGAATGCGACTTATTGTCTGCAGCGAATTCACGCATGGTGCAGGGAATGACAATTGAATCTCAATGTAGACAAGTGTAATGTGGTGCGAATACATAGAAAGATAGATCCCTTATCATTTAGCTACAAAATAACAGGTCAGCAACTGGAAGCAGTTAATTCCATAAATTATCTGGGAGTACGCATTAGGAGTGATTTAAAATGGAATGATCATATAAAGTTGATCGTTGGTAAAGCAGATGCCAGACTGACATTCATTGGAAGAATCCTAAGGAAATGCAATCCGAAAGCAAAGGAAGTAGGTTACAGTACGCTTGTTCGGCCACTGCTTGAATCCTGCTAAGCAGTGTGGGATCCGTACCAGATAGGGCTGATAGGAGAGAGAGAGAAGACCCAACGGAGAGCAGCGCGCTTCGTTACAGGATCATTTAGTAATCGCGAAAGCGTTACGGAGATGATAGATAAACTCCAGTGGAAGACTCTGCAGGAGAGACGCTCAGTAGCTCGGTACGGGCTTTTGTTGAAGTTTCGAGAACATACTTTCACCGGTGAGTCAAGCAGTATATTGCTCCCTCCTACGTATATCTCGCGAAGAGACCATGAGGATAAAATCAGAGAGATTAGAGCTCACACAGAGGCATGCCGACAATCCTTCTTTCCACGAACAATACGAGACTGGAATAGAAGGGAGAGCCGATAGAGGTACTTAATGTACCCTCCGCCACATACCGTCAGGTGGCTTGCGGAGTATGATGTAGATGTAGATTGTCCAGACATGGCCCCGTCCGATTATCATATATTTGCACGTTGTCGCTGAATAACGGTTCAATTGGTATGAAAATGTACGAAAATGGCTCGCTGACTGGTTCGCTTTAAAAGAAGAAATGATTTCATAGACTGCCGGAGAGGCGGGAGAAATGTAGAAACGGCAGTGGAGATCATTTTGAATGAAATATTGTTAATCAGTTTGAAACAACAAACGTGTAATTGTTGCAACTAAATTCCTGTTTCATACTTCTACAGCCGGTATATATTTGTCCTGGATACATAGCAAGATATTAGGTACTCGTATTCCTTTTTTCAGTTTTAATTCGAAGGGGTCAAAGCCAGGAACTTTTAAAACCCCTGTTTTTGAGTAAGTATTTTTGTAGTCTTAGGGAGGCGACAAAAGTGCAATTGCGGCCGCTTTTCGTCGGAGGCGCGGTGGTAGCCGCTTGTAGATGCGAGCTGCTGCTGCTGAATTGGTACGGTGTGGTGTGGTGTGCTGTAGCGAGGCGGCGGGTGCCGGTGTGGTGTGCAGGGCGGTGGTGGGCGTGCTGCTGGCGGCGGGCATGGCGGTGAACGCGCGCACCGCGGCGGGCACGGCGCTGCACGAGGCCGCCATGTACGGCAAGCTGGAGGTGGTGCGCGCGCTGCTCGCCGCCGGCGTCGACGTCTGCGCCCGCGACCAGCGCCGGCACACCGTCATGGAGCTGCTGGGACAGTTCCCCGCGCACGTCACGCACGACATCGCCGCCATCATCAGCCGTGAGTCTCTCTCTCTCTCTCTCTCACTCTGTCTGTGTGTGTTTTTTATTTCCCAGGTGCGGATCCAACGGACGTGGCGAGGGGGGGGGGGGAGGAAGGGGAGGGAGGTGGTTCAGGGGGTTCATGACCCCTCCACCAAACGCCATTTTAGTAGAAGCATTTGTATGTTTCAATTACTAAAATATTCCGAGCTATTATGTCATGGCCGAGGGGATTCACTTTAAAACCCGACGTTTCGTTCCCACCTGCGGAGGACATTTCGCTAGCGACCCATGGTGTGAAACGGACATGCATCAAAGCTACGATCCTCCTTCAAAACGTCCTCCGCAGATGGGGACGAAACGTCGTGTTTTAAAGTGATTCCTTTCGGCCACGGTATAATAGCCCGGAATATTTTATTAATTGTGACAATTCCGGGCATGGAAGCTTAAATTTTACATTTGTATGTTTACATTTTACATTTATATGTTTATATACACTATATGTGAAAAAGTGTTCGGACACCTGTTAGTGGACATGTATATGGAATGTGTCCACCCTTCACCTTGGTGAAGGCTTGAACCCTGCATGGAACGCTTTCAGTGACGTGTCTGAATGTCTGTGGTGGAATAGCAAGCTCATTCTTCCTGAAGAGCCGACAGCCGAAAGCAGAGAAGGTAGGTAGTGATGTTGAACACTGGAGTGTGGAACGAAGACTGCATTCTAACTCATCTCAAAGGTTTTCCATCGGAATCAAGTCGGGACTCTTTAAGAGGGCACTCTGTTTCAGGAATGTTGTTGTCCGCAAACAATTACCTCACAGACGCTCCTTTATTGTCATGATGATTCAATCATTCATCATAGCCGCACAGTTCTTCTAATGTATGCGGTACAGAATGCTGCTATATATATTCATACCTATCCGCGCCGAAACACCCCTATACCGTGACCCCACCTCCTTCGTATTTCGCTATTGGCACTGCACATGGTGACAGGTAACGTTCTTCAAGCATATGCCAAAAGCAAACCCTTCAATCGGCTATAGTGTGATTCGTGCCTCCAAATCACTCAATTCGGTCATCCACTGCCCGTTAGCGTCGCTCTTTACACCAACTCCAGTGGCTCTTAGCAGTGAGAACAGAAATGAGAGGCTCATGAGAAGCTGCTCGATCTTTGTGCCTCATCCTCCTTCATTCCTTACGCACAGTCATTGTGCTAGTTGGATTGTTGGCAGAAAATCGTAGCTCGCGAGTGATTTCTTCCGCCAGTTCATGCGATTTTTTGCAACCATCGTCCGCAATCTCTACGGCCCCTGTCCGTCAGTACTTGAGGCCACCTGATCTTGGTTCATCTGTAGATGCTCCTGTGCGTTTTCTGTTCAGTCATGTCATCAACAACCGATTTGGGCAGCTGTGGAAGGGCCGGATAGACTTTCGTGAAACGTTAGAAATCAACGAGCTTTCATGAGCCCTACCTATTCCCGTGTTGCCGGGTCTTTTTTTTTTTTTTACTGCCCTGTCCGACTCTCGTCACATGTAGTGATTGATTCTGGATAACATAGAAGAGTCCGGATACTTTTGAGCAAGTAATTTATGTAAATTCCCAGATTTCACAAGAAGTTAGCTTGAAAATGGAAGATAATTCTAGAAATTACAAGCTATATTTGATGCAGCATACTTTGTAATTGCTTGACTGAGGGCTAGCCCTGACCAGTAACACATCGAGCCAGGAAGGATTCTCTTTCACAGACTGACGGTACCTGCTGTCTTACATAAATCCGACACGATGCAGTAGCCCAGATGCAGAACCGGCATACCACAGGAAATTGAATAAGGGAAGATGGGAGTGAGACACTCCACCAAGAAGAAGAAAAACGAACAGAAAGACTGACTTCTCAAAAGTAGGCGAAACGACAGAAAGAAACAGCATTCCGTTCACTTAAACCTTTGCATAAGAATAGTTTGCAGATCAGTGATGATAATCGTAGTGCTTAGTGATGTGCTGAAAATGATAAGTCCAGCTTCGATTTTATATTGTATATTATGACTTTGTCACAGCTGTAAGTCTTTGTGCTACAGTGATACGCAGAACGTAAGAACGAAAGTAACTTTCGCATGATGTTCACTGCCAATTAACATATCTCGATGAAACTTGGACTGTACATAAAAAAAAAAATCTGCCACAGTATAGTACAGAAGGTAACTGAAGAAATGTGCAGTGCGACCAAAAAAAAAAAATAAAAAATAAAAAATAAAGACGAATAGAAAAGACAGTTTTATTGAAAGACATGATTAAAGTGGTATTCATTATCGTCGCCTGGACGTTAAAAAAGGCTGGACATTGTTCTTAATAGAGCGTGTGATCGCCACGGACGACAGTGCATTCTCTGCAACGTGCTCCCACGCTGGCCACAGGGCTGGAAAGGAGCTCTCGTGGTAGGCGTTGCATTTCTCCACCAGCGCGGTTGACAACTATTTGATGTTCGTTGCTACCCATTTATTTGCTGCAATAATACATCTCTCCAACGCATCCCACACGTTCTCGGTGGATCTGAAGTCATGGGGGGGGGGGGGGGAGCGGGGGAGCAGGCCAGTCCATTCGCCGAATACCCTCTCGTTCCAAGAGCTCCTGCACCTGCACAGTCAGTTCGATGCGATCGCGAATTGTCACCCATAAAAAATGAAGGCTGGGCCGAATGCACCCCTGAAAAGACTCTCATGTGGAAGGTCTACACCCTCACAGTAACGTTCTACGCTGAGTGTACCGTGTACAAAAATCATGTTCAGTACGCCCATGCAACATTTTGGTTCTGTACACCTGGACTACCAAAACGAGCATGTTCAGGACGTACCGCCATATGGCGAGAGGTGGGAACACTTAATGCACCGGGGAACATGGTCGAACATGATCCTCGGGGACTGGAACGCCCTACCACAAGAGTTGCTTACCAAGTTTGTGGCTAGCATGCAAGTACATTGCAGAGGATGTACTGCGTCGATGTTGGATCACACGCCATTTTAACAACCATATCCCGTTTTTTGTAATATTTATGGGACTATCATGAATCGCTGTGATATCAATGTAATTATTGTCTTTGATTACGATAATGATCGTTATCATGTCACTACAGGACATATTTTGGACTGCTGGCCCCAGAAAACAAAAATTGTCTTTGAGTAAAAGTGTCATTTCTGTTCGTCTCATTGCGTATTTGTTTCATTTACCTTATGTATTATACTGTAGCTGTCCTTTCTATGTATGGCCCAAATTTCATAGCGTTACATTACTTGGCAGTGACAGTTCACCCAAAATTAATTTCATCCTTTCATTTTGTCGACCAATATATCAAGTTCCTTAAGTAAATTGCGTGACATATATCCTTCTCAGATTCTCGGAAGAATGGCTTTCAAATGTTAAATTTCTTGGACGTAATGATAAAACAGTGTACTAAGAACTTACGTAGATGTACATTAAAATTGAGCGTGACCGTAAGTTAAGTTTGTTGGGTGGTGGTGAGAGACAATAACAGAACCGAAATATGGGTCCATGTCTGTAATAGTGCCTCAAACATCTTAACTGTCCCCTCACACTCCACACACCTGTTGATTTCGTACTTCATACCCCACTCCCCTCATGCCATAGTATACGGCAACCGACTGTCACCCCCTGATAGTATATGATTTGTTACACTTTTCCACTGTTGCTCCAACATCCGAGGAGGACGCAGATCTGTTCGGGGGGGGGGGGGGGGGGGGGGGTATAGACCGGGTGGTGCAACCTGGCCCTTCTAGTCGTATTGTACGGCCCTCCGTGAACCATTCTGCACACACCCGTTGCGCTGGCGAAACCCTTCGTCTCACACGAGCAGCAATTTCCCGGATGGATGCATCACATTCTCTCATGGCAATAATGAATAATGCACCCTTTTCCAGAGTCACTAATTTGATGGTAAGCTTCGCGTATACGTCTGTGAGGCATCCTGCACGTCTGCTCAAGCAAACAGATTCATTACCTTCGGTTTGTAGCGACAATGAGAACCGCAGGCACATTTTACCAATAGGTGGTGGACTGCCGCGATGTCGATGTTAACCTCGAACCTGTGGGTCGACATGGTTCACATGCTAATCATTTCTGCAGAACATACTAATGTACACGTCCTGTGAATACGAACATCCTATCTTTAGTCGTTCAAAGTGTTCTGTATTTTCTGAATATGAGTGCAGTTTCATTTGATTAAAGTATCTATGCCCGGGTTTCAGGCAGGATCCCACGTTTCGTTCGATACTGAAATGCTGTTCCAGTACAGTTGGAGAGCCTGTGCAACGGTGTTAGATGTTAGGGGGAATACCATGTGGGCCGAGTCATGAATGGGAATTTCTGATGAGAAGGGAGGTGTGCTAGGGTAGTCCGTTTAGTTGGGAAAAACCGCTGTGCCAGGGCGGCGTAGTGGTTAGCGCATCTGCCTAGTGACCAGGAGACCCGGGTTCTAAACCCAACCTTGGCAGAAACTTCCATTCGTCACTTCAGAATCTACTTCTTAATGCTGAGCAGCATCATGTTTTTCACTAACACGACGTGACTCCGCTTGTGTGCTGTTGTTGTGCGGCAGGACACCGCGAAACCGGGGGCGGCAGATCGGGCAGCGACGACCTGCCGCCCATCCCTGTACCGGACACGTCGCTGGGCAGTCCCTACGAGAACGTGCGCACGCCGGGCCGCGGAGGAGGCGGCGGTGGGGGCGGTCTGCGGGGGCAGTCGCCCGCCTCCTCTCCCGGCACGTCGCCCACGCACTGGCACTACTACCGCGACGCCGACGGCGCGCCCCCGGAGCGCGAGCGCCGCGTCTCCGGCCTGTCCAGCGCCTCCGCGTGAGTATAGCTTATCAGCCCGAGCTTGCGTACGGGATCATTGCTGCTCCCTGACACACTTACTTACAGTGTTGGCCAATGTAATTGCAACTCCAAGAAGATAACGAAATATTTATTGTGTGTATACAGTGTAATAGAGAGAATACACGTTAAAATTTGTAGAGGATGATGATGTTTACAGGTTTAGTACAAAGAGATGCAACACGTGGTACATACAGGTACGTCATCCAGCACCACAGTTTATCACTCGTTTTGGCTTACAGTTGGTGCCTTGCCAGTCTCTCGCCAACACACGATTAGATAGTTTCAGTAGTGAGAGTCCTGGAGAACGTGTTGACCATGGCAAAAATCAAACACCCTCTGTATCGACATAGGTCAGGACAGCAGGGGCAACAAGCGGGTCTTGCGTTATCTTGTTGAAATGTCACTTATACATCGAAAATACATCGCTCTAAACATATTAGAAGCGTAACGGCTACTGTCCAACTTACCGGCTTCGCGAACCGGAGGTGATGTTGTTGCCTACTCATTGCCAACTCATATCATCACGTCAGGTGGTGGCCACATATGAGAATGACGAATGCATTCTGGGAACGTTCGTTCTCCCCGCAGCTTTCACACAAGCACGACCATTGTGATATCTACATCTACATCTACATTTATACTCTGCAAGCCACCCAACGGTGTGTGGCGGAGGGTACTTTACGTGCCACTGTCATTACCTCCCTTTTCTGTTCCAGTCGCGTATGGTTCGCGGGAAGAACGACTGTCTGAAAGCCTCCGTGTGCGCTCGAATCTCTCTAATTTTACATTCGTGATCTCCTCGGGAGGTATAAGTAGGGGGAAGCAATATATTCGATACCTCATCCAGAAACGCACCCTCTCGAAACCTGGCGAGCAAGCTACACCGCGATGCAGAGCGCCTCTCTTGCAGAGGCTGCCACTTGAGTTTGCTAAACATCTCCGTAACGCTATCACGGGTACCAAAAACCCTGTGACGAAACGCGCCGCTCTTCTTTGGATCTTCTCTATCTCCTCCGTCAACCCGATCTGGTACGGATCCCACACTGATGAGCAATACTCAAGTATAGGTCGAACGAGTGTTTTGTAAGCCACCTCCTTTGTTGATGGACTACATTTTCGAAGGACTCTCCCAATGAATCTCAACCTGGTACCCGCCCTACGAACAATTAATTTTATATGATCATTGCACTTCAAATCGTTCCGCACGCATACTCCCAAATATTTTACAGAAGTAACTGCTACCAATGTTTGTTCCACTATCATATAATCATACAATAAAGGATCCTTCTCTCTATGTATTCGCAATACATCACATTTGTCTGTGTTAAGGGTCAGCTGCCACTCCCTGCACCAAGTGCCTATCCGCTGCAGATCTTCCTGCATTTCGCTACAATGTTCTAATGCTGCAACTTCTCTGTATACTACAGCATCATCCGCGAAAAGCCGCATGGAACTTCCGACACTATCTACTAGGTCATTTATATATATTGTGAAAAGCAATGGTCCCATAACACTCCCCTGTGGCACGCTAGAGATTACTATAACGTCTCTAGACGTCTCTCCATTCATAACAACATGCTGTGTTCTGTTTGCTGAAAACTCTTCAATCCAGCCACGCAGCTGGTCTGATATTCCGTAGGCTCTTACTTTGTTTATCAGGCGACAGTGCGGAACTGTATCGAACGCCTTCCGGAAGTCAAGAAAAATAGCATCTACCTGGGAGCCTGTATCTAATATTTTCTGGGTCTCATGAACAAATAAGGCGAGTTGGGTCTCACACGATCGCTGTTTCCGGAATCCATGTTGATTCCTACAGAGTAGATTCTGGATTTCCAAAAACGACATGATACGCGAGCAAAAAACATGTTCTAAAATTCTACAAGAGATCGACGTAAGAGATATAGGTCTATAGTTTTGCGCATCTGCTCGACGACCCTATTTGAAGACTGGGACTACCTGTGCTCTTTTCCAATCATTTGTAACCTTCCGTTCCTCTAGAGATTTGCGGTACACGGCTTTTAGAAGGGGGGCAAGTTCTTTCGCGTACTGTGTGTAGAATCAAATTGGTATCCCGTCAGGTCCAGTGGACTTTCCTCTGTTGAGTGATTCCAGTTGCTTTTCTATTCCTTGGACACTTATTTCGATGTCAGCCATTTTTTCGTTTGTCCGAGGATTTAGAGAAGGAACTGCAGTGTGGTCTTCCTCTGTGAAACAGCTTTGGAAAAAGGTGTTTAATATTTCAGCTTTACGCGTGTCATCCTCTGTTTCAATGCCATCATCATCCCGGAGTGTCTGGATATGCTGTTTTGAGCCACTTACCGATTTAACGTAAGACCAGAACTTCCTACGATTTTCTGTCAAGTCGGTACATAGAATTTTACTTTCGAATTCACTGAACGCTTCACGCATAGCCCTCCTTACACTAACTTTGACATCGTTTAGCTTCTGTTTGTCTGAGAGGTTTTGGCTGCGTTTACACTTGGAGTGAAGCTCTCTTTGTTTTCGCAGTAGTTTCCTAACTTTGTGGTTGAACCACAGTGGGTTTTTCCCGTCCCTCACAGTTTTACTCGGCACGTACCTGTCTCAAACGCCTTGAACTTTTTCCATAAACACTCAACATTGTCAGTGTCGGAACAGAAATTTTCGTTTTGATCTGTTAGGTAGTCTGAAATCTGCCTTCTATTACTCTTGCTAAACAGATAAACCTTCCTCCCTTTTTTTATATTCCTATTAACTTCCATATTCAGGGATGCTGCAACGGCCTTATGATCACTGATTCCCTGTTCTGTACATACAGAGTCGAAAAGTTCGGGTCTGTTTGTTATCAATAGGTCCAAGATGTTATCCCCACGAGTCGGTTCTCTGTTTAATTGCTCGAGGTAATTTTCGGATAGTGCACTCAGTATAATGTCACTCGATGCTCTGTCCCTACCACCCGTCCTAAACATCAGTGTGTCCCAGTCTATATCTGGTAAATTGAAATCTCCACCTAAGACTATAACATGCTAAGAAAATTTATGTGAAGTGTATTCCAAATTTTCTCTCAGTTGTTCTGCCACTAATGCTGCTGAGTCGGGAGGTCGGTAAAAGGAGCCAACCATCAACCTAGCTCGGTTGTTGAGCGTAACCTCCACCCATAATAATTCACAGGAACTATCCACTTCTACTTCACTACAGGATAAACTACTACTAACAGCGACAAACACGCCACCACCGGTTGCATGCAATCTATCCTTTCTAAACACCGTCTGTACCTTTGTAAAAATTTCGGCAGAATTTATCTCTGGCTTCAGCCAGCTTTCTGTACCTATAACGATTTCAGCTTCGGTGCTTTCTATCAGCGCTTGAAGTTCTGGTACTTTACCAACGCAGCTTCGACAGTTGACAATTACAATACCGATTGCTGATTGGTCCCCACATGTCCTGACTTTGCCCCGCACCCATTGAGGGTGCTGCCCTTTCTGTACTTGGCCGAGGCCATCTAACCTAAAAAAACCGCCCAGTCCACGCCACACAACCCCTTCTACCCGTGTAGCCGCTTGCTGCGTGTAGTGGACTCCTGACCTATCCAGCGGAACCCGAAACCCCACCACCCTATGGCGCAAGTCGAGGAATCTGCAGCCCACACGGTCGCAGAACCGTCTCAGCCTCTGATTCAGACCCTCCACTCGGCTCTGTACCAAAGGTCCGCAGTCAGTCCTGTCGACGATGCTGCAGATGGTGAGCTCTGCTTTCATCCCGCTAGCGAGACTGGCAGTCTTCACCAAATCAGATAGCCGCCGGAAGCCAGAGAGGATTTCCTCCGATCGGTAGCGACACACATCATTGGTGCCGACATGAGCGACCACCTGTAGATGGGTGCACCCTGTACCCTTCATGGCATCCGGAAGGATCCTTTCCACATCTGGAATGACTCCCCCCGGTAGGCACACGGAGTGCACATTGGTTTTCTTCCCCTCTCTTGCTGCCATATCCCCTAAGGGGCCCCATTACGCGCCTGACGTTGGAGCTCCCAACTACCACTAAGCCCACCCTCTGCGACCGCCCGGATCTTGCAGACTGAGGGGCAACCTCTGGAACAGGACAAGTAGCCATGTCCGGCCGAAGATCAGTATCAGCCTGAGACAGAGCCTGTAACCGGTTCGTCAGACAAACTGGAGAGGCCTTCCGTTCAGCCCTCCGGAATGTCTTTCGCCCCCTGCCACACCTCGAGACGACCTCACACTCTACCACAGGTGAGGGATCAGCCTCAATGTGGGCAGTATCCCGGGCAGCCACAGTCGTAGTCCGATCGGGGGATACGTGGGACGAGCTGGCCGTCCCCGACAAACCCCCATCCGGACCCCTACAATGATGCCCATTGGCAACAGCCTCAAGCTGTGTGACCGAAGCCAACACTGCCTGAAGCTGGGAGCGGAGGGATGCCAACTCAGCCTGCATGTGAACACAGCAGTTGCAGTCCCTATCCATGCTAAAAACTGTTGTGCAAAGAACGTCTGAATTAATCTACAGAGAGCACAAACAATTCGACACAAAATTTAAACGGTTATTAAAATACAAGATTGCCTAGTAAATGCAGTTATTCTGCTACTTGCGCACTGCTGACACACTGCTCGGCGGCGGAAGAAGACTACGCGATTTTACACTGTTCAGGTACTAAAACGCGATGCTACAACTCTCAAATACTATAATACGCCCGAAATTTATGAATTAAACAATGCAAATACCAAAAACACGCAAAGGAATTAAGAATTAACTATGTAACAAATAAGTGAGCTAAGAGTATACGACTTGCTGCTGCAGCTGCTTATCCAACGGCGGCAGAATTGAGTCTAGTCTGAAAAGACGATGTTGCGTTGAGGAAGGCCACAACAGTGGTCGTATTCTGACAGTCTGTGTTTCTTCTGACAGTCTGTGTTTCTTCTGACAGCATACCCTGTCCGTGTGCAAACTTGACCTGCTGAAACAAGCCTCGTATCTGGTTTACACTGCGTGACATGGTTGTAGGATCCTGCACAGTTCAGCGTACGAGGTGTCCCACCTCTCGGGCTCTAGTCACGTGATGCCATTCAGACCATGTATAGCGTTGAGTATACCCATCCTATAGCTATCGATTCGATTGTCGCATCACAGTCGTGGGGTCGCAGCCAACTCGAGCAGCAATATCGCGGAAAAATAAACCACAGTTTCGACGGAGATAATCCTGTCGCTGTCGAATTACTACATACGCTGGTACATGCTTCCCTTTCTTACGTGAGGCATAACACGGTCTTCCCACATACAACGAACAATCAAATGCAATTTCTGAAGCAGAAACCCACTTGTGATGTTTCCTTATCTACAGAATGTGTATGGCATAGCTCAAGCTTACCTTGCAGTGAAATGATCATTTGAATATCCAACCTTGTAATATATCCATGTTAATTTGAAATTTGCTGCATGCCGCCTTAATGATGTTGCAAAATTTTATGATCAGCTTTGTACTTACTTACGTACTTACTTACTCAATTACCGACTGACTGACTGGCTGACTTACTTACTACATACATAATTAATACAATGACCACTGGAACCGAAATCCGTCTCGAGCCCTTGCTTTCTTTTTCTGTCCCTTTGGCCTGCTTATCTTTTATTAGCTTAATAATGTCTTTGTCACCTTTGTATTGTTTTTCTACTTGCATTTATCTTTCCATGATTCCTTTCAAATCTTCCATAACAGTCTCTTCATCTTTTCACGTTACATGCTCGTGCATTTATGCGTAACTTTTACTACTATGTTCGACACTACACTCGTTTCCCCCTACTCTGTTTTCCTTCGTCTCCGCACATCTTATTTTATAATGGGTGATACGATCTGATTTAAAACCATTAGTGTTTCTTTTTTTATCTAAGTACTACCCAGTTTCCTTATGTACACTTCTTCTTGTTTATTCACAAACTTCGGCGGAGTAGCCGCAGATGAATACAGCGTGAAACTTTACACTGAGAGACGCCCACCTCCTCAGTGATTGATTTTCTTGAAGTTTATTAATTGTCGTCTCACACGCTTGCTTTACCCTCTGCTGAAAAGTCTCCTTAAAACAAACGGCAGTTGTGGGAGTCCCTGTATGAATTGGGGACACGTGTCTGCGACGTGTAGTACAGCCATGTGTATAAGGGAGGAGTGTCCTGGGAATTTACGACAACCTGTGCACGCCAGAGTTTCCGACCTGTCTTTCCTGCACTTTCATAAGGAATGCTCAAGGAACCATGTGATAAGGGACTGGGGCTACTTAGGCACTCTTTTGTGAAGGGTCGCATCAGCCTTGATTGCATAACATCAAAATTGCAGCCGCAACAAAAAAAAAAAAGCAAATTGCTCAATTTCCCATGAACAGCCTGACAAACAAGCAAACCTAAGTTGTTTAATGATTGTTAAAGCCACAGCATTTTGAGCCCTACAATGCGAAACCAAATTTCAGGACAGCTATGCGTAACAGAAATAAGTAAACGTCTGCTTGAAGTTGCAACTATATTGCTTGCTGAGCACCGCAAAGAAAATAAAAGAAATGAATCGTCAACTGCTCTGTGGTACGTCTCCGTCCATGGCATTATAAAGCGAAGATCTGAGTATAGAATTGTAAGGCATTTTTCATGAGTATCTTACCGTTTACTGTGGTTGGGCGCAAAGAAAGTTTAGCAACACGTGGTTACAGTACGAATCAGTCTTTGTATCAGGTGTGATTTAACGTAGTTCCCCTTGCAGGAAGAAGGTAAAAAAATAACATGTGCGTCGATAGGAACTAGAGGATATTCCTGTAATTTTCCACATGATTATAATGCGCTGCTTTTGTATAATAATGTTATCAGTATAGCAGCAACAGTTATCCGGAGGCTGCCGTTGTCTGTTAGTTAAACATCGATCAGTGAGAAGTGTCGTAAGCAGCGGGTCTTTTCGGGTGCCAAACCAACACGGGAGTGGAAACCTAGAAGTAGCCTTTCCTCCCCTAGAATTTGCTGCCCTCGAGGAAAACTGTTTCGTAATACCAGGTCTATTTGTGAGTGCCACCCCGATAGAAGTTTCGCTGGACCAGCTCCTTGAAGGAGATCTGCGCTAGTATGTTAATCCACACTTCTTGTCCGCATCGTGGATTATAGATGTACCTCCGCTCTACCTGATATCGTTGAGATCAGGCAGCAAAAGAACTTGACTACAACAGCAGAAAGCGATTGAACTACATTAGTTGTCTGGAGAACTCGGTCGAGTTCTCGCTCTTCTGTTGCAGAGTAGACGTTTATTTATCATATAAAACTTCACGTGTACACTGCATCTGCTTTGCGACTGAGCTGGGTGTCATATACGACACACTTGACGCAGTTAATCTCCAGTTGCCAGCTAACGATACATATTTCTGAAAAGACATCGTTGCTTTCACTTTCGACTATAATTATTATGTGTTTTCTACTATTGGGCAATTTGGGCTGTTATGCCAAATGGCACAAATTTTATACGTCTGTGGTACTTGCCCAAGGCCAACAGCCTTGCCGCGGTGGTAACACCGGATCCCGCCAGATCAGTGAAGTTAACCGCTGGTGGGCTGGGCACCTGGATGGATGACCGTCCGATCTGCCGAGCGCTGTTGGCAAGCGGGGTGCACTCAGCCCTTGTGAGGCAAACTAGGTGCTACTTGATTTAGAACTAGCGGCTCCCGTCTCGGAAACTGACTTACGGCCGGGAGAGCGGTGTGCTCACCACATGCCCCTTCGTATCCGCATCCAGTGACGCCTATGGGCTGAGGATAACACGGCGACCTGCCAGTACCGTTGGGCCTTCATGACCTGTTCGGAAGGATTTTCTTTTTTTTTTTTTTAGTTTAGTGGTACTTGCCCAGAGAAAGGGATCTATATAAATGTTGGCTACTTCTCCCTTCAGATGGTCTCAAGTCTCGCTCCTAACTAGTCATTACCGATCTCGTTTATCTTTTAAAATTCGATCACCATACTTAACCACACTATGCAGTCCTATGTGCTAGCTAATATGCGGCCATATACAGTAGTACAGATGCACCCATGTGTACTGGGTGGTTATAATTAAAGTGCAGCATCTCATGGTGGTCCAGTGTGGGCTGTAATTATCGCATGTCGGCGACACTTGATAGATGTGCTAATTCTTTAATTGGGAACCAATTTACGCTGGATAAAACTTAGTTCCAGTTTTGGCATGTAATGTATTAGGATCGGCACGTGTACAGAGTAAGTAAAAAAAAAAAAACATAATGGTGATTTTATTATTAACCGTTATGGCATGTCAAGTGACAGTGTGGATGTCATATCGTTATACAAACAGTGTACATCTCCAGATTTGCACCTGGTGGCCAAAGTTGGAACTAAGTCTTTGTCAGCGTATGTCGATCCCGCATTAACGTATTAGCATATCTACAAACTTTCGCTGCCTTATGATAGTTACAGCCCACGCTGGTCCACCGTGAGTAGATACTCTTTGATTACAACCACCTGGTGCGTTTATAAGGTACGTTCAGCTCATCGTAGGGCCAGTGCTGGAACATGTGTTCTCTTTATTCACTGTTAATGTTAGTCGCCCTTTCTCAGGCGTGGTGGCATTTCTTTTAGTGTGTTTTTGTTCTTGTCCCGTGTCTTGCTGATGATAGAACTTACTGTTGATTTCACCGGTACAGTTTGTCATTCGCATATTCATTTAGTTTGTTGTGATTCGCCGGCCGAGGTGGCCGAGCGGTTCTAGGCGCTACAGTCTGGAACCGCGCGACCGCTACGGTTGCAGGTTCGAATCCTGCCTCGGGCATGTGTGTGTGTGATGTCCTTAGGTTAGTTAAGTTTAAGTAGTTCTAAGTTCTAGGGGACTGATGACCTTAGAAGTTAAGTCCCATAGTGCTCAGAGCCATTTGAACCATTTTTTTTTTGTTGTGATTCCTCCCACCTAGATTAAAATAATTGGACTACGGCGCGACTCTTCCAGAATCTCTTCGCATCCTCATAGGAGCGAGAACTGTGCCTCCAGCCGGCATTAATTCGGAATGCTTGTTTTGTTTTAGTTCTCTTCTGGCGCATCTGCACTTGGTGATGTTCTTCCATTATTGTACAGAGGTTCTAGAACATGTGAGGGAGCGCAGTTGCTGCCCTTTACCTCTGACAGCTCCAGATAAACAAAAGTATTTGCCAGAGAGCACGTGCGAGCCTTTAAGAAGACAACTACAGATATTTATTTTGCCGTTGAGTCAACACTCTTATCATGAGGAAAAGATAGCCCATGTCTGTGTTCCAGGCACAATCTCTGCTTGTTCAAACACATGGTACCAGCCTTCCAGAAACAAAAGACATTGCTAGCTGGTTGCAAATTTAAGGCACTGAGAGGAAGGTTTCCACTTTGCAGTGGTGCGTATCCTATGCAAGCCGACCGGAGTGGCCGTGCGGTTCTAGGCGCTACAGTCTGGAGCCGGGCGACCGCTACGGTCGCAGGTTCGAATCCTGCGTCGGGCATGGATGTGTGTGATGTCCTTAGGTTAGGTTGTTTCTTTTCGACAAAGTTTGTTAACACTACATGACATACAGATAGGAGCTATTAATAGTAATGACACACCAAACACATATGGACTGAATGAACGTAAATCTAGCCGGCCGCGGTGGTCTTGCGGTTCTAGGCGCGCAGTCCGGAACCGTGCGACTGCTACGGTCGCAGGTTCGAATCCTGCCTCGGGCATGGATGTGTGTGATGTCCTTAGGTTAGTTAGGTTTAAGTAGGGGACTGATGACCGCAGCTGTTAAGTCCCATAGTGCTCAGAGCCATTTGAACCATTTTTTGAACGTAAATCTATGCTTACTGTTCTACCTTGCTAGAGGGGAAATTTGTTTTTAGTTATCCTGTATGGCTTTCTTTCGGAAAAAGCTACATCCCCCTCTTTGAGTGCTGCTCACTTTCCATTTTGGAAACAGGTTATTCCTCCCCAGCATCTTCTGTCGAGTTCTCTTATTTAAGAAGGCAAAATAACGTCACTGAGGTCGTGTTGGTATAGTGGGAGTTATTTTTAGTTTATTAAGGCAGTGCTTCCTCACGCTCCTAACCTCCACCCCCGCCTTTCCTCCCTGTTACACCACCAGAACACAACTTGTCCCTTAATACGGTCCTGCTGCACTAAGACGTGGTACACATATTTAATGTGTGTTCTTTGAAACACTTCATTTAATAATAGACATGTGTTACATACCACGGAAACACTATCTTTAATACCCTGCTATTTTTCCAGCCCCAGCAACGCGAAGCTATTAGTGCTAGAGGAAATATAAGTAGGATCTTTTTTGTAGAACATTTAATGTAGATTAATTTTATACGGAGAAACATTTTTGTTACATGCCGTAGTTTTTGAGACATTCAAGAAAAGCCACACTACCGGTGGACAGAAATTTGCGACTACACGAATTTTTCCTCTCACTCTACATTTTTGGTCTTCGTTGGCTTGGCTGGAGTGTTCCAGTCAGGCGCCAACAAACGAGCATCTCGTCAACAGTGTTCCAGCTAGTTGTCCTGTTGGTGCTACTGTCGTGACGATGGAGGACGGTGCAGAAGCGTAGAGACGCCAAGGCACTGAACGTCCACGCCACATTAGAGAACGCTGAAGTCGTAGACGTACCCGCTTGGTATAATAGAACCGGCGACGGTCTGTGGGAGATTCGACGATAGAGTACACTGCTGATGCAGGCACAAGTGTTCCGTAACACACCGTTCAGCTCCGCAGCAGGCTACACCTGTGTGTTGACCCGACGACATCGTCAGTTACGAATGCAGTGAGTGCGGGGTTATCAAGGTTGGATCATGAATCAATGCAAACGGGTCGCGCTGGAGAATGAATAACAGTTTCTTGTTAAACCAGGTCTATGGTCGTCTTCATGGTCTTCTGCTCGAAGCATGCGCTGGGCCACCGACGCAAGCTGTTAGAGACAGTGTTAAGCTTTTAGGGATATCGCATCTATGGGACCTATGATAGTAGTAGAAGACACCACGACAGTTGTGGACTGCATAAACATTATTACTGCCGGCCGGAGTGGCCGAGCGGTTCTAGGCGCTTCAGTCTGGAACCGCGCGACCGTTACGGTCGAAGGTTCGAATCCTGCCTCGAGCATGGATGTGTGTGATGTCCTTAGGTGAGTTAGGTTTAAGTAGTTCTAAGTTCTAGAGGACTGATGACCTCCCATAGTGCTCAGAGCCATTTCAACCATTTTTTGAACATTATTACTCACCAACTGCATCCTTTCATGCTTGTCGTACCGGAAGGTGACGGCACCTTCAAGCAGGATAACAGTGTCACAAGGCCGGAATCGTGCTATAGTGCTTCAGGAGCATGATAGTGAACTTACGTTGATGTCTTTATCACCATATGCGCCTAATATGAGCCAATGGAACACACAAGGAACGATATCGGGTACGAGTTGGTTCAAATGGCTCTGAGCACTATGGGACTCAACTGCTGTGGTTATTAGTCCCCTAGAACTTAGAACTACTTAAACCTAACTAACCTAAGGACAGCACACAACACCCAGCCATCACGAGGCAGAGAAAATCCCTGACCCCGCCGGGAATCGAACCCGGGAACCCGGGCGTGGGAAGCGAGAACGCTACCGCACGACCACGAGATGCGGGCTACGAGTTCGGAGACTACAAATTATCGGCTCGTTATTTATGGAATGGTGTGACCTGTACGCAGACTGGTGCCACATACCTCTAGAAACCTACGAAGGACATGTCGAATCCATGCCACGAAGAATCGCTGTTAAGGAGATGCTCATGATATTTTGGCTCATCCGTGTATAGGTATTAGACTGGTGTATAAGTTTCTAACATTTTTTCATTGCCTGTTGGTATGTCGGTTCCTATGGGTTTAATAATTGATTGTCGTTTTTTTATTTGTAGTTCACTGCTGATACGTGAGTTTGCGTATTCTCATTTGAGATAGTGAGTGCAGCTGTGACCGCTAGAAAATACAGTGCTAAGTGGAGAAATCGGAACATATGCGACCTATCCTTCTGTTTGAATTCAATAGATGTGTGACAGCAGCCAAAAAGCCAGACACATTTACGCCCTGTGTGAGTATAATGTCATTGGACAGAGCAGGGAAAGAAAATGGTTTTCTCGTTTTAAGGAGGATGGTTTTGACATTAGTGACTCTCCATGTTCCTTCGGCAAACATGATGGACTGCAGTCATTCCATCATCGTGCAACATTTGCTTGCAATAGGCATTGCTCAGAAATCGGATGTATGGCTACCGCGTTCTTTAAGTCAGCGTCACAAAAATCAGCAGGTGGCCATATGTGCAGCTTTGCTTGCTCGTCGCCGATAGGTTCGTGAACTACATCGACCATTTCTATCCTGTGTCGTTACTGGTGACGAGAAATTGTGTCTTTGTGCTCCAGCGTTGGCAGACTGTAGTAAATAGTGAAGGAGAATGTGTTATTTATGACTAAAAGTCTCTGTTACGTTATCCTTTGTGTTTATTAAATGTACGAATAAACGCTACGAACTTATACACCAACCCAATAATGTCGTTGTTGTCAGCATAGCCTACAATTGAGGACGACGCGCAGACGTATGCCGCTGTTAACGCGGAGAGAATGTGTTACTTGTGCCGGACGGTATGGTTCGCCTTTTGAGTTCGGAAGCTTTGTATCATTATGAAAAAATGAATGGCCGCGCTGCATGCCTCCTTACTAATCGGATTAGAGCGACCTGCTTAAGGCTGGAGTAGACGAGCGAGCGAAACTGTTTTAACACTGGGCACGTTATGCAACCACGTAACGCAACAGCACAGGTGCGAATTAGTGTCTGACGCGCAAGGCGCCAAGGTTTCGTCAAGTGTCGCGCGACGCAACTGCAGTGCACACTGCAGAAGGAGTAGTAGTATAGTCACGAAGCACAGGCATGCTTCTGACTCGTCGTTTCCCAATCTTAGATACTAAATAGCCGAAGACCCACTTCTGATTTAATGCAATTTGAAGTGATGTTTAACAGTTAGCATATTCACTTGTTGTTACTGACAATGCGCATAAATTTGTGTCTATTTTACTGCTGTGAGAGAACGTTTTTTATAATACTTTGTACGAATATGACATATAAGGGGGCGTCAAAAAAATAAAAAAAAGTAGCCGGAGGCATAATTACAGAAACCGGTACCTGTATGTTAGAATTATTGAAGATTTTAAACGTGGCTGAAACACCAACTGTTGAAATTCTTCACGATAGAGGATGACAGCCAAAACAATTGCAGAATAAAGATTTATTAAAATTCTTGACCAAGGTTTCGCTATATATAAATATACCTTCATCAGAAGTAAAAAATCTAAAATTACATCGTGCAATGGAGATTAATAAAACATTTGTGCCCAAGGCGTCGTCAATAATTAAGATATTTTCTCCATTTGTACAACATGATTATGGGCAATGGGTCAATGCGAACAGTTTAGCACCAGTACTTCGCCTATGAACTCACAGGCGAAGTACTGGTGCTAAACGGTTCGCATTGACCCATTGCCCATAATCATGTTGTACAAATGGAGAAAATATCTTAATTATTGACGACGCCTTGGGCACAAATGTTTTATTAATCTCCATTGCACGATGTAATTTTAGATTTTTTACTTCTGATGAAGGTATATTTATATATACCGAAACCTTGGTCAAGAATTTTAATACATCTTTATCCTGCAACTGTTTTGGCTGTCATCCTTTATCGTGTAGAATTATTGGCCCTGACTGTTGAGACACTTGTCCCACTGTGACACAAGGCGGTGAATGGCTGTCTCATAAAATTCCCGGGGCTGCGATGTTAACCAGTTCCACACGGACACTGGACGACGACGTCCGAGGTGAACAGTTTGCCCCTCAGAGCCTTTTTAAGGGCCCCCCTTCTGACACTTCCTGCAACACGGGACAGCAGTGAATGCCCAGCGTTACTCGCAAACCTTGACCACCTTTCGCCAAGCTATTAAGTCAAAACGACCAGGCAGTCTCGCCCGTGGGGTCGTTTTGCTCCAACACAATGCAAAGCCTCATACGGCCAACACAGTCGCGGCACTCCTGCAGAAATTCAAATGGGAGGTTCTCGGCCACCACTCATACAGTCCGGACCTCTCTCAAGCCATTTTTGGTCCCCTTAAAAAGGCTCTGAGGGGCAAACGATTCACCTCTGACGACGACGTCCAGCTGTACGTGCCGAACTGGTGAACATCGCAGCCCCAGGAATTTTATGAGACAGCCATTCACCACAAAGTGTCACAGTGGGTGAAGTGTCTCAGCAGCCAGGGTCAATAATTCTAACATACAGGTACTGGTTTCTGTAATTATGCCTCCGGCTCGTTTCTTTTTGAACACCCCTTGTATACTGAACGATACTCTTTCTTGAATGAATACGCACATCATGTAACACCTAATTGTTTCCTCTCTTCTGTTTGTTTTTGAACTCCCTCCTTTTAATATACAGGTTTCTATTCCTTTATTAAATAAGGGAGTAATTTTCTTTTCTTTTATGTTCGACAGCTAATATAATTTGAAATAATAGCAATGCTTTGTTAAGTGATTCGATATTGTAAAAGTACAGATTGTACTTTCAATATATCAGTATTAGAAATAGCAAAGGACTCCGTGCTAATATTTCATCAGAAGAAAGAGCACAAGAAATGTAGCGCTGAGTCACAAATATCTTCAGTTTATACGCTATAAAATTTCTGACCCTGTGAATTGTTGTTGTTGTTGTTGTTGTTGTCTTCAGTCTTGAGACTGGTTTGATGCAGCTCTCCATGCTACTCTATCCTGTGCAAGCTTCTTCATCTCCCAGTACCCACTGCAACCTACATCCTTCTGAATCTGCTTAGTGTATTCATCTCTTGGTCTCCCTCTACGATTTTTACCCTCCACGCTGCCCTCCAATACTAATTGGTGATCCCTTGATGCCTCAGAACATGTCCTACCAACCGATCCCTTCTTCTAGTCAAGCTGTGCCACAAACTTCTCTTCTCCCCAATCCTATTCAATACTTCCTCATTAGTTATGTGATGTACCCATCTAATCTTCAGCATTCTTCTGTAGCACCACATTTAGAAAGCTTCTATTCTCTTCGGGTCCAAACTATTTATCGTCCTTGTTTCACTTCCATACATGGCTACACTCCATACAAATACTTTCAGAAACGACTTCCTGACACTTAAATCTATACTCGATGTTAACAAATTTCTCTTCTTCAGAAACGCTTTCCTTGCCATTGCCAGTCTACATTTTATATCCTCTCTACTTCCACCATCATCAGTTATTTTTCCCCCCAAATAGCAAAACTCCTTTACTACTTTAAGTGTGTCATTTCCCAATCTAATTCCGGCAGCATCACTTGATTTAATTCGATTACATTTCATTATCCTCGTTTTGCTTTTGTTGATGTTCATCTTATATCCTCCTTTCAAGACACTGTCCATTCCGTTCAGCTGCTCTTCCAGGTCCTTTGCTGTCTCTGACAGAATTACAATGTCATCGGCGAACCTCAAAGTTTTTATTTCTTCTCCATGGATTTTAATACCTCCTCCGAATTTTTCTTTTGTTTCCTTTACTGCTTGCTCAATATACAGATTGAATAACATCGGGGAGAGGCTGCAACCCTGTCTTACTCCCTTCCCAACCACTGCTTCCCTTTCATGTCCCTCGACTCTTATAACTGACATCTGGTTTCTGTACAAATTGTAAGTAGCCTTTCGCTCCCTGTATTTTACCCCTGCCATCTTTAGAATTAATCTGTTGGTATTGCAATGTCTAAACCGCAATCATAACGAGTTCCGAGATAGGTGGTGCACTGTCTCGTCGTGTTTTGTAATACACGTAGCGTGGGACAGGGGCGTCCTTACGTAATGTTAGCAGCGCTGTTAATGCTCGAGACTCTAGATGATGGTTGCAGTGTTGTGTGCTTATTTCGTGCTTTTGCTTGGAATGTTATCCTTCATATTTGAAGAGGTGAAGACTTCGGTGAGGAAGAGTGCTAGGACTTCTCGTTTCGCACAGCTAAAAAAGAAAAAGAAGAAGAAATCCTCAAGTGTTTCGCTCCAGCGTCCTGCTAAGTAGAAAGTAAGGCTAAACATTTCTTAACCATTCAAAAAGCGAAGTAGAATTTTTAAAAGGGATAGGAGGAATCCCCACAAAAGACAGGTCTCTAACTTAAAACTGTTCTTTTATGTGACTGACGTTCCGTAGAACAACTTACAACAAAAGTAGATTTGTTTATCGTCGATGGTAAACGAATTGATATTACAAGACAAAGCTGATAACTAATTCCTGTTTTTTTCTTTGTTTACTGAAATTTCTATTCATAATATTAATATTACGGAAATAAATTGTCAGTAAACCGTTACAAAAAGACAATTTGTGGCAGAGAAAAGGGACAACCGAAATAAGCTGCTGTCAGCCAGTGTTTCATCTGTTCAAGGAAATGTACGGAAGAAATCTGCACCAAAACCACTAATAATTTCATTAGGAAGACCATTGAAATGCGAGAAACTAGATGTTGTACGATTACGAAATAAACTGAGAATAGCCAGTGCCGAATAAATCTAATGAGAAAGCATCTTGCATATGAAATGACTAAGATGACGCATTTAGATCTCCTAAACCATTCTAAGCTCAATAGGGAACAAAATGATAACTGAAAACAATGTTGAACAGATGCCAGTTGAAAAATAATAAGGGAATGCCGTACGACTACGAGTTGCTCCTCTTAAAAATTACATCGACCAAAGGATACAGACACGGTTTGAACCATGGACTGTTGCCACTTTCCTCGCAAAAACATCGTTAGCAAAGGTCTGTAGTGCACATGAGGCAATTATAAGATCACAACATAATTTTAGGTGTTCTAATTTTTGACGAAGTTCAGGAAAAATTTTTGTGACTCAGCGAAATTATTCACAAAGATTATGAACAACTTCGTAGATGTGTTAAATCGCTTTTTTCGTGATGGCATTTTGTATAAAACGTTAATGAAATGGTGAAACATTCTTGCCGATGCAAGTAACACCTTTGCTTCTGAAAGAACTGACCACTCCGTAAAAATAGCTATTGCAAGTACCTTACGAATATGTGAATATTTGTGGAAAAGAGGATTCAGCAAAATTTAATTAGGATTAGATCATTTCGACATCGTAAATCGTTCATTAGTAATAGACTTCCTCGGCTTGGACTTGGTACAGTAGACGTACATTATTGCAAAACTGTCATTAACTTCCGATTGTAATTTTCGTGGACATAATAGGCCTACGTTAGCCAAATGCGGACATGACATTTGGGACAAAAGAACAGACAGAGTTAAGGAACTGGAAAATATAACAAAGAACGCGCGGTGGTGCACATTGTCTCCATAGAAGCACAGTCCAATTTACAATATATGCGGGAAATTCTTGAAAACGACTCACCAAGGAAATGTGTAGTTTACCATCTTGTGAACTGGCTCATTTCACATCATTTGGATGACATGATGTATGGAATGTTGAGGATCATAAAGCAAGAATAGTTACAGAATGTGCTAAATGTTTGTGTCTTTGGCGTTGGAATTTGTCTGTCATGCCACTTAGATCTACAAAACAAAGTGGTTCTGCTACAGGAAAGATGTTACGTATCTTTCGAAAGGCGTCTTCAGTGTACTTAATCTTTAGGAAAATATCTTCTTGGTAAAACTCCGTGTTGACCTTTTATAGGATTCCATACTATATGAATGTATATACAGTTGGGATCAAATTAGTGTCGATATTTCCAACATAGGATGCTGCGAAACTCTTACAATGGACATCGTTCTTAAGCGGATTCTTCATTACATGAAATGTTGGTTTTTCGCGTGCATTAAACAAATTCGGAAGAAGCTAAAGTCCTTAGAAACATCGTAATCTGTCTGGAAACTGTCTAAAGTAACTGACAAGTGTTACACGACGAGGTAAATTCGTTAAACTCACATATTTTGTTACTTCATATATGTTCATTGAATGAAGGAATGCGATCGTGTGTCGTTATAGACATGGTAACGTATGATTCCTGGAGTCACACGCGAAGCAGCTGACATCTCGTGGCGGAACCAGTGAACTTGCGGAATAAACACATTTACTCTTCTACTCAAAAACGTTAGTTGCAATAAGAATTATACGGTGCTAAGGTATAAAGCATCATCAGAAACTGTACTAAATGCTTTCTCCGAAAATTAATTTCAACAATTAGTTCAGGAGCCATCTCTAACAAGGGAACCTCCCCATCGCACCCCCCTCAGATTTAGTAATAAGTTGGCACAGTGGATAGGCCTTGAAAAAGTGAACACAGATCAATCGAGAAAACAGGAAGAAGTTGTGTGGAACCATGAAAAAAATTAGTGAAATATACAAACTGAGTAGTCCATGCGCAAGATAGGCAACATCAAGGAAAAGAGAGATCAGGAGTGCCGTGGTCCCGTGGTTAGCGTGCGTAGCTGCGGAACGAGAGGTCCTTGGTTCAAGTCTTACACCCGACTGAAAATTTTATTTTCTCAAAGCTATGATCTGTCCGTTCGTTCATTGACGTCTCTGTTCACTGCAGTAAGTTTAGTGTCTGTGTTTTGCGACCGCACCGCAAAACCGTGCGATTAGTAGACGAAAGGACGTGCCCCTCCAATGGGAACCGAAAACATTTGATCGCAAGGTCATAGGTCAACCGATTCCTCCACAGGAAAACACGTCTGATATATTCTATACGACACTGGTGACGGCATGTGCGTCACATGACAGGAATATGTTGTCGACACACCTAACTTGTACATGGGTAAAAAGATTCTTCTACCTTGCCCGATTTAGATTTTCTTGTGGATGTGATAATCACTCGCAAAAAAGTAAACTTTTCACTCGAGGGAAGACTTGAACTTGGACCTTTCGTTCCGTAGCTGCTCTCGCTAACCACAGGACCACGGCGCTCCTAGACTCCCATTGTCCTTGATGTTGCCTATCTTCGCATGGACTACTCAGTTTGTATATTTTACTTTTAATTTTTTTCATAGTTCCACACAACTTCTTCCTGTTTTCTCGATTGATCTGTGTTCAGTTTTTCAAGGCCTATCTACTGTGCCAACTTATAACTAAATCTGAGGGGGGTGCGATGGGGAGGTTCCCTTGTAAGTGTAAATCGTAGCGAAAACACTTAAAACACTTGATCTCTCAGCATCAAATAATCTTGCACAAGTAGGGAGCGTCATGACGGATACGGGGATTAGTGACCACAGGATCGCTGTAGCAGATTGCCCACAGCAACATCCAGCTCCGCCAAAAGTAAACACAAAATATTTCTAAAAAAGCAAAAATATGTTTGAGGCCTTCCTAGGAGACAGCCTCGACCTCTTTCTAACTATGTAAGTGTAGATGAGATACGGCTTAAATTCAAATAAATAATATCTGAGACATTTGCGATATTTATTCAAAATAAATAAGTAAATAAAAGATAGTGCTGATCCTCCGTGGTACACAAAGCAGGTCAGAACACTGTTGCAGAAACAATGGGAAAACAGTATGCCATATTTGAAAGAACACAAAGTCTCCAACAATGGCGGTGTTTTAATGAAGCTCGAAACTTCGCGGGCTAATATGCGAGATGCTTTTCATAAGTTCCGCAATGGAACTCTGTCTCGAAATCAGAAAATGGAATGTCGTCGTACGTAAAGTACGATAGCCGCGATAGCAGTGGGTATTATTTCTGCTGACAGCGCCATTAAATCAGAGTTATTAAACACAGCTTTCCGAAAAGTCTTCATCGAAGAAGACGAAGTAAATATTCCAGAATTCGAATCGAGAACAACTGCCAACATCAGCAACTAGAAATAGACATCCTCTGTTTAGCGAAGTAGCTTAAATCACTTAATAAAAGCAAGTCTTAAGGTTCAGTCATATACAACTGCTCGCTCGACGAGAGATACGTTCCAAAAGGTTGGAAAGCTGCACGTCATACCATTAGTCAAGAAAGGAAGTAGGAGCAAACCGATGAATTACAGACCCATATCACTAACGTCGATTTCAAATAGAATTTTGGAACATATACTGTGTTCGAACAGTATGAATATTCTCGAAGATAACGGTCTTTCGACAAATTGTGAGCACTGATTCAGAAAGTATAGTTGTGTGAAACAGAACTAGCTTATTATTCTCACGAAGTAATGAGTTCTGTCGACTGGAGATTTAAAGTTGATCCCGTATTTGTAGATTTCCAGAAAGCTTTTGACACCTTCCTCACAAGAGACTTTTAAATAAAATCCTTGCCTTTGGAGTATGACTTCAGTCGTGCGACTAGGTCCGTGATTACCCCTTAGAGAGGTCACATAACATGGCAATCGACGGAAAGTCATCGATAAAAAGAGAAGTGATATTCAGCGTTCCGCAATGAAGTGTTATAGGACCTGTGCTGTTCCTGATCTTTATAACGGTTTGGTAGATAATCTGAGCAGTCCTCTTAAATTGACTGCAGACCACGCTGTCATTTAACGTCTAGTAAAGTCATCAGAAGATCAAAACTAATTGCAAAATGACTTAAACACGATATCCCAATGGTGCGAATTAAATATCTAGGAATTAAAATTACGAACAACGTAAGTTGGGACGATCACATTGATAATATTGTGCGTAAACCTACGTTTCACTGGCAGAACTTTTACGAAGATGCAACAGGTCTACTGAAGATACTACCTACACTACGCTTGTTCGTCCTCTCATAGAGTACAGCTGTGCTGTGGGGGGGTTCTTAGCATGTAGGATTGTCCGAGCACATCTAAAAAGTTCAAAGCTCGTTTTTATTGTGCGAAATAGGGGAGAGGGTGTCACGGATATGATAAACGAGTTGGGATGGTAATTATTAAAACAAAGCTGTTTTTCGTTGCAGTGAGCTCTTTTCACAAAATTTCAATCACAAACTTTCTTCTCTGAGTGTGAAAGTATTTTACTGTCGCCAACCCACATGGAGAGGAATGGCCATCATACTAAAATAAGAGAAATCAATGCTCTTACAGAAGGATTTAAGTGTTCATTTTTCCCGCACACTGTTAGAGTAGTCATGTAGATGCAAGACACGTTAGAAATCACAAAAATGAATTTGTGCTTATAGTTTGTACGCGACCCGCGCTGCACCATACCAATACATTTACCATCGGTCTAAGAATTCATACAGAAGAACATATGTGCACTGCAGGAATACATTAAAGAGCCGTGCTGAACGTTTGTGAATTTCTTTTCGCAGTTGCAAGTCTTTGCTATATCCAAACAGTTCATTCTGACAGGAAATAGAATCGAACCCCAGCGCCGACTAAGCTATTAAAGAAGGCAACGATGGTTATTGATCATTTCACAAATAGCTTCGGCAATGCACTGTAGATGTGTTGCATACTAGTGCAGAGGATGTAGTTTTGCGTTAGGATACTAGAATAACGGAGTTTGATTCGGGGTGTGTGTATATATATAATTTCCAGTTTTAAACTGCTCAGGAATATTATACTGTGTTCAGTGAGAATAGCTCTCCTTTTATGTTATATTTTGTTGAGTGATGTAGTGCCTGGAGGAGAATAGAGTAAACATTAAAAAGAAAAATACTTCTTTAAAAGTTAATAAAAATGGATTGTAGTATCATTCTGTGTTAGCATTAAATAATTGCAGTGTTTTGTGTAAGACCTGTGGTAACTGCTGCGTAACAATTAACAAGACAGATGCTATAGTACGCAGTCTAAAATTAAAGAATTACACCTAGACGTGGAATCGAAATAGAGTATTCTAACACAAAACTGTACCAACTGTTCTATATTGACAGCAGACCTACAGATTATTGAATGGAGATACTTATCACACATGTGATCACATTGTTGTCAAATTGCCCTTCTCTGACGTCAGTTTTCTACCAGAAATATGCACGAAATTAAACTTTGTCAACAGACTTTTTGTGCTCTTCGCACACAAGGAATCGACCTATGGCATCCTGCAGCGCGTATTTTGGTTCGCCCTGTGTATGTTAAAATGTGAAAATTGTAAAAATACGAATCAGCTAACCGTGACTAATGTGATCACTGACTGAAAAATTATTAAGCAGCCTCTCTGACGCACACTAAAATAACCTGCCCAGTAATTTGGGCAGGGAATCTGAAACACACACAACCTTAAAAACTTTTCTACACATGGGTCATTGTTATTTAAAGAAATGGACAAATCTTTATCAAGGATAATTGATATCTTCTTGTCAGAATATAAGATGCAATCAAGTAAAGTGTGGCGCAGCGACACGGGCACGCCACAAGCAGCGCACACTGGCGACTTGAAAGGTATTCTCCATGGCAAAACAGTGGGACTCCATTCGTTATTTTTCTACATCCAGGCACTCACTCTCCCACTAACACACAACTCTCCTTCTCAGTAATGATGTAATAACACCCAATGGAAGAGCAGGGTGTAGCGCATTTTTTTCGTTGCAAGCCGTGGTCTGGGACTGCTACGGTCTCAGGTTCGAATCCTGCCTCGGGCATGGGTGTGTGTGATGTCCTTAGGTTAGTTAGGTTTAAGTAGTTCTAAGTTCTAGGGGACTTATGACCTAAGATGTTGAGTCCCATAGTGCTCAGAGCCAAGCCGTGGTCAGGCACCGGTGTCGCATTCGGTAGGACCGGAGCTCAGGCCCCTGTCCGGTCATCTGGATTTAGGTTTCTCGTGATTTCAGTAAAGCATGTAGCTGAGTGGTCAACGTGCCCGGGTCCTAGGCGGAGCACCCTACTTCGATTCCTGATACTGCCAGGGATTGTTTTCTTTGGTGGTGGGACTAGACTCAGGTGCACTCAGCCTCGCGATGGTAACTGAGGAGCTTCCTAAGATAGAAGTAACGGCTCCCAAGGTAAACAAAGCTGACAGCGACCTGGAGATCAGTGTGCTTGGTCACATGTCCCTCCAAATCGCAACCGAATGGCGGCGTTCGCGGAGGATGACACGGCGGTTGGTCGTTCAATCAGTCAATCGGTCCATCTGGGCCAGAACACTTAGCTTTGCTTTTGTTGCTTACTTAACGTGCATGCGGGTCTAGTTCGTTTGAAAAGGACACGCGGTCCTCCTGCTTTACCGACCAGAACTTTTGATGCGTCTCTAACGATATCCACGTAATATTATTCCATAACTTCCTTCCTTCCTCCTACCAATTTTGTGCAGTAAGGGTTTCACTGAGGCTCTGAGGAAGAGACAATTTCTTCAATATTTTTTTCTTAATTTTTTAATCGTTGAATTGACAGTCTTCGTAACATTTTATTTTATTTTGCGCAGAAATGAGGTATCCAAAAGCAACATTCTAGAATTTGTGTAACAAGAAGATGAACCTAATACACACAAATGGATGAATAAGATAGCTTATAACCTTCTACGGCAACGACACAGACACGTAGTCACTAACGGAATTGACTAACACTGCACGTGATACCTAAGTAGATAGATAGATGCTGCCAGCACCACTGCTCGTTCTACAGCTACTCCACGCTGATGGACTGCCCGTGCAGCGAGACGAATACTGACGCCAGCTTGGACAGCCACCTACTCACCATACCCATGTTTCTTTTGCGTGTGATTTATTTCTTATCATTAGTACTTTCAGGTGTATTTTACGTTACTGATACTCTGTTTAAAAATTTATTTTTACATGCAATTAATTCACACAGTTTAATATTCGCAACTTAACCACTGCAATATGTTTTTATATTAGTTTACTAGAAGTCACAAATTTTCTCCAAAGATCAAAGCGACTTCGTTTAGTAATTAATTTTTATTCAGTTGAACATCTATCTGTGTCGATAACGCATGAAATTGAATCGTCATAACATAAAAAGATCTCGCTGATCGCAAACAGAATGGTTGAAGATGAAACCACTAAATGTCGGAATATAAAATTCCACTGAAAATTATAAACCTTAGGAAGGGCATCTCACTGTTATTCACTTGGAAGACGATAATCCTTCAGCTACAGTCTGTCAGTCAGGATGTATATATCTAATACGCTAATTTTTTGTGCAGACGTAGATGGTTAAAAAATATCTAAAGTCCTCATAAATTTCCTTTTTATGTAGCAACTCGCTGGAATTCTTTTGTAATTGAAGCATTTTGCGTCAGCAGCGACACGTTTTGTCTAAGTGCGTTCTAAAAATGTGTCTCTTGTATTCACTATAACAGGAATCTGATCGTATGTGACTATAGTTCCACCCACCACAACCTGGTTTATCAGTTCAAACAGCCTCCGTTTGGCAGACCAATTAAGTGGTAGATCATGCCTCGTAGAATTACAGCAATTTTGTGTTCTGACTGGTCAGCTCAGTCTTGGGCGGACAGAACGTCGTCACAGCCATTCCAACCGCGACATACTGTAGTAAAGTAGGTCCTCCATTAACTACATTTCAAAATCTTAAAAAAGAAGGATATGTAGAATAACCGATTTAGCGCCAGTCCAAATCAAAACACGGTGTTTGTTTCAGTAACACTGTGATTAGATTAATGAAAAATAGAGCAACGTTAAGGTGGTGATTTTTAATGCTTCAAGTGTTCTACATAGTCTCCCTTCCCCCTCTCTCTGAGTATAACACCCAGAACGTCGATACAGCTATATGAAACTGTCAAAAACGTCTTTCTTTGGGGTGATGTTCAACTCGCGCGTCATATTGGCGTGAATGCAAGTTTTGTCGTCAAAAGCGTTGACCCTTTATTTTAATTCCTGCACTTCGTTGTTCTGTGATAGGTTCGCATTGATAACTCCAAGTCGCATCAGCCACGGTTAGTTTTACAGAGAAAAATTTTCCACGTATTGAAATTCAGTCAAGTCGACGTAGGCTCTTGTTCGGGAGTCAAGGTGTGCGGGACAAACATCCTCCAAAACATTCTGGAGGATGTCTTGTACACTGGATTTAGAGACGCTGTTCCATTCCGATTTGTGACAATTGACCACTTTCTACTCACGACTGACTGGCCGAATGCTCATCTGTTGTTCACAATTCCTAGTAGTTACTCTACAATTCTTAATAGTTACGCCATGAATAAAATCAGTCTCTGAACTTTCTGGAGGGACGGTATATATAGAATACATGTAATTTATCATTAAAATATTTATTTAAGTCTCCTGAAAGTCGCGAAGTTACTGGTTGCTGAAGTCACTTATGCACGCGTCTGCAATCATGCTCGAGCGTTACCCGTGTACATGTAGTTACGTGTTTGTTTTGGGAGAGGTCTGGCAACAATATGTTTAGCGCAGTGGTTCTTGAACTTTCTAAGGCAGTTACGCCTGAGTGCAATCATATAATAGCTAGTAGTCCCCTCCCTATCCCCCACCGTCATCGACAGTAGCACCTAACTAAAGTTAAGAATTAAAAATAATTTTCTTTGAACACTTTCATTTCTAAAATGACGGAAATACATGATATTTAGCTTTTGTAGGTGTTTTATTAAACCTCACTAATTAGCCAGTGAGCATATAGCTACTGATTATTTCCAACAATCCTTTTTTATAGAATGATGAATCAATTTGCAGTACATTGTTAGTGTTACGTAAAACAAATTTACAAAAGAAAGAGAGGTGGAACACTTGTGAAAAAAAACATCTTTCCTCTGCCGCACCCCTCTTCGTAGCAACACTTGGTTCACCAGCACCTTGCACACCCATTTAAAATCAATTAAATTAAAATGTGTGCACTATACATGGCCTGTTGTCTATAGAACACTCGATGGTGGGCTCCTTTCTTCTGAGCTTGCCGAAATTGCAAGACTTCAGATTGCCATTGCTTTGTGTCTGACAACCGCTACAAGTTAACTACAAAATACTCTCATTTCCGAGAACACAAGAATAGCTAGAACAGAAAACTGGTGAATACCAGGCAAGCTTCCGCCCACGTCGTTAAGCGCAGAACAAACATTCAGTCTGAAAACAAGTCTAAAATAAAAGACCAACAGGAATGCTCCAGTCCTTTGCATTTTCATAGCTTTCAAGAAGCAAAGCGATTCCGTGGCCGACACTACTTGCTCAGCATCTTAGAAGAACAGTGACCCGACCCAAAAACACTACAGCTTATCAAACGGGCACTGGCTGACACAAGATCGAGAGCTAAATTCAGGGGTGAAATCTCTGATCCCTTCATGATCAAAACTGAATTACAGTAAGGCGGCAGATTATCCATACTACTGTTCTACTTAGTCCTGGACAAAGAAATGAGGTAATGGGAAAAGAACAGAAATTCCAAGGACACTGGAAACCAACACGACGAGGACGATCCCTTTCCAAAGTAGAAATTCCAAACCTAGATCTTTCAGACGACCTGGTGATACTCTCAGCAACAGCATCCAAACAAATAGAAAGACTAAAAGAATGCTCAGAATAACTTTATCTCTCTTTCCAAAATTCTGAATTGTTCTACTCAAAGTTAAACAGACAAAAGTTACATGCAGAATACGGCACTATAAACACAGAAGACTCGAGTACAGAGAGCGTGCGGCAAAACACAGGAATAATATAATAAGAAATGCCTGCACATTCTCACAAACTTCAAGACACTACAACACAGTAATCAAGCCTGAAATGCTGTATGCACGTGAGACGTCAACACTCCATACGAAAAGCGCCATGGGAAGCCTATTGAAGGAAGAACGCGAAATTGAGAGAAAGATTCTCGACCCAAAGCTGAAGGAAGAATGATGCAGAAGATTACATTCTAGGAACCCATAGAGAAGATGTCAAACCTAGCAGCAATGTCAGAAAAAAGAGTCAAGGTCCTAGTAGCACATCAAGAGGCTACCACCAAAAAGACGCCCAACATTATTTTGCCATAAATTCAAGGGGCCAAGTAACATCACCATCATCACATAACTGAAACTTGCCCTAGAAAAAGCAGAAATTGAACCAATAGAGAAGAGAGACGTATGCAGAAACAAGACGCAAAAGAGTAATGTGAGGTCAGAGAACGAAGTCCAAAAGAAACCAGGGGACAAAATGTGCTGAAGATAGAGACTCCGCGAAGAACAAAAATGAGAAAATCATGGAAGATCATAAATAGTGTTCAAATGAAGCAGAATGCATTACGTGACCCTACACGGCCTCGGCGCAGATAGTAATAATAATAATAATGATAATAATAATAATAATAATGAGTAGGCCCTACAGCAGTGTAGTAGCCATTACTTAGTGTTGTGATGTCAGTTAGTTCGTTTATTGTTGCGAAATGAATACTGAAACATTTTCCGGTCAGTTGTGGAAACTACCAACTACTGGAAGGAGGCATTTACGTGTGATGTCTCTCAACTTTACTGTCATAAATGTGGGTATTAAGTACAAAGTTTGGGTGTAGTGGACAGTAGGAGAAAAACTACGTTCATACATTCCTTTCACAAGCTTGTAACCCGCTACTGCATTGTCGAGCGATAATGCTAGCACATGAAAAAAGTTTAATTACTCGTAACTTCTACAGTCAGTATTGCAGTGTTACGAAATAGTAATAATAGTAATGATATTTTAAGAATAATTTAGTTTCGTGACCGAAACACGTTTGAACCGTTCTGGTTTTACCCCCAGAAAATTAAATTACCCCTAGGTTGGGAAATGCTGGTTTAGTGCTTAAGCTATTCTAGTCCTAAAAAATAGGTCCCTTGCCAAATACGTTCAAAAATCAACATCATTAAGTACAGTAATTTAAACACAGCTATAATTCGTGCACACCATTTACTTTCTTAACGTGTGGTCTGTTAATAGCGGCGAAGTATGTCTTGTTCTATAGCCGACGAATACGTTTTAGTGGCATTGTTGCTGGTTTTAGTGGTATTGCTGATTAAGTTTTACATAACTCTGGGCATTTCATTTTGTGAATCGTATAGTTAATTTTTGTGCTGTTTGCCGAGACGCAGGTTCCTTGGCAGAAACTGTTTAGTGGATGCGCACTTACATACATACGTATAAACACATGTACGTACATTATCATCAGTGATCAGCTTCTAAAAGGAACGCATTGTCCCTTTAACCGTTCTATGTTTTGGGCTGTCCTCGTCATTTCTTGATAATTTTGGCATATTGTTGCCTCCAGCATATCTTTTCTTTTATTGGCTTCCCCTGGCTTTTTACTCAATTTTTCTCTGTGTATGTTAATTAAAAACTTGTTGTGTCTAAATAAATGCCCAAAAAGTTCCATTTTCCTTCCATCAGTAACTTCTGTAGAAACGATTTTCAAATGTATATTGGTGATGGGAAGGGGGGATCGTGGTGGCGAAGGCATCGGTTTGGACGCCCCTACCAAGCGTCTCATATTCGTTGGTGGACGAACTGATAATGTTATCGCCCAGAGGTACTGCATCGACAGATGAGTCTTCTCAGGTTTCTAATTTGTCCAGTCTTCTTCTTCGTCGACACGATAACGCCCTCCCAAACGGAACTGCTGTGATGGGTGGATTTGTCGCTGGTGAAATCATTTGGTTCTCTGGAACTAAACACTATAGAGCTTAGCTTCTCTGGAGTACACAGCGTACGTAGAATTCAGTCCTTCGCCGCCAAGAATTTTTTCACATCACCACCAATAGAAAAATACAAGATGACGGCAGTTCAGATCCCTGTGACACCACTGAGATATAGATTTCCCTAAATCAATCAGGGCGAATTCCTGAGTGGCTCCTTAGTAAAGGACACTGCCGGTTTCCTTCCCTTCCCCCCCCCCCCCCCCCCCCCCTCAGTCTGATATCGTGCTCCGTCTGTAACGATGTCATAGACGAAACTTCAATCCCTAATCTAACTTATTTTTCTGTCTAAGGAATTCAGAGTAATTTGTTACAAAAGAGCTAACCCTGCAACGTACGACGATGTATTATTCTGAAGAAAGAAATACCATCCAGCTTCAGAGTAGTCCGAGTAGCGCCAAACTGACCACCCACCCTCTCACACACACGAAGGCGGTAAAACAACCGCACGTTCAATCTGTCAAATCTGACAAGTTTCAAGCACATTTCGTTGCGTGTAAACTACCCTTTCGTGCGTCCTCGGAGCTTCTGTGACGTCAAGCAAAGTATAGCTCCGCACTTTTACAGAGAAAACGGAAAAACGTCATCCCCAAGTTACAAAGCGGACGGAAGTGTGTATTGAGTGACTGTGACTGACTGTCATTGAGGAGGATTGTGACGAAAAGTAAGTGGACGACAGCTGCAAAAGTCACTGCAAACTGAATGTCGCACTTGGGGAACTATCAGCACCAATACAATACGAAGGGAGCATCATAAGCAGGGAACTGCAGAGCGGGTTGAGTTTCCGAAACGACTCATCGGTGATGCAAATGCTCATAACAGTAAAACATTGTGCCGAAGTCGTAAAGCCTGGACTACGGGGCAATGGAAGAAAGTCCTTTGATCGGATGAGTCTTGTTTCGTATTGTTTCCAGC